>NW_028145470.1:4462500-4780000 GCF_977016875.1 Pavona decussata | reverse complement strand
AACCAAACTCCGTGGTGTCCTTACTCAGGAAAAGTCATGGCGCATTCAGCATTGGACATCTTGTGATTTGGATGTACGAGCTTAAGTCCTTTGACGTAGAGGTTGCTTTTCTAACCGTCCAAACGAAATCTACGAAATCGATGATCTGCTGTAATAAAATGAAAGGTAATTGAGGCATTTACTTAAAAAACGGCGACACTTTCTCGAACCAATCGTGCTTTGCTCACGCGCGGTTGGCGCCAGTTACGTATACTTAAAAATAAAGAAACTGCGGTGCCGCGTAGGTGGGGAGTAGAAACAAATGTTTGGTTTATCGACAGAGTTGATAACTAAAGGTAAATTGGTCACCGTAAAGAGATTCGAGTGCTTCGCTATGATGAAGGGCCTAATGCTCGAAACGTCAGCACTCGAATCACTTGACGGTTGCCAATTTATCAAATCCGCTGATAAACCAAATATTTGCCTGTTACTTATATTTTCTTCGAGTTTTGATTGGCTGAAAGCATTCTCTGCACTTGTTCTGATTGGCCAGAATGATTATTTTGAGTTTGTTTAGCACTCGATTGAAAACAGCTCCAAACGCTTGTTATTAGGGTCAACGGGGAAGGAGAATATTTCAAAAATTCAAATTACACTGTATTAAAAGAGGATATGATATTCTTTTTGTTTATTTTCCAGAGGATCCTTGCATCAAAAATCCTTGTCATGATGGTGCTACGTGTCACCGGATGGAAGACAAATACCAATGCATATGTACAGACATCAATTATAACAATTGTCCCAATGGTAAGAAAAAATATTTTGTACGAAAACCATTTATATATTTTAATAAGCAGTAAGGCTCAGTTCTCTGAATTGGTAGAGCACTGCACCGGTATCGCAGAGGTCATGGGTTCGAATCCCGTTCCAACCTGGATCTTTTTTTTCAGGCTTTCTTTTCACATCTACTTAAGTTGCCTATATAATTGCGATGATCATTCACTTATTCATTACAAGTTATATCTACTCGCGTAAACGACTAGCAAGCTTCCTTGACGAGCTTTACTTAGTGACTACAACACAGGGTTTTACACATGAACAAATTTTCTCTCAACAAGTTGGTTGCTTGCTCGACAACTGTTTTGTCAAGTATATGAAAGAATGTTTTTGTCTTCTTGATCAAATCTTCATGTCTTTCTCTTATGAAAATCGAATAAAATTCCTTATCAATTTTTCTTCCCCGCATTTGAAGTGTTTTAAAACGTGAAATTTCATTTCCGGTGGGATACAATACCGCAAGATATGAGACACTGGGGATGTTTTAGCTGTGAATTCAATAGCGGATCCCTTTCGCGGTTTGTCTATCCCTCAGTTGTTCCGTTGTGAGCATTCAACATTCCCAGTCATATTTTCCTCCACGCCGTTTTCTTTCTCCGCACACGAAAACAACTGAGCAACAGAGAAACCTACAAACTTGCGATCCTGTATTGACGTCATAGCCCTTTCATCCCCAGTCTCCTCTCTTGCGCGGTACAGGGGACCTTCAGATTTGACTACGATCGAGTTCAAGATTGATTACGAGCACAACTTTTCAAATCTAGTTTGCGTGTTTTAGATAACCGCTTGTCACATCAGTCTTCGGTTTGTAGGATCTACTTATCTGCTGGTAAACAACGGGAAGGAGGGAGAGTTCTGGGGATGTGACTGATTTGAAATTTGAAATTCGTACTCGTACTCTGATCTGAAGGTACCTAGTGTCTCCCAACCGGAAGCGAAATTTCATGTCTTTGTACGTCAAAAACCTGAGGAAGAAAAATTACCATGGATTTTTTTTTAAATATTCCTGCAAGAACAGGTTGAAGATTTGATCAAGCAAACAAAATAAATTCTGTCATATACACTTTAACTGAAGCGATTTGGAAGAATAATTTTTTTGCATAAAATGCACTTTATGGAAACATTTATACATTAGTGAGACAGGAAGAAGACTAGGTGACTGATTTCATGAACATCTTCGAGATGTTGAAAAAAATGACAAGGATGCATCTAAACTAGTCGCTCGACACTTTAATCTGCCTAACCACTCTAACAAACATGTGGCAGTCTGTGGCATTTCTCTTAATCATGGTAACACAGAAACCCACAAAACTTTAGAACAACAATTCTTCTTCCAAATCGGCACTCTTAATCCCCAAGGAATCAACGAACGCTTTTCATTCATCTAATTTATTCTTGATTTCCACGTCACCATGTTCCCACCAATAGCGTAGCTCCACTGCTCACTATATCAACACATACGACCCACAATTCCTTGATTCGCTCTGGCGAAGGGCTAACGCTCGAAACATCTCTTTACGGTGGCCAATTTACCTTTAGTTATCAACTCTGTTGATAAACCAAAGATTCGGTTCTACTTCCCCACCGACGCAACACCCGTGCAGTTTCTTTAGAAACTAACCCTTTAAGTACATTAGCACGTTAAGAAAAACCTGAAAACGTTTATCATACGGGCGATAATATAGAACCTGTCAACGGCAAACTTGACAAGGAAAACGTGTTCGTGTCCATCCAGCCTAATGTAGTGCCTTGGGTGTGATTTTTGTCTCAGAGCAAAAGCTTCCTGAACCGTGTATAGACGAAACACCTCAGTGCGTGGTATTGGCGAAACAAGACAATTTCTGTCGCAGGAAACGGATGAAAAAACTCTGTCCTAGAACCTGCAATTTCTGTGGTGAGTAGCTGTTTCCCTTCGTGTTAAGTTGAAGGCACGCTATGCAACACGTGCAAGTAATTAAGTACCTGATTGCTTGTGGTACAGTCGAAGTTCCCGTACGCTGATATCCTTAATTGGAACGACAACGACTACTACTAGTTCTCTTCTCCTAACCCTACTAGTGGCACTGCCACAACTACAGTTGTTACTGCTTAGGCTGGGTGCAATTCGCTACCTTGCATATAAAGGGACACCCTGGGACCGGAAGCCTGTACAGTCAATTGAGGAGTTAGCAATTGGAGGTTCGACTGTACTGATTGTGTATGTGATTGAGGGATCGATTCATTTCAACAAGCTCCTGATGCTCTCTTTAACGGACAAGAAACTGCTGAGTCATGATTATAAACAAGATACAACAATGCACTTAACTGATCATGCCCTTTTTTTAAGGACAGTGCCTCCTTTGTGTTACGTTCTGCGTGTCTCGGCAAGTTCCAAGAAATTTGGGTTTCTTAAGGACGGTGCTTGTTAATACAAAGCTATCTTTGCGCGGTTTCTAACCATCCGAGAAAAGCAGATATAAACAGGGACTATTAGAATCTAAAAGAAAACTGGGGATAATCAAGCATTTTCAAAGATAATTAAGCTTCATATGCAAGTGAAAATAAACGATAAAACCGAACAACGTTTCGGAGTCGTCATGAAGCCATTATCAAGTTCGAAGTAATAGAAATAAATAAAGTCAATGTCAGAAATAGTTCACCAACATTAACTTTATTTATTTCCATTACTTCGAACTTGATAATGGCGTCATGACGACTCCGAAACGTTGTTCGGTTTTATCGTTTATTTTCACTTGCCTATGTATATAAAACCTTTACTTATAAGAATTAAGCTTCAACTGGGTGAAAATCCCATACATTGCTATGTTTTTGAAAGCTTTATGAAATTATTGTTGCTTAATTATCTCTGAAAAATGCCTTTGTGCCCCGATTTTCGTTTTGGATTTCAGTAACCCTTGCTAAGATCTGTTTTTCATGCACGGCCATAAACTGCACAAAAATACTTCTGTATTAGGAGGTGTCGTCATTAAACCCTTAATAATACAAGGATAGTAAGATCGGTCGCCTGCAAAGGGAACATAGTATTTCTTGGCTTGGCATGAAAGGATAATCTTAAATAAATACAGGGATTATCTTAGATAGAGAGAGCTTCTCACAAGTTTTCTTTGTATAGAGTACAGAGTAGAGCACACTTTCTTTTATACTGTATGTACTAACTGAATCGATTTCTCACTCACATTCTTGAAGATTGTCCTCTTTTTGTTGCTGTATACAGCTATTTCAATTTACGTTGTCGGATCAAAATAAAGCTAAAAGACAAGACCGCAATGTTTTGTGGGATTATTTTTTATGAATAAATTCATCAAAATCATCCCTGCACGTGCAGGTCATTGTACTGCTAATTACAACCTATTGTTTTCTTCAGGCATGACTGATTTTGATGAATTTATTCATAAAAATCCCACGTAAACTTTCGGTCTTGTCTTTTAGCTTCATGCTTTGAACCGACAACGTTAGTTGAAATGACTGTATGTTATTACTCCAAAGTATGGAGTAATACTCTGTCTACCTTTTTTTTTTCACTGCGCGACATACTTTGTTCACAAATGTCATGTCCCATGTTCCATTGTTCTTGCAAGTGAAATATGTTGAGCGGCCGTTTGTAAGCTAGAATATCCTGAAAGAGGTGTTATGGTTTCATTAACAATGGGAATTCTGAAGTTAAAATCTGCACTCAGTTGTCTTAACAAACATCTCAGGCAAAACAGCTTCAAAATGGGTTTGAAAGGTTGAGTGCGCTGGTTGGGGATTCCTTATTCCGTTAGATGTTAATAGTATAGAGCGATTTTCAATTAAATAGCGAAGAATGATTGTATGTTTGCTTTGATGTTGCCTGTCCGGCTCCTCTCTGTGATTGGTTAAAAAACTCGTGCCATTTTCTCAACCAATAGGAAGTCACATCCAAAACAATCGCGTCGTCTCTTTCGCGTTTTCCCGCGCTTGGCACCCGAGTTTGCTTCGAGTTCCTGATTGCTCTTGATTGGCCGATTGTTTTATTTGCATTAGTTGTGATTGGTTGAAGTAATTGCATTGGGTTGGGTTTAACGACATTCATCATTGAAGCAATCATTTGAGTTTGGTCTGTAACTTCAGATTTCGTGTGTTAATGAAAGCTCTAGAAGTTCTGACAAACGTATCATTTCTCAGTAGAACAATAAAAATCCCAAGAGATTTATTTATTTTTTGAGAATTCGATATGTTTTCAAAAAACGTGTTCTCTGGCTTGATAGGGAAACGTTTGTGAGATTAAATTATGAAACCTTGCCATCCGTTGACATTTATTTAGAATTGTCTGAGTCGAAGTGCTTTCCTTGCGTCCAAAGAGTGAAATGTGTGAATGAAATGAATCAAATTGCGAGTCCTTGTAACGAGCAAAATGCATGCTATGTAATTCAATAACAGCGCACGTATAAAGAGAAATTGCCGCTGAATAACAAGCAGCTAATCTCAGTTCACGATTGAGGGTTTGTCCGTAGAGGATCGCTACCTTCAGTGAAACTCTCAGCCTTTTTCGAATCCAGGTCCTTGTAATATAGCCTTATCATTTTTCGTCTTTGTCTGGTTCCATAAAACACCACCACATTGGAAATGCAGCTTTTTCAAGATTTTTTATGTTGTATTTTTTTCGTTCACGCTCATTTTACTAGGCTCGATTACCAGCCGCTGTTCGGGAAAATGAGCCCGCGGGGAGGAAAGCCGGACCCGAGGGAGCGGCGGAAATCGAGCCTATCATTTTACTAGCATAGGTGCCTTCACTTTCGCCTCCATATCAAGCCAGGGACGGCGTTCCAGCCCACCCCCAGAAGTGTATGTTTGTCACATTTGTGAACCACGTGTTGGCGCTACTGTAAAACGCCCTCACTTCACTTCTTAAAAATTTACTGTTTATTTATTTATTTATTTATTTATTTATTTGCAAGTTCAATTTTGTTGGTTTTGTTACGTGGTTTTGGTTTTGTTTGTTTGCTTTATTTTGCTCTGTTTTTTTTTTGTTGTTGTTCTGTTCGTTCTGTTGTTGTTGGGGTTGAAAGGATTACAGTGTAATAATGGTAACACTCGATCGCAAGTGAATCATTTTATATGCGGTTTTGGCTGGACCTAGTCAGTTTTTATTTGTTCATTAGTTAAGTTTTCTTCACTTTGTAAAATCATCCACTTAATGCTGCGTTTCTCCACAACATTCACTTCTCCACCCTTCATCGTATTATGATCAGTTTAACCTTTTGTTCCTCTGTGAGCTTTTCTGCTTCATTAGTTCTGCTTTCTTCAGCTTGAAAAATCACCCACCTCGTGCTGCGTTTCTTCACAACATTCACTTTTCCGTTCTTCATCACATCAGTGTAACCTTTTTTCTCTGTGAGCTGTTCTTCTTCAGACCTTGAGCTTTCTTCATTTTATAAAATCATCAACTTCATGCTTCTTTTCTTCACAACATCCACTTTTCCACTCTTCATCACATCAGTGTAACCTTTTTTCTCTATGAGCTGTTCTGCTTCAGACGTTGAGCTTTCTTCAGTTTATAAAATCATCAACTTCATGCTGCGTTTTTTCACATCATTCACTTTTCCACTCTTCATCACATCAGTGTAACCTTTTGTTTCTCTGTGAGTTGTTCTCGTGCTTTTATTATGAATGTCAACTTATGGTTCACCGACAGCGCAATCGTGCTGCTCTTTAAATCAACTTTTAAGTCTTCTCTATTTTTCAAGATATTCACGGACAGAGCCTGTGTGTAGCGTATTATATCAGCCTTCATCGGTCCTTATTCTAACAAAGATCTCGTTCACTTAGTCAAAAGCCTTTTCTTTCTTTCTTTCTTTCTTTCTTTCTTTCTTTCTTTCTTTCTTTCTTTCTTCCTTCCTTCCTTCCTTTCTTTCTTTCTTCCTTCCTTTCTTCCTTCCTTCCTTCCTTCCTTCCTTCCTTTCTTTCTTTCTTTCTTTCTTTCTTTCTTTCTTTCTTTCTTTCTTTCTTTCTTTCTTCTTTCCTTCCTTCCTTCCTTCCTTCCTTCCTCCTTCCTTCCTTTCTTTCTTTCTTTCTTTCTTTCTTTCTTTCTTTCTTTCTTTCTTTATTGACAATTATCTGTAATTAGTTACATGTTCATTGCACTTTCTTTCTTTCTTTCTCCTTTTTGTTCACGTTTCCTCTGTTTTCGTTATTTCTTACACTCCAACTTCCTTTCCTATTTGTGTGTTGTCTTTTACTTTTCTTTCTGTTCTTGTTTCCTTGTTTCTCTTGGTCTGGATTTCCCAATCCTTCTATTATTTTGTTCTCATCATTTTTGCTTTTGTTATTTTTCTTGTGCGTGTTTTCTACTTCAATATTGCTTCTTTTTCTCTCGGACTCCTCCCGATACAGTCTCCCAAGCAGAAATTACTTGGGGCGTCACGCAACGCTTCTACCCATTGACTATCCTTAGCGTTACGTGACTACCAAACAACGGCTGTGTAAGAGACTAATCCTTACCCAAAATCCATAATTGTGCTTGAGTGTCCTGTTTTCCGTTAGGTACCCTGTTTCCTCTGCAGTGTTGTTTCCCTTTGTTCTTTTCCATGTTTTCCTATTTTCTTATTTCTATTTCTCTCTTCCTTTGCTTTTACTCTTGTTTTCCTTTTAGACGTTTTCTTTTTCTTAGTCTTATGTTCCTTTCACTGTTGTTTTTTCTGGTTCTTCTTCCTTTGTTTGTCATTGCTATGTCTTGCTACCCTTTGTTCCTTTTCTTTGTTTTTCCTTCTCTACAAAAACGAAATTAGAAAAGCGCGCTGAATCAACGACAGAAGCAAAAAACTTCACCTGAGATATACAAAAAATCATTGTGTTTTATAATTTTTTTAGCCTAAAAAAATTCTTCAACTCCATTATTGTTTCACTAAACAGCAGTCCAATGACAGGTTGATGTTCTAGCGCTGTTTTCGGAATTCCTTTACCAACGATTGCGGTTTCAAGGAACAAGCGTAAGCACCACTGAGAGTAACTACTTAGTATCCTTTGAGTCTGCGGATGAAATAGTGTGACTTCAGATTTAAGCTAGAACCACGTTTTCCAGCTTAATAAACAGCACTACAGGAAAGTACTGCTCAGTAGCTTTCATTTGAATGGTCACACTTAAGGATTTCATCCACAGATTCAAAAGGTAGAACCACCTTGTACAGTATAATAAACAGCACTACAGGAAAGTACTCCTCAGTAGCTTTCATTTGAATGGTCACATTGCTTAGGATTTTAGTCTACAGATTCAAACTTTAGAGCCACTTCGTACAGCATAATAAACAGCATCACAGGAGAGTAGATTCACCTGCTTAACTAAAAACAGCATTTTAGTGAAAGATCGTGCAAATAAATTCAATTACCTTTTAGTCTACAACTGTAAGAGCGATTTAGATAAGTCACGACGTGGAGATAAAAAAATAATTCGTCATTTACAAGATCAATTTAAATTTTACCGCTTGAAAAAAATTAAATGCCACAAAAATAAAACCTGACGAAGTTATGATCTTTTCTCCAAGATCTTCTAATACTAAAAATGGCGAAGCAAATATCAGATCACGTGAGTACTAGCCGTTACTTGATGTGCTATTTGCCAGAGGCAGTTGAGTTTTTTCTGTGCAGTCATATTGAATATACAGAAGTGTTAGCGACCAGACGTATTGAAAGATTGAGTTAAATACATGTCTAGAACTTTACGGAATGCAATTTTTTGAATAAAATGTTTTAGAAGTTTGCGTTTCTGTTTGATGCTGTAGAAAATGAAAGTTTACGAAAGAGGAAAAGCTTGCATTAAAAATGTAATGAAAACGTCGTCAAAATCAATTTGATTTTACCAAGGACAAATTTAGCAAGAAGAAATTTATTTTATGCTAGGTGAAAGTTGATTATATACATTTAAAATCCTTTTTGTTTTATTAAGCACTAATTATTCTCTTTTTGAGTCAAAGATTGATTTGCTAATCTTGTAGCTTGTGTTAAGTTCGTCACAGCCTTAATTCACTTGCCTAGATAAAAACCCACATGAAATTGGATAGGGCCTAAAAAGTCACATTAAACTTCGTTGTTGTGTTTTATCTTAGTTTTTTAGACTGAGTTGCATATCGAGTAAGCACTTGAGCTTTAAGAATCAGCAAAGTCCAAAGGCATAGGTAATGTAGTTTTATTCGTTAAACAAGGAATAAATCGAAGTGTCATTATTGAAATGAGACTGTTGTGAACTGTACTTTTCGGTGTTGCGAATTCGTTTTTCCCAGTTCGAATTTTCTAAAATTTTCTAGCGTTTTATGTTGATACTGACAGTAGGTTTAAGAAAACACAGAGATAGTAATTTTTTTTAAGGTTAGGTTACTCACTCGGATCCACAGTCCCTTTTGATGGAGGACTTCCTGTTTACTCCTTCCTTACCGACGAAGCCATCTGGAACCGTGCGATTGTTTTCTATTGGGATGATAAGAGTGTATATCATTAAGCCTTTTTACCTTCACGAATGCCAGATTGCGAAATTAAGGACGGAAAGTCTCAAATTTGGCCTTGTGAAAGACAAAAACACAAACACAACCGCAGGAAAGTACCAAGTCAAAACTTTCATTTGAATGATCAAACTTTTTCTGTTTTTTTTTTTTCCATTTTCTCAAAGGTTAGAAACCACTGCCAACAGCACCGCAGGAAAGTTCTGCTCAGTGGTTTTACATGAATATTTAAGCTTCAGGATTTCGTCCAATTAGAATCACCTTGTACGGCATAGCAAACAGCACCAGAGGAAAGTACTGCTCAGTAATGGTCACCACTTTGGGATTTCGTCCACAGACTCAAAAGTTAGAACCACCTTGTACAGAATAATAAACAGCACCACAGGAAAGTACTGCTCAGTAGCTTTGATTTGAATGTTGAGCACTTTAGGATTTCGTCCACAGACTCAAAAGTTAGGATCACCTTGTACAGCATAATAAACAGCACCACAGGAAAGTACTGCTCAGTAGCTTTCATTTGAATGGTCACACTTTAGGATTTCGACCACACACTCAAAAATGAGAATCACCTTGTACAGCATAATAAATAGTAACACAGAAAAGAACCATTTAATAGCTTTTATTTGAACCCTGGCACTTTAGAACGTTCAGGATTCATAGATAGAAATGTCAAAAACACGGAAGTGAAGGTTTGAATTATTGCCACTTTCCTTAAAACATTTTAGTTGCCACAAATTCTGCCAGTTTCAAATATAACTTTTATGTGACAATCTTAAAGCCTGTAAATCCGGCATAAAAGACAAATTAGAAAAGTAAATTCGAAATGTTTACATTTCCGTCGTGTAAATTTATTCCAAATCCTCCTCTGTTTTCATTTTCGGCTCAGTGTTAAAAGGGCGAAATTGAGTTTCTTTTTATTTTGGTTACAAAAATCAGTTTTCGACATCTGGATCGTTAGCGATGCGGTAATAGTTTTTGATGAATATGGATAGACTGATATTAAGAAAATAGGTTTTAATGAGAGCGAAAAGAGACAAAAATGGTGAGATGTACTTTTAAAAGGATTTAAATGAGGAGAGAATCAATGAAATTGACTTTCCTTAGTGTTATCTTGAAAAGCGGGGGATTTCCTCGTTCGCTTTTGCATTTGTTATTGTTCAAACAATATTTCATTCGCTAACAACAGGGAGCTTTAATACTCCTCAGGTTTCAAAAGAAAATCAGCCCGCCGCACACTCGAAAGCAGAAGAATAGACAAAACTGAATATTTAATAAAACGAGTAATGATTACTTTCTGAACGTTTAAATATGCGCATGTGTATTTAAACTATTGTCGGTGCGTGTGGTTTTTTGTTTGGTAATAGAATTCTATTATCTCGGTAGCAATCACAGTTACGAGATTTTATTGGTAGCGAAAGGACACAAGATGAAGCAGAATTGTATTTCGCAAAGCCACTTGTCTTAATATGAAAATTACTGGGAATTTTAACATATCAACGCAATCAAGGACGTGCAATTTCGCTGTCAGAGAGCATGTTATTTAGGCTTGCTGTTATTGCCACCTGTTCTAAGAAGCTGTGTCAATCAGGATATGTTTATTTTCCGTCTGCGTGAACAGGCTTTTGCTAGAAGGTTAATGCAGTAACTGGATATTTTTTTGGCAGTTTTTTTCGCGCCGACACTAAAACATTGTATTGTTCTTCGACGGAGACTTGCGCACACGGTTTTCAAAGGAGTTCTAAGGAAGCAAGTAAATTTAGAAGCGGTTGTCAATGATACGTTTGGAATAATTCCCGAAATTCGATTTTCGCTCGTCAGTTATGAAAGCTACTCTTCACTTGGAGTTGTATGCGTGGGAAATCGCGCAAATTTATCATCTGTCCGCTTTCATCTTTGTTTTTCTCTCATGTCCCAAAGTTTGCGAATCTTCCATTTTGTCAGTTTCTTCGAGAAATTCTTCCTCTATTCGTGCACCACTCGATGTCAATTCCATGATCTTAACGCCAACTATCTCTGCTACAGCTCACCGACTTACTCTTCTCTCGTCTCAAGAGCAGCCTTCAGTGCAGTTTTCCTTGGAAACGACTACTAATTCTGTTAACGATGGGTTTATTTCTGAATTTGGCGTCCATACAGGAAACGAAGAGACACCAGCTCGCACCACGGACGTGTTATCTCCGCAGTCAAGCCTTAAATTGGATGCTCAAATCGTTGAGACAACACTAGGAAGTCATTCTGCGGGGAAGGCACTTCAAACTGAAAACCGCAACACTGCGAGTACAGAAAAGAGTGGAGATCCTCAACTGCCAACCACAAAAGTTTTAAACGTATTCTCCACGGAAACTGTTTTAGACCAAGTGGTGCAAACAAGCTCACTGCATCATAACACACTCAAGCTTCTCAGTACATATGATGAAAGCGGAGTGCCGAGTAAAAGTCATGTGATATTATCGAGTTTTAGTTTTTCTGTGATCGAGTCTAACATGGCAATGTCCACAAAGGAAAACTTTATAGCTTTGTCGCCTTCTTCTATGGCGTCGCAAAAAGTCGCAATGACGGCGACCGAACCAGCAGCGCGCGATTTTTCAGTTTTGTCCTCACATGAAACATTCACCAGTTCTGTGTCGACTTTGACGTCTAATTTACAAACGGCGAATGACGTTCATAATACTAATAATCTATCGCCAGGGGAGGGCCGCAGTAAATCTACATTCTTGTCGCATTATTCTGCAGGTACCTCAACGCAACTTCCAAGATTGTCCACTTCAGCGGTGCAAATACCTCTCACAGAAGTTTCATTAACAGGTACTTCAACGCAACTTCCAAGATTGTCCACTTCAGCGATGCTAATACTTCCCACAGAAATTTCATCAACTTTTACAAGCTCGACTGCTCGTGTTTCAACAACAGTCCCAAGTTCTACAATTGCCCAGCTATCATCAGCTCTCAGACGTTCTTCGGCTGCTCGGGTTTCATCAAGTTTTACAGCTTCTTCCACTGCCCGGATTTCAACATCATTCACAAGCTCTACCCGCATTGTTAAACCATCTTCGTCATCCACAAGTAGTTCTTCCTTTAAATCGGATTCTAAGTCCTCATTGTCAACACCACCTATCCACTTCACTAGAGCAACCACCGCAAGCTCTTTTGCCCATATCACTTCTGTACAGCCACTATTATCAGTTTCGGTTGGCGCGCAAGAAAAAGACATATTATCCTGCGAAATAAATAGCACTAATTGTGTTTGCTTTAACTGCGAAGAAGCACGTAAAAATGGAAAAATATGCTGCCTGGATCTGATCGACATGAAATATATACAGCATGGAGTGACAATGAAGATGGTGAACATTACAATTAGGGGTTTTCATGAAAAAGTAAAGGCTGTGTCACAGATTATAGCAGAGGTGGTACGGGATTCGTGTTTGGAAAACACAAGTCTTTGTGTTACCAGCAAAATGTTGTCCGATAGCGTGGTAGAACGTAAGAAGCGATCCCCGCAGGAAAAAATACTCAGAATTAATCCTTCATCTGATAGAGTAAGGACTAAAAGGGAAGCACTTCGAACTGATATGAACCCCTATTTGACTAATATCTCCCGCATGGATGCGATAATTTACAGTATTTCCTTCAAGCCCGGGAATACGAGTAATGTTCAAACGGCCTTTTACGTCACTGTTACGTCACTAAACAATGGAACCAATCAAACGGTAGCGATTGATGGCAAAGGTTTGTTGCAAATACTCAGGGATAAGAAAGGTACTCTTGAGGATAAATTGAATATAACGATTGACTCATTCACAGCATCCCAAAAGCGAGAAATTTCTACTACAAGCTCAGTTCAGAATATACCGAAGCCAAATCCATCTCCTGGAAGTCAAAATATGCAGACTCCATTGTCCAGTCGTGAAGGTAGGCATTTGTTAAGGACAAGGGGGTTAGTTTCTAAAGAAACTGTGGTGCTGTGTCGATGGGGAGTAGATAACGAATGTTTGGTTTATCAACAGAGTTGATAACTAAAGGTAAATTGGCCACCGTAAAGAGATTCGAGTGCTGACGTTTCTAGCGTTAGCCCTTTGTCAGAGTGAATCTCCTTTGACGAGGGGCTAACGCTCGAAACGTCAGCACTCGAATCTCTTTACGGCGGCCAATTTACCTTTAGTTATCAACTCTGTTGATAAACCAAACATTTGTTAAGGACATCTATTGCCTATACAGTAGTTGTAACGGTAAAGAATTTAAATAGCGCAACAAATGACATCAGATATTTAAATGATTTTGTAATCAGACATCAGCACCTTGAGGCGCCAGTGGTCATGAGTTGGTCTAGTTATGATCCCACCCCACCCCCCACAGTAGCTCATGCACCTGATACATCACATAAGTAAATGAATACCAACTGAGATCAGAGACTGCAACGGAACCTTTCATTCTTTTCAGTTGCCCAACAGTCAGTGATGTAGGATCTAAAACGCGACTGACTAGATGTTTAGTTTTTTACCACTATTATCCGGACTGATCCAAGACAAGTTAAGGGGGTATTTAACCTAAATTTGAATGAAATTTGAAGAGGTTTTAAGAAGGGATAGAAGAAAGAAAAAGATTTTTGGAACACCAACAGACAGTTGATACCCATGCAAGAGCACCCCAGGTTGCTAGTGGACTAACTTGGTGTCCGTCTATTAATTATTAACTACAAATTCTAATTTTAAAACTTCACTAAATCTTCAATATTTCTTATTTCTCTTAATTTTACCAAATTTTCTAGAAAAACCATCTCCTCCCAAATATACCCAAAAATCACATAAAAATTCACAAAACACCCCACAACAAAGATTCACGGGATGAGCGTAGAGTTTTTGGATTGCTTGAAACGTGAACGAGATATTTCCATTAAAGCTGTGTCAAGTGGCGGAAAAAATGGCGTTTATAGGTTAAGTCCCCCCTTAAGGAGGGCCGATAACGTTACCAAATATTCTATACCATTAATACAAATTAACAGATAATGACGTCATAGTATCGATATGGAAAAATGCCAGATCTCGGTAAATATCGTAATAGTATCGGATCGATTTGAAAAACTGGTATCGGTCCACCCAAAGAAACAGGGGTACTGCTGTTGAGCCACCATAGCAGTGGTTGATTGTGGGAGTAGACTGGACTTGGCTTCTGCTACAATCGAAATTGTTTTTCTTTCGTAATCTTGAACAGAAAACGTTCCTTTTTGCACCGATGAACAAACTCATTTCAACGTTTTCCTGAACTCCCGCTTTCTTGAGACAGCGGGAATTTACTGTGTTAACGGAGTCGCCACTGCGACGACATGTTTCCTTTTCTACTGCACATCTCGTTAAAGTATCTCAAACGTCAGTCTCTTCTCTGTTATCTTCATTCTTATTCCTCATACTTCTTCATACTTCCTTCCTGTTGTTGTTTAATGTCAGCCAGTCCGGTCCAGTTTCCTTATTTCCTCTTTTCTCTTTCCTCCATAATCTCGACTACACATGTACGTACGCACCCATATATCGAGATATAGCTGAAAAACGCGTTGTTCATGTTAATCTTTGTCTCATCGTAAGGCGTAGCACGGACTGAACTCGTTCCCAGAGTCTTGGTCCCAAATTCCCTTTGAGAAGACTGTGGGCAGCCGTCATTTTTTTTTAAAGATAGTGACACGACCGAAGAAAAGCAAGTGATCTCCTCGTGGCGCCATTATTTGGGTCGTCACGCAACATTCATGTTAGCAAGGAGAACGTTACGTGACGACCTTGCTGCAAAGCCGGGAACCCCTCGATGATTGCACTACTCTCGATTCTTGTGTCACGCGCCCTGCTACCTTTCAAGAAATTAATGTCTGCTCCTAGTCTACCTTTCAGAAACAGAACCGGATATTTGTTTAGACTATGTTTCAAAAGAAAACCTAAACTACCAAGATCACTCCTTAGCTTTGTCTTTTCATCCGGAACAACAGCAGGAAATGGCTGACATTCTAAAGAAGAATCCCTCGTTAGCATGCGCTCAACTCGGACAACTTTGAACGTTTTTCGGCTCACGCTGAACGCAGGATACCATTCACTCTGAACAACACGACTTCAAATTACGTTGACAAGATTGGTGTAAAATTGGAGTTTTTAAAAAGGAAAGACGTTAATTAATATTAGGTAATATTTTATAAAACGAATATGAGATTGAGTTCAAACGCGCACTTGAAAGCCTTCTCTCCTTCAAGTTGCTGAGATCCTCCCTCCTCCTCCTAGGAGCCAGAATAGAGATTTACAGTGCATTATTTGTCAAGTCTAACAGTGTTGTTTTATTGCAGTCCCCACAACTGCTGTGCTTGTCGGGTCATTGGAGGGTGGTGAAAAGCAAGGTTTGTCCCAGGGGATACTGATCCTCACCATCTGCGCAGGCTCCGCGGGAGTGCTGTTTTTGCTGATCGTGTTGGCTTTCGTCTTAACACGTTTCTACAAGTAAGAGCAAATGATACATAACCAGATGTGAACGGGCGTTGTTTTTGATGTAACTACAGTCTTTAGAAAGTACAGTTTGAAATTCTGTGAACACTGTTGACACAAAGGGAGGATCCAATATAACCTCCTTCTCCTCCTCCTCCTCCTCCTCCTCCTACTACTACTTCTTCTTCTTCTTCTTCTTCTTCTTCTTAATTTAATTTTTAATTTAATCAAGTTTCAGATTTACAATCAAATCAATTCAACCGTTCAATCTGAGGTAGGCTTAAAATAGAGTACCGGACCTCTTAAAAATAAGCCACCTATTATTACATCATATTTCTTCTTCTTCTTCTTCTTCTTCTTCTTCTTCATGTCTCTACTCTCTTACATATTCAGCTCCTTGTTTAACGTAAGCTCGACAAAACTTGAAGACCGATTTTTAAATATTTCGTGTGAACAGAACGTGAACTTTAGTATATCTTGCTATGTTGTACCTCCGCTATCAATTAAATACTTAATCCTGCTTCTTGGCATTTTTAGCCTCTTAGCTTTTTCAGGGAGTCGGCCCCCTTAATTAGTTCAGTTAATTCTTTTGTAAATTAACTTTACAAATTTTTGTTATCGGTACAATAAAGTGTTGTTGTTGTTGCAGGAATCCCAGGTATAATTCTACCTTTTCCCCACCTTTTTCTTTTGGCTTTTAGGCGAAGGAAAGGTGAGTTCGTACCAGACAAATCCTATCCTAACGGTCATGAGAAACAGAATGGTGAGGCCAGCATGGAGGATGTTGAAACCATCTCTACGTTTATAGATCCGTCCACACCTAGGATAACTGACGTCCCACACAAACCGACTAGAGCCCAGGCTGCTGGGGGAGGCGCGGGTGGAGCAGCGAGGAAGCCTAAGAAACCAATGGGAGTGAAGGTCACATACAAACCACCGGAATGGGACTAGCTGTCAAGGTATGTACAGTATATATAACTGATGCCCCATTCACACCAAGGCTTAAACACAGCAGGAGTGTTTTGTCGGGTTTATCGGCGCAGCCGAGTGGATTTAGACCCGATAAAACACGTGCTGCGAGTTTTTTGAACGGCTTCAAAAACATTCCTGGAAAAGCGTGTGTCAATAGAGTTCATAACAATTATGATTTTGTGAACGTTGGAAATTAGCATACGAGAAAAACACCACATACTAACGAGGAGTGTTTTATCAGCTGATAAAACACCACATACTAATAAGGAGTAGGTTTATCGATATAAAGTCACTGCACATGATGTATTATCGACCATTTGATAGGTCAATGGGCTTATGTATTATTAATGAGTTTTTGAAACACAGTTTAAAATTGTTTCCTTCATAAAAGCTGCTTTTGGATTTTTGTCGACTACAGATTTAGCACAAATGAAAGCATAAGTTAAAGCTTACTTGAATCCTATGTCAAAGCCAATGGTTCAGCTTTCTGTTACCAATTTTAATTTTGTTAACCTGGTTTAATTAAACATGTCTTGTTGCTGTGAATAGGGCTTTAGACAAGTATCTTTTTTGAAGACTCAAATCAAAATTGTACGGCTCGTTACTCCAAACATTTGCTTCAAAATTGAGCAAGATTTTCACATTGTAACGGTATGGATCGAAAACTGTATCTGCTTTTCTGGTACAATGTGATCAACAGAGCCCCAAAAGATCTCTTGGGGGAGGGCAGGGTTAAAAAGTATAGTTCTTGATCAGAAAGATTCCCAAAACCTTACCGGTACAATGTCAACTCCTCGCTTGATTTTATAGTGTGTAACGGGTGGGACTTTTTTCACAATCCAAGCCTTTCGAAATTTACGCGGACGGGCCTTTTAATTTGTTCACACTGTACCAGCTATCTAGGCAAGCTGGTTCCTGAACTCCAATCCGTATAGGGTTTGTACTCTTTTCCGGAGCGGGTACAATTTTGCATCCCGACTATACCTGTCTCAATTCCGTACCAGTGTGAGCCCCTTGCAGAATTTTGGTGCAAATGCGAAGATATCATGCAAATTTTAATTTGTTGAGGATCTTAACTGTACCAGCGGTACAAAACGTTTACTTTCTTACCAGTACAATATGGATCCGTGGAACTTTTGTTTCAGTACAGTGTGAACCAGGCCAATTCTTTGTGTGTCCACCCTTAGTGTGCGACAACCTTGTTCCCAGGGTCTCCCTTCTTCTCGCGCCCGAGAGCGTGACCTGGGAACGAGGGTGAGTAGGAGCGAAACACTTTTCAACTGATCTGTAGAATAAGAAAAAGAAATTTCAAGGGGATACATGCTGAAACTGTTGTTGCATGCGTTGCTGTGACCTTTGTCATGTAATTATGATTAGATATTTTTGCCCTCTTTTTCAGAAAAGTTCTTGGTTTAATCTGCTTAACCAGCGAGTGTAGAGCGGACCAGGAACACGTGAAGACAAAACAATGTAATTTTCTGCCATGGGCGATTAGATATTACTGCGACGCTTTTGCAACAAAAACAAGGAACAGTTGACATTGAAACAACAACAGCCAGTTCATACGAAACGAGGAGCTGCGCCAAAGACAGTTGTAATGACAGTATTATTTATCCACAGCCATTTTTAAAGGTTTTTTAGTTGCAGTAACTCAGTGCTGGGTTTTGTTCAGTAAAATTATTCTTATCTTGGAACAATTCCATTTTCAAAGGAAAAGGGGAAAGTCTGTCGTTAAGAAAAGATGAACGACAGGAATCAAAGTAATGAATGAGCTTTGAAATCAGGTCAACGTTTTGGAATAACGTTTAAATTTTTAAATTAAATAGAATGCGGGGTTACATTCTAAGAAACTATTAAGGCCATAATTCGACGCGTGTACTATATCAAAAAGAATTCATGATCATGGTTCGATGCACGATCAAAAAGAATACATGATCGTGGTTCGATTCTCAAGCAAAAAGAATGCATGATCGATTTGAAATTGAGTTGAGTGTCCCTGATTGATTCCGCCGTCACTGGTGGATTTATAAATGTCGACGTCGAGCGTCAGTGCTTTGTCTTTGCAAAGATTATAATTAAGTCGATTGTGAATTTGATAAATTTTTATGATTGAATAGTGAAAACTAATTGATCCTTGAAGCTAGATCAGCAATCAATCCAAGATAAGGACGAATGCTCCTTCTACACGGAGTGTAAGTTCATGAGCCCAAGAGCTCGTAATTGGTAAACAGACAGTGCAGTGCTTTAGTCTATAAATTATTATGGGACTTCCTTTCGGCTTTTGTTCAGAGCCGTCATTCCCCTCGGGGCGGGGGGGGGGGGGGGGGCGGGCGGTACTCCCATATGTAGTCCTCTCCTGGCTATATGGGTATGTTTTTTAGAGTACCCCTTGGGGTCATGGCTTCGTCAACCCATCTGATAAAAGCGTGATCTCGATCGGGAGCCAAGCAAGTCGTTTTACTACGCCCACTATAGCCTGTGTTTGTTGAGATAACAGTTTCCATAATCAAGTAAGGTCATTAGCCCCCAAACCAGGGCTCCTTGGTCGGGTTTTCCTTCCCTTTGCCACAGGTTCCAGTTATTTTAAATCGCCGGACACTCACCTTTCGCCACTGCCGCTCGCCTGTAATAAGCATTATCAGTGGCTGCGATAACTAGGACGTGCGACATATGACTTCGCTGACACAGCCTATGTTGCGCGGAAGAGCATTTCTTCTCGTTTATGGGGAAAGCATTGATGACACTTGCCAACCCCACTGAGGCATAGCAAAGGGGTATTTCCGTAAGCGCAACAACGAAGTTAGACTGTAAGTTAGGGTGAAAAAATTAGGATTTCTTACGTAAGACGTTTGACACGTTCATTTGGTGAAAAACTTTGGAAATATTGTTATTGTTCTTCCCCAGTGCCCGGGACTAGTGCCTTCCATGAGTTTTACCAGACTATTTGTTGAAGTTATTTGTAAAGTAAATTCTAATTGTCTCAAGGAAACGAAAGGCGACAGTGTTTCAAAAGGGTTTGTATTTCTATCAAGGAGGTTTCTTTTTTGTTAAACTAACTTATTGGGATATGATAAGTAAAACAGTTTTGTATCAAAATAATAGGCCGTAGCACTCCTCCTCACTTATCAGTTCAATGTGGCTTTTTGTAAATTGCCAAACCTTAGAATTTTATTCATAGAATCAAGAGCTGTTCGATAGCTTTCATTTGAATAGTTGCTCCTTAGAATTTCATTAATTGCTACTTAAGCACCACATTGTACAAAACAATAAATAGAACAAAGGGAAAGTGCTAGTCAGTAGCTCTAATTTAAGTGGTTATATCTTTCTGGGTTCCCTGCTAGCAGAGGCCTCTTTTCCGTTGTATTCGTTGAACTGATGGGCGCGAGGAAAAGAGGCCTCTGCCCTGGGTCGAAACGGACTGTGTTGAGCATGCGCTATGGTTACCTTGCGACCGAAGCGTCGCATGATGCCATGTTACTATGCGGGCTCACTAAATGGCAGCGGAGTAACTATAAACAAATGCGCGAGAGACAGTGGGCTCAAGTCACGGTCAGCAAATAATACAGAGAGCATGCGTTTTGTAAGCACCTGTCAGTTCAGCAAGTACAACAGAAAAGAGTTCTCTGCGAGCAGGGAACTTTCTGGGGTGCAGTATAGTCTAAAAATACATAGAAGAAAGGTGTATAGCATTACAGAAAAATAGTGATCAGTAGCTTTATTTGAGTGGTCATACTTAATTAAGGCTAATTTAATTTGGGTCGGTTTGGCCCAATTGGACAAAAAAATTGAGTGAGCGGATGAAAATCGGCCCAATTTATAAATTTTATAAATTATAAATTTTTATGCAGTGCTACATTTTCTTGAAACAGGCCAATTTTCATCCCGCGTTACACTAACGGAAAAAGAAATCGGTCGCGCAAATTATAACGTGTAAATAATTGAATCTCGTTTCCAGGGTCTCTCCTCTTCCTCTTCACGTCCCAGGGGACCCAGGGTGCAGGAACGTGAAGAGGAGAGACCCTGGGAACGAGGCTAGATTAAGCCTACTTTATTTCCAAAACTCTAAGGGTTTTCTTTGACTGTGTCTGAATCTAATCAAACTTTCAATCATTGGAATCGAGTGTTAATTTTTGGTGTGTGAACTGAGGTATTTACAGAGACATTAGTGGCAAATTTTTAATAAGGCTAACTAAAGCGAGCTTCATGATGCATCAGCATCAGTCAGTTTCAGCAGTCCCTATCCCCCTCCCCAGCAGAAAGTGGAGCATTTTCCCCACCCTGTCCGTGCCGGGAGTCAGTCATTAGCCTACTCCAGGGCATTTGGCTGTCCATGAATTAGACCTCCAGAATTGTGAGAGCTGCTTGAAATACCTGATGCATTGTGAAAAAGTAATATTTACATGCTGTTTCCTTTCTTAAAATCCCGCACCTGAATTAGACCTCCAGAATTGTGAGAGCTGCTTGAAATACCTGATGCATTGTGAAAAAGTAATATTTGCATGCTGTTTCCTTTCTTAAAATCCCGCACAATTTAAGAGGAGTTTTCGTCCTCAAGGGCTTAACAATTTGAAATGTTGAGCCTCGATTGAAATAAAACTGATTTTTTTGAAAACGTGTGGATTAAAAAAGTTCAAACTTAGAAATTTGCAAGTAACAGTCGTGATTTGTATCGGCGTAAATGCTTCCAATATTTAGCTGGGAGCAAGTAACGGTTTCAAAATGTGTCGACCGGGAGGGATTGGACTAGTAGAGAAGGAAAATCTGGACTCTTGCTCCGATTGCAGTTCCTTCCTTGGCAATTTCCGCTTCTTTCTTTCCAAAAATTTCCGGCCACTTGCCGCCCTCCCTTATTCCAAATTCTACAGTCTTACTGTAGGATTAAACAGCCCCAATGGTCTCAGTAAACCGCAGAATAAAAGGTTCTTACTTCCCAGTAAATAACTCGAGATTTTATTTTAATATAACTAATAAAACTACTCAAAAGAAGACTGCTAATACCAGTACCCAGATAATACAATGAAAGCCGCGGTGAGAAAATCTGGGCACGAACTTATGAGGGACAGCGCGAGTACAGCGCGGGAAAAATTTGATTCACGTGATCATTTTTGTTTATGAGCAAGGCAGTGTTGCAGGCTTTCGAGTTCTGGAATCTTGAGTTTTTGTTCGGCATAAATGAGTTCCTTCCCTTCGCTTCAGTTAGCAAAATAAGGCTTTAACTTCACAGAAAAAGATAATGGTCTCAGCAAGGGTTTTTTCGCAACGGAAAGGAGATTTTGAGATCTTAAACCTGAAAAATAGTTTCTCGATCTGCAAGTTTGCATGGTACATCGATACAGGATTTTCCAGCGTCAATGAAAAGCTTCAAAATCCAGGTAAGTCTTCAATTAATTGATAAGTAGCTTGTTGTGAGCTTTAATTTTAAATTGAAGGATTCTTTTATACGAATTTGAATTGTATTTTGTGTCATAGTTAAAACTTAAGCTTGTTTAAGTTGCGAAGAAGGCAAAACATGAAGTTCAGTTTGTCCTTTGTAACTCGACTCGGGACTTCATTCATGAAGTTTATGATTATTTCATATGTTCTTTCATTTATTTACCAATAATGGGTATACGAAAAACAACTACAGCAATCTTAGAAAAGGGATAAGAAAAATACTTTTTAGACCTTAAATGCTCTTCGGGAGCTTTTGAGAAACGCTGGGTCCGGAAAACCATTTATGTACATGTAATGTTTCTCAACAATGTCGAGACTCTGGTTGATTTTAAACGCTGCGAATTTTTCAAGATTGATACATCACCTTATGAATGGACCAGTTTGACTGAAAGTTATAACCAATTGCTAGAAATCTCATTCACAAAAATACTCATCGAGCCCAATAAGCCATTCCCGAGTTACTTTGAACCTCTTTATAAAAGCGAGGCTATGTTCCCAGGTTTTGTTCTGAAAATTAGTTTTCATTCACATACAAGCAAAACTAATTTTCACATGAAAAGCTTTGCACTTAGTCTCGCTTTCGTAATGATGCTCCTAGCAACTCAGAAATGGCTAATTATGGGGTAACCGACTTGGTGGATCGCAGCCCTTTCATGGGCATTGTGACTTATTCTTTTTATTGCATTCTTTGAAATAATACATGCTAGCAAACAACCAGAGAAAGTTTCTCTCCTTTCCTTTCACCTCGACTTTTGAAAGTATTGTCAAAGGTCTCGATTTCATCAGTCTTTTCGTCGTTTCGATGTAGACACAATTCGAAAAAGCATCAAAAAAGGTGCAGATTTACACGAAATCTAATATTTGTTGTGTGAACATGGAGAGGACTGATGGTTTGACCGGACGAGGCCTTAGCTTCCCCAAATAACAGCCATCAAGCGAACAGCTGGGAAGTTCAAATCAAAACCAGTTTTCTTGTATTTTACGCGAGTGCTCCTATTGTGTGTTCAAATATTATCAGCCACCAATTTTCTCGTTCCCTGTCAATGATTCATTTCCTAACCAGAATTAACACGTGTTAACGCTTTGCTCTTCAAATTAAATGTTAACTATATCATAATGTACTGGAAACAACTTTCACACGTAACAAACTCGTTTACAAAAGTATATGTTAAGTAATCTTCGGACGTTGTTATCCGCTTTTATGACTTGTTATAGCTTGCACAAATGTCAAAAATCAGACGATCAGCGAAAGTACAAGCCAAAAGCCAGTTTCTTGAATTTTCTGTGAGTGATCTTATTGTGGGTTCAATTGTTACCGGCCAACAATCTTCTGGTTCTCTTGCAAGATTTCATTTCTTCATCAGAGTTAATGCTCAGCTCTTCGAAGAAACTGTTAATTATTTTAAAATGTGGTGACAACAACGCTCACACATTAACAAACTCATTTTTTGTAATATTTGTTAAATAACCTTCTGTTGTTATCTGGTTTAATGATTTTTCATTTAAAAACACCAAAATGTTAACGATGAGGAAGAAACACATAGTAAAGCTCAGGAAATTTCTAATTGTGTAAATTTATTATTATTGTTATTATTATTATTATTATTATTATTATTATTATTATTATTATTATTATTATTATTATTATTATTATTATTATTTTCTGTAGGCTCGACATCTAGGCAGGCTCAGCTCCTAGGTTCCAATTTGGCTTGGATACTCCTCTAGCCTGAGAAAATTGAACGCATAAAAACTCAACGAGAGGAGCGAGCCGAACGCGTCGTAAAAAATGGTACAGAGACGGGATGTACCCCGTCCCCTTATCTCTTCCATTCCGCACTCGATTGGCGCCGCTCGATGAGTTTTCGGAACGGAACGCTACGAATCGTACTATTGATCTGCTGCAAAGGCTGCTGTTTCTGGTATACGAGTCGATAACATATCGTAAAAGTCTGAACATCAATGCCCAGGTTATATTCGTTCAAAGAACTTTGTATTAGTAGGGGGCTTTTTCCATTAAATTCGCTTGAATTTTGACCGTTTTATTTGTTAAGTAAAAACCAGTAATTAACTGTGTTTGCAAGCGGTTACCGCGACAAAAAAGAAGTAACGGATCCTATAGTGAAGGATCTAATCAGCAAAAAATTGTAATATACTTCCCTGACCGTGAAATCAGCCTTGCTCTTTTTTTAGATTATTTATTTTATTTGTGTTCCTTTTGCCTTGATGCATACGCATTTTTTCCAATTTCCTTTTCAATGGAGATAAGTTTGTGACAGCACGCAAGTAGGCGAGGGAAAGCGCCTTTTCAGAAGCCAGGCTAGATCTACATTTCTTTACTCCCTTTAATCCCCTTTTGAGATCAGCATCTACTTTCTCCTTACAATATGACTACTTTATCAAGCATACAGGTCATGAGAAGATGGAAAATGATCACCAAAGAAAAATGTCTTGACTGATCAGACAAATTCTTTCGACAAGTTCCACACGAAATATATTTGAGAACAATGTGGAAAACATGCATGTCGATATTAGGGTTTCAAGGATTAAAGAAGCTAGCAACAATTTGCACCCTTAGCAGATGCTGGAGCACTATGATATCTAAGTTATTCTGCATCAAATTAAACGCACCGTCTTACTCTTAGCTTTGATATACACACATGGGAATTAAATAATTTCGGATGACTTTGTTTAAACCTGATATCTTTTCGGTACAGCTCTCTCTCTCTTTTTTTTTTTTTTTAATTTCTTTTTATTTAATTGCCTTTTACAATTCTTTACAAAGAACAACATTAAACAGAAAAAAAAGACTTATCGATAATTGACAAACCAGACGATTAAAGATAAATAGATGCCTAAAATATATAATGGTAATTGAACTGAGTGGAGTGCAATTTGGTCTGAAATCATACGTGTGATTTCAAATCGAACAAGCGCGCAGCGCGAGTTCGATTTGAAATCATAAGTATGATTTCAGACTAAAATTGCACGACACAAAGTTTAATTAGCACTTTATTACACCTATTTTGAAATCACACAGTTTTTTGTCAATGTTAGTATTCTATTTCTATTATTTCATTTTCATTTTGAAAGGATGTGATTTAGAGCAAAAAATAGTGCGATTCGTGAATAAATCGCACTGCCGAGAGTCAATCAGATTGAAACGATCGCCACTGATTTCAAAATGGGTTTAATAAATGCTGTAATAGTTTACAAACAAGACATAATGGAATTATCGATACTTGACTGTTATGACAAGCTGTGCAATATACAGCTGCCGTTTTGGGTTGTTGGTGTAGAGTTTTTCAGGTCAAACCAAATAACGCCCTCCAGTTTCACCCGAAAACAATTTGTACAAAATTTAATAACAAATTGTACACGTTCCAGACCGTTTTGAGACTGTAATTAAAATTCTAAAGATAATCAGCGGGTGGACTATTAAAAATTTAAAAGTTATTTCCTCTGGGCAAGTTTAATTTCCAGAAAAATGTCCATGTTTTTTTTTAAATAAAATAACCCTAAGGACAGAGAAACTGTCTCTATTTTTCACTGCTTGGGTTTCCTGGTTTGAAATTTTGATAACATACAACTCACAAGAGAGAATTTCTTCTTCAATATTTAGTAGTTTCGGTGACTTTTGTAAACCAGTCCTTGTTATCTGAGTTATTTATTAGACAGAAAGTTAAAACTCATCATGAAAAATGTAAGTATAAAATTTTCAAATTTTTAATTTGCCAGGCCTTTTGCCATAAATAAATTAATACCAACGTCACTTTAAAAGCCAAAAACGTTTTATCAGAGCTAATAGATGAAGGCGAATAAACTTATTAAATAATCTGCAGAAAATATCACGTATTCTCTCCAACGTAAAGTATTAACCAGATTTCAGCATTCCTCTCATAGTATCCAGCTTTCTCCGTCAAGCTGATCATTACTTAGTTACTATGCTAATTCCGAAAAGATCTCTTACAAGTTATTTCATTAACAATAAATAAACTGCGCTGGAAACGTTTCCAAGAAACACTATTAAAAATTCAGTAAGCTCTCTCTTTACCGGCACGTTCAACTGAACAAAGTGCAAGGACCGTTTCTCGCTCTTTTGACATGCAAAGTAATGGCAGAATAAAACTGAAGAGATCGAGAATCGATGAGACTTCTATTTCTTACATTCGTTTGAATTTACCTAAATAGTTATGACAATCGTTCGTTGTGCTTATCCCTCGGCGTGTTTGACATAACTTACCTAGACTCACTTGGAGAATTCACTCAGCACCACTTACGGAATTTGAAACAGCGGTTTTCTTGAGAATCAGTTTCGCAGGAGTTCAAATATTGCTTTTAACTGACTACCAGTAACAATAGGTGGTACACTTTACCACTTATTGGTACTCGTAGTCAATTGAAAGCCACCGATTCTCTTCCATAGTATTTGAACTCAGTCTCCCTGCTTGCCGGCTTATAAAGATGTGTAAATTGTATTAGATATGAATATATTCTTAAGATAAAGATTCAGTGTCACGAGATACCTTTGCGTGGTTTATTAGTTTTTCTTTTAAGCTTACCAACATTTAAAATGCTAATATACACTTAAGGATGTGAGAGAAAATTCTCCTTTTAGTCAGTTTGACGCCTCCATGCACTTCTTCCTTGAACAAAAACTTGGGACTGTGTCAGAGTTCACCTGATCACTTTTGGAGCGCAAACGATAAATTTATCCGTCCAGCATAAAAAATCGACATTGAAAATATCGAAAACATAGACAGCATTTCTGAAACGTTCTGCTCACTGAATAGCTTTCATTTCAATAATTATACATTAAGATTACTTCCACAGACTCCAACCCACCTCGCCTTTGTACAGCATTATAAACTACACCACAGGAAAGTACTACTCAATAACTTTCATTTGAATGGTCACAATTTAGGATTTCATCCACAAACTCAAAATTGAGTACCACCTTGTACAGCATAATAAACAGCACCACAGGAAAGTACTGCTCAGTAGCTTTTATTTGAATGGTCACACTTTA
The DNA here is from genome assembly GCF_977016875.1 of Pavona decussata. Taxonomy (NCBI): domain Eukaryota; kingdom Metazoa; phylum Cnidaria; class Anthozoa; order Scleractinia; family Agariciidae; genus Pavona; species Pavona decussata. The sequence continues at coordinate 4,752,845 of NW_028145470.1, read as the reverse complement.
GGATTTCATCAGTCCACAAACTCAAAATTGAATACCACCTTGTACAGCATAATAAACAGCACCACAAGAAAGTACTGCTCAGTAGCTTTCATTTGAATAAATTTCATCCATAGACTCAAAAGTGAGAACAACGTTGTAGCCAGCACGACAATCCGGCCGAAAAGCACTGAAATTGCTGAAATCGCTTTCATTTGAATATTCATACTTGTAAACGGACTTCATCCACAGAACTTTAAAAGCCTTTAACGCATCTTCAGTTCATGATCTCCAGAACTTCTCCTGAAGCCAAAAGAGATTACTAAATCAAATCCTTTTACGCTTTCAAACTGAAGTTATTGTAAACACATTGCCGTTCATAGCTTCTATCTCCGGTGTAGTTTGCCCAGTCTCTATATTTGGCGAAGGAGTAGTAAGCATTCTTTCCCGAACTTGGGGAGATAAAGTTCCGTCGTTTGATCGGCCGAAAATTTTCGCAATGCTGCCACGACTGAGTTCAAACGATTGATTCCGCTGAAATGAGCTTCGTAGGCGGCGATTCAACTGCCTTGCAAGAATTCTATCGTTCGAAACGCTCTTTTCTCGTACGGAAATCCGCTCAAAAATTTTTCTGACGGGCCTAATATCGTCGTCCGTTACACGGCAACATTTGGTTATGTAGGCCTTGAAAGCCAAGCGAAATTCCTCTATACATATGCTATAGACGATTGGGTTGGTGCAGCTGTTGGCATATATGAGCATTTCTCCCCATACAAGGACTTTTCGCCCAGACTCGAAGTCGTTGGTAAAGTCACTCAAGACCCAAAGGATATGGTTCGGTAGCATACAAACTGCGAAAAGTAAAACCACAATGGCCATCATTCGTACGACTTTCGCCACGTCTCGGTCTTGGACTCTATGTGCTGCGGTTAGATTCTTTCGATTCTCGCGAAGTTGCACCGCGATTTTTACATACACCAGCGTGATTATCGACAGAGGTATAACATATTGAAAAACGAATATAAAAACTGTGTAGATGCGACTGTGAAGCTTCGACCAAGTCTCTTCGCACCTTGAGTTTCTTTTTGTTAAAACTATAATGTAGGGGAGAACGAATATTAACGAAACAACCCAGATTACGGCGATTGTTATTTTGGCGCGTTTTCTTCCCGCTGGCATCCGCATCGGGCGCGAAATGGCTGAGTACCTGTTATAGGCTATCGCTGTAAGAGTTCCAACGGATGCAAAAGTACACATGGTCATTATAGGGTAAATAATGTGACATAGAAACTTTCCGAACGGCCAAATATAGCTGTTTTCCTGCACCGCAACGTCGAATGGTATACACAGTATTGTGACAGCGAGATCCGCTACGGCCAAGTTCATGATGTAAAAGTTTGTCGATGTGCGGAGCTTTTGTTGCCGACAAACGACCAAACAGACCAGCACATTACCAATTATGCCAGTAACGAAGATCACAGCGTACAATGTGAGTTTTACTGCTCTTATCGCTTCATTTTCTTTCAGCGAACCGGCCGAGGCTAGACTATCTTTGGTGTTGTTTTCCTCCATTACTTCTAAACAGACCCGATAACCATATGTTGTTCAGTTCTAAAACTCAGCGTGATATAACATGGCACAGATCCACTCCACTCAGCGGAGCAGGTGGCGATAAAAACAACTCAGACAACTCGAAAATGTCGGACGAGACAGTGAGCTCTGAATAATAAACCTTTTCCCGCGACTGAGAATGTCCTCTATTAATTGCGAGTTGATCCGCTCATTATATAGACCCAACGTTTTCTATCTTCTTTGAACTGCCTGCATGAAAGCCAGTATAAATCTTTTCCATTACAACAGAAGCGCCAATCAATCACACATCATCTACACGCAAACCTTGAGGCACTTTTTCGCTGGTCTAAAGACAGTTATAAAGTCCTTAGAGCTTTCCGAGGTTCAAAAGCTTGAAAATAAAAATCTCCTAAGGGCGTAAGGCTGTAATTAGAAAAGCCAAGAAATTTTTAAAACCTCTTGGAAAAGTAGCAATTTTATGGTTTTTGGTTGATTTATGAGCTAAATTGACACCTACCACTAATATTAAAACAGGGTTAAAATGTAAACATGACGCGTCTGAGTAAGAAGAGCGTCTGCTAAAGCAGTAGGAGAAATTCAAGGCATAATTGTTCGAAAAAAAGCTATAACAATAGTGCTGAGATTGACAATTCTGATAAGCATGACCTCGTTCGTCCTTTCCTCCATATGCCGATCTTTAAAGATAAGGTTTAAAAATTTTAATCTGCAAATTATTCAGGGGGTCAAAACCCTCAATTCAAAAGAACAAATTTATTTTGCCTTAAGAGTGAAAGGCCTCCAAAATGTTAAATCCCTGAGGTGGTCTGAAAATTAAAGCGTAAGTGATTTTCTTCCAAATTTCAAAACAGGTGGAAAATAAGTTCTCCAACCGCAGACCAATCCTGAGTCAATGAATCTGTCCACATTTAGGTTTTATTTTGTGAATAATGACTATTTACCTATTTTTAGTCAATATCCCGTTGATTTAATAACAGATATATCTCCAGTTCCAGGTATAAAAGCATGATTGTTTCATTCTGCCCTCCTTTGTGGGTTGTCTTAAAAAATTGATTATTATTCTCGATTTCGCATCCTTTGAAATCAAAATGTGGCGCTGAGTTTTAACGGAAATTGATTCGGTGTTGTTTTTAGGTTGCATGTTGCAAACACTTGTTAACTATAATAGGTAGGAAAAATATCTCGAAGAAACGAGAAAGAAATGTATTGAGATTTTGTAAAACTCTTTAATTCCCATCGCTTAATCTTCCTTAGTTACATATTACGTATTATGTGGTTCTAACTTTTTAGTCTTAGCGTGGAAGAAATCCTTAACTATGAACGTCCAAAGGAAAGTCGGCTATTGAGCAGTACCTGTCTGTTTATAATGCTGACTACATGTTTGTTTTTGTTAAACGTTTGATCTGTAAGTGAAACTGATTCTAATTGTGACCATTCAAATGAAAGCTACTAAGCAGTACTTTCCTGTGGTGCTGTTTATGATGCTGTACAAAGGTGATTCTAACGTTTGAGTCCATGGACGAAATCTTTACGTGTGGTCATTCAAATGAAAGTTGTTTGTGAATGGTGATCTCCTTAACATATGGTGCTCTCTATTGTTCAGTATTGGTGAAACGAAATTCGGGATATTTCTTTAGTGTTGATCGTTGACATTAATTGAGGAAAAAGGCGGAATAAAACAGAAAACTCTAGACGCCGCTTTGATGTCATAAATCCGTTACATGGAATGTATGCCACCCCGGGAGTTGAAATGAAAACGGCATGAAATAATTACAATAATGAGAGAAAAGGAGAAAAGGACACCTGCTTCTACTGAATGACACGGAACGCGACAAGAGCGCGATTAATACGTCCAAAGAGGTTTTACTGAGATGCCGCCAATTGCGTGCAAACTACAGACTACAAATGCGCCGCGTGTCACACGAAGAGAAGGGCCAAAATAAATGAGCGCGTTTTGTGTACTTGTTATTTTTCATTCTAAATCGTTGTACACACAAAATATCAGATATTTTTTTTAATTTAATGGAGCTGGACTAAGGTTATCAGTTTTCAGATCAATTTGAAGAGAGAAAGAGGAAAGACTAAAGCAGTTTATATCTTCAGTTCCTGTAAAGAGTAGAAAGCAGATGAATGAGTCTCCATTGTATTGTTAAAAGCGCCCTTTTGGCAAAGATGAGAACTGCCTTAGAACCATAAATATTTTAGTCTTATATTCTGGGAGGGGTTTTAAAAAGTATTTCCCCAAAGCAATACATGAATATTATATTTTCTTCATTTAATTGTCATGTATGATTTAAACATTGTAAACATGGCGAGAATTCCGGCCGATTTACAAACTTTCGGTAAAAGAAAATTAAAAATTGGTTACCACAGTGAGAGGAAGCTTTAACTCAGTGAGATTCTTCGATTTAAAAAAACGCAAAACACGTTACTTTTTTTTTTGCAGTTTGTTTTGTTTGTGGAAACGCATTTCGTTCAGTCGCGTTTAAGGTTGCAGGCCGAACAGGAAGGAAATACGAGCATCCGTCAGGTAAAGTGCAAGTACAAGATATACACAATTAATTAATAACCATTAAATGGGTCACGAAAGGAAGAAAAGCTTACATTAAAACGGTTTATCAGAAAACATTTGACCCCTACGAATAGGCTTATGCCCAAAATTGCTAACTTAAGCGACGTATTAATGAACAATTTTCCCTATTTCGCTTGTTCTGTGTTCCTTATCTTGGGATTCAAATTGACGCATGTTCAGGGCCGTAGGCAGGCTTTCAGAAGAGGCGTCCCCCGAAAATTTGAAATCTAGAAGCTCTGAAGTGCATTTATTTTTAGTACTTTTTCATTAATATCTCTTAAAAATATAAGCCTCGTCCAAGTGTAAAATGGTAGCCTTTTTATTGCTTACAAGTCAACATTATTTATATGCGCTCCTTGACCGTGTGATACTCGAACCACAGTCGTTTTTGCGGGAGTCGAATTATCCTCCTTCCCACGACTTCCTTGAAAACGACTGTGTGGGAGGCTACTGTTGCTAAGGCTCAGTCGTTTGGTGGAGGTGCATTCAGATATGGTTCAGTAAACTGCTCAAACAAGCAGTATCAACTCGAAATTCATCAGGTAAACTTGCTATAGAGCGGTTTCCAATTGAGTGTCGTAAAACCAAAACCAAAACCAAAGTAATTACTCTGGCCAATCGCAACAGATGTAAACAACCCAACGAGCCAATCAGAATTCGAGGCAAATACATGTAACTGGCGCCAAGCGCGGGAAAACGCTTGCGGCGAAAACACGATTGGTTTTGGTTTGGATTCCCATTGGTTGAGAAAGTGGCGCGAGTTTTGGTAATGCAAAACCAAAGCAAACAAGAAATTACTTTTGACACTCAATTGGAAACTGCTCTAATTAAATGTACGCAAGAAGCTATATTGGTCGAAAGACGGTGGGGAAAAGTGGCCAACATGGAGAAGTTGTAGCCTGTGAGAGCAGAAGCCTTCTCCAGTGTTTGTTTTCACCTTCCGCTCTTTTTGCAGGCCTCTCACCTTTTTTAATTAACCACGGCTTTAACAGGGCCGGGATCAGATGTCTGCGAAGTCACTATTCGAACATGTCTACGTTGCCGCATCGTTTCAGTCGCATTTTCGGAGAATGCAGCTTATTGACACACATTTAATTTTGAACAAATTGCCTTAGGGAATCATCTGAATTTTTTCCCCTAAATTTGCTCACCTTACGGCGATTAAGCTTTCAGGGCGCAATTGTAAACTTCATTTCGGAATTTTTTTTTTCAACTAACAATATATATATTTTTTAATTTCGGGATAAACTTTAGACGAAACAATTTTTAAAAAGTAATTCCCCAAAGCAATACATATAAATAATATATTTCTTCCTTTGAATGTCGTATAGTAATGACGATAAATATTTTCAACAAGACGAGAATTCCTGCCGATTTTTGAACATCTGGTAAAAGAAAATTAAATATTAGTGATCGCAGCCAGAGCAGGTTTTAACTCAGTGAGATTCTTCACTTTAAAAAAACGCGAAAAGCTAGTATTTTTGTTTTGTTTTGTTTTGTATGTGCAAATGTACTATCTTGGGTTTCCGAGCAGGAAGGAAATTTGAACATCCGTCAGGTGAAGTGCAGGTTCAAGATATACAGTTAATTAATGACCATTACATGGGTCATGGAAAGAGGAAAAGCTTACATTAAAACGGTTTATCACAAAACATTTAACCCCTACGAGTGGGCCTTTCGTCCTTTGCCAAACTGCTGACTTGGGCGACATAAGGATCGTTACGTTCGCTTGTTCTGTATTCCTCATCTCAGGATTTAGGTGAACGCATGTTGTACACTGACCAAGAGCTTCAGTGAAACCCTAAACCTATTGCAGGCCAATATATTGATTTTTCATACTCTGTTTCATTAGACTTGATTACTAATATCCTTACCGCTTTTCAGACAAAACCGGCTCTAAAATCAAGACCTCAGGATGTTTATAATCCCTTTTTAAAAATTCAGTTAGTAGACAAAACGTTATTAAGCGTTCAAAAAGAAAGTGGTTCTACTATTTTCCCAATATTAAGTCTCCGAACGGCTAAAAAAAACCATTTCCTTGGAATTTTTCCGAAGATCGGCGAATACTTTCAAAGATTACTGAGGAATTTCCGAAAACTGTTTTGACTATACTCCAAATACATTTCGTGCTCACCCATGCAACACTCAACAAACGCACCAGGAAATAACTGTGAATACAACCCGTGGGATACCACAGAATATGAAACGGCTTTCTTCTTTCTGTTCGGCTGTATTCTCCATGGAATGGGGAAAAGAATTGAAAAAGGATCGTACCTAGACGAATGGTAAGGGCTGAATTTGGACGAACCCGCGTCATGCCATTGACTTTGACCCAGTGCCTTTCACCTGGGTCCAGTTGAAAGTGACCGGTTAAAATCGTTAAAATGAACTACCTAGAGCTGGGCTGAACGATGAAATATTATCTTCCAGCATATACGGGAAAGAAAATGTCACATTTCGGCTTATGTTGGATTTAAATGGTTCATCGGCTCTTACATAAAATGCTCAAACAAAAAAATTGAGAAAACCAAACTGTTTGAATTTATTGGATTTGCATTTACTCATCATACAGTAATAGGCGAGGATAAGGATAACGATAAACGAGGCTCATTAGTTTCGGGACCATAAGTCTTTACACCAGGGAGGGGGGGGGGGGGGTAAAGTCACCTACGATGACAGCAAATGTATGCACCTGGGTGAAGAGAGACAATGTGGAGCAATTGTTTCATGCCCAAGGAAACAAAACGACGACGGAAGCTACTCTAGGCTAGATCCCCGGGAGGTGGGGTACTCAAGACAGTTTTATACGAGGAGGCTCAGACAAGAAATGTAACCCTTTCATATACCTTCCATAGGAAATCAGGAAATGGTAGCCCTTTCACTTACATACAGTAAGAAACACTCTATCTTTTTTCGTTGGGCCTTGTTCCAGCTATTTCTAACTCCCCTTTAAAAAATGATAGTTTTCACCACCCAAACGTTCTATTTGATTGTATTGGTATTTGGTTGCGAATAATATTTGGAAAATCGACCGTACATTGGAGCTTGGAACCAATGGAACGAATTGAAATTTTAGGAAAAAATCCGCTGTCCTATCCAGGTTTCCGATCCGCTCCCAATATTGCACAGAATTGCACAGAACCTCCAAAATGGAGGACAGCCATTTTGTGTTGGTTCGGGATGTGTCGTTGTCTTGTGCCGTTATTTTGCTTGCTTGGTTAATTGTTAAAGTCTTAGTAACAATACTTTCGCGTAAAAGGTAAGAAATTATTCACCTAAATAATCCGGTAACATTAACTTAAGAAAAGAAACGTTTACAAGTGAGGTGACAAAAGCATGACCGATGTATGCATGATCGCATGATACGTACACAATGTTTAATTTGTATCGTAATGAAGTAAGCAGTGTAAGCCATTGCAAATAAAAGGCTTAAAATTTTCAAACTTCAACTGGATTCGAACTATGACTGATTTTAGAATGGTCTTGGCAGATTCGATCTGGCAGATTTCCTGAAGTTCACTTCTCTTCGATATTCCTCATTCATGTTTAATACAGCTTTTATTCTCCCTTTGTTAGGTCAATGCCCCCTGGTCCTACACCTAATTGGCTCTTTGGGAACACAGCTGTTTTCCGTACCAATGTAGAAGAAAGGCATGTGCGACTCCTGGAACTGCACAAGAAATATGGCAAGGTGGTTCGGATTCAAATGGGAAGACCTCCATTATACGGAAGAGATATCTTCTCTATTGCTGATCCTGCCTTGTGTGAAGAAATCCTGAAATCTAAGAGCTATGCAATCTCAAAACTCACACAAGCTCGTTTTCAAATGCTTCTCGGCAAGTATGGCCTCAATGGCTTGGAAGGTGAAATGTGGAAGAAGCACAGAAAACTTATCATGCCATTGTTTCATTCTGGTTTTCTGAGTTATGCTTTAGACGTCATCAGTGACAAAGCTCAAATTGTAATTGAGAAATGGAAAAAGGTGCCCACTGGATCATCAATAGAAGTTTTCTCGTTTGTTAAAAATCTTGGTCTTGATATCATCAGCAAGGCGGCATTTGGTTATGATTTGAAAGTGCAGGAAAAACCTGATGACAGGCTAGTCAAGGTTTGTTTAGCTAGGGGTATCTTCTTTTCATAGGGGTGGGATTGGGAGGGGTGGTGGTGGGGGAGCTGAGGTTCTGCCCTAAGGTCCAAACCCTTACCCTTTTATATACCATTTTTGGCACACAAGGGAATAACCCTTTCACATACTTTCCATGGAAAATGGTACCCCTTTCACAGACCTATAGTAAAAAAACTGCATCCTTTTTTGTTCGGTCTTTTTGATAAAATTTTGAAAAGGCCCTTTTAAATACCCGAGTGACACTTTTCCAACCCTTTTCTATACTCCATCTCATAAAATCCCTATCTTTATTTATATCTCCAGCCTGACAAGGTACCCTTTCAAGCAAAGGCTCCTTGTATAGTCCATTATAGCGAGTACCCGTCAGGTTTCTTTTATCTGTTTTTTGTTTTGTTTGTTTGTTTGATCTTTCCATTTTTAGGGGAGACGTATTACTCTCCTCCCTCCTTGCGACTCCCCTACAAATAACTCTGTGGGAGGCTGGCCAAAGTAGAGAGAATGCGGAGAAATTTTGATTCCAAGGTCAAATTGTCACTTGTATCCCACATTTTCCACTGAACTCTTCAATATTATTATGGTATGTGCATAATAATGTTTATGAGATCAATCATTTTCTTTTCAGGCTGTGAATTCTTTTCTGAGACATGCTGGTGACATTGCATTCTTGGCACTTCCAAGGCTGTGGTCTTGGATGCATCCTTTCAAAGCAATTCATGTCCATCAACACCAAAGTGTCCTGGACAACCTTGTAAGACAGATAATTAAGCAGCGCCAGGGTGAGGACGATGGCGATGATAAAAGAGATTTGTTGACGTTGTTGTTGAGAGCGCAAGATCCAGAGTCCAAATACAAACTTACAGATGTGGAAGTACATGATGAAATCCTGGCCTTTTTGTTTGCTGGGTTTGAGACTACTACGTCACAACTGTGCTGGATTTTATACCACCTAGGTGAGTACAGAAGCACAGTGTAGACACAGATGAATAATAATAGGTCAACGTTAAGTGTACTCCCGCCACAGGCACCCCCACACAGCCTGTGCATAATTTTAGCTTCTATAGCACAAACTGAAAGCAACCAGAAGTATTTCTTCCCCCGCCCCCCCCCCCCCCCCCTCCTAGATGGGATGTCACTGAATATCCACTCCCCAGCCACCATCAAACGGATGCTACTCCAGCATGGTGTACCCAGCATGAAGTGACAAGTGGCTAGAAGTACTGCTACTCTTTGCTGGGTGAAAATTATGCTAGTCCATCACAGAATACCCAGCATGAAATGCTACTTACTCTCCCTCTCCCCCAAAGGAATGCTGGCTAGTGCATCACAAAGTTGCCTCCAGTATTGCTGTTAGGCTTCATTGATGGCTTTTATATACCTAAGGAAACAACATGGTAACTAGCCTTGAAACACCGACCCTTTGATCTTATGATCGAAAGTCAGATCAATGGTAATAGCCTGCAAACAAGTTCTCTGATTGCAGTCTCTCACAAGATCTGTTTGGGGTGTGACAGGGTTTGTACGGGTCATGGAAAACCTGGAAAGTCATGGAATTTTAGAATTTCGTTTTCCAGGCCTGGAAAGTCTTGGAATTTAGGTGTGGGTCCTGGAAAGTCATGGAAAATGATGTTTATTAAAAAGAACAAAATAAATTGGTTTTTTTGCGAAGAAAATAGTAGAAACAAACCCAAAATGAAAGATGATTTCCAAGAAAATGGTCAAATTTAGGTCATGGAAAACTTGGAGAAGTCATGGAAAAGGTCATGGAAAGTCATGGAATTTCAAAAGCTCAAAAGAGTACGAACCCTGTGTGAGCAGCAGGCAAGATGAAAGCGGCAGGAGGATTTACAAGTAGTTGCTCATATTTCTCCTTCTGCCCCGTCCCCAACCCTGCTGTAATCCTCTTGCAGCTTGCTTCACTTGCCACTAGTGCCCCAAATAAGTCTTGTGTGAGACCAATATATAGCATGTTCCCAGGCTAATCAAATGTCTTACACACCAACCACCACAACTGACACCACGTCTCCACTTATGATGCAGATGTAGATGTCAAAAGACTTGTGGGCTCTGACAAAAAAAACCTGTTTTCCTTCTTTGAATACATAACAAATCCCCTTGAATCTTATTTTCTTGTGATGTTCTTGTCATGTTGTGTTCTGATTTGTCTTGGTTGTATGGTTCATTCCCAGCTCAGCACCCTGAAATTCAGGCTTTGGCTCAAGAAGAAGTTGACCGAGTACTTGGGGACTCAGATGTGGTGACTTCAGAGATGGAAAAGGAACTCAGATACGTAGCAAATTGTATAAAGGAGTCTCAGCGACTTATTCCTGTAATAACTGGCTTCAGCAGAGGAGCTGTTGAAGATACTGAGTTAGCAGGTAAGGTTCATTTAATATTTTGTACCAAAGATGAAGAATGCTCTTACTCAATTTTCATTGCTCTGGGCAGAGCATATAAAAAGGAAATACTTCTGTTCAATTCATAGGGATTTTCCTTTTTGGACATTGTTGCCTGAGAAGGGGACTCTCATGTACAGGTGTTAAGGATGATTGCTGGTCGGAACCTATACCAAACTGGGGAACTTATACCAAAATCGTATATGTTTGTGTGTCTTGAATTCTTTTACATCTCAAAGAGGTACTAATATCCTTTCTGGCAAGTAGTTTCCTGGCTTGATCCCTGAAAGATATTGAGGTAACTTTAAGTAGTGGTCTTTTTAAACTCTTAAAGAAGGAATCAGTGCCTGAAATTAAATGTGGAAAGTCAGAGCCTACAAAATGCTATTTTAAGTTACCAAGCTTCACTGGTCCCCAAATCAAGAAGTTTTCAAGCTTGTATTAATTCTTTATTGCGTGTATATCGATTCTAGAAAATAAAGATTCTGTGAATTTAGTGTATCGAAGTACTAGCAAAAAGAATCCACCATGTGCTCTCGGTATCACTGCATGTCACATGGGTAAACAAACTCCCACCAATAGCGTAGCTCCACTGCTCACTATACAAACACAAACAACCCTCAATTTCTTGATTCGCTCTGACGAAGGGCCAACGCTCGAAACGTCAGCGCTCGAATCTCTTTACGGTGGCCAATTTACCTTTAGTTATCAACTCTGTTGATAAACCAAACATTCGTTTCTACTCCCCACCGACGCAGCACCACAGTTTCTTTAGAAACTAACCCCCTTAAACAAACTCCAGACCACCGCCTGGTAGAAAACTCCGAGTCTTTGCCACATTTGTGTTAAGGCTTCTGTCTTTGTGTTTGCTTTCTTTTTGGGAAGGATTTCACATACCCAAAGGCTCTGTACTTTTTCTGGATTCATACGTCCTGCACCATTTGGAAGATTTGTGGGATAATCCAGAAGAGTTTGATCCAACGCGTTGGGATGACAAGATGGCTGTTCACACCTTCTCGTTTCTTCCTTTTGGTGGTGGAAGCAGGCGTTGCGCCGGTCAGCCTTTTGCTGTGGTGGAAATGAAGGCTGTGGTTGCATTGATTTTGAGAAACTTCACACTGAAGTTGGACGAAAGCAAGCCTATTTCCACTGAAGTGAAAATTGCGCTTGGACCGCGGGAAATCCATTTCTTTGTCAGTAGGAGGAGATGACTTTGTGAAAGCAGTTGGTTTCAAAAGTAGTCAGGGAGTTAGCGGAGTTAGTGCTGACTGTGTGTGTCAAGTATAGAGTGGATGGTGTACTCAAGGGTCTGTCCAGGGGACGGGATCAAATCCTAGTGGTATGAACGATGTTTGTCCCATGAACCTAGTTTAATAGCTCCCACGAGTCTCCTGTAGCTCAGTGGTGGAGCATCCGAACTAGTAATCGGAAGGTTTTAGGTTCGACTCCTGATAGGAGAACTCAGATTTCCTTTTGCCGAGTATGTCTGTGTCACTCACTGAATAAAACATCATTGTCAAGGTTGCTCTTTTCGCTCAAGGATAGTCTATTGAGAAGAACACGCGAAAGCACGCGAAAATCCCCAGCCGCGGGAAACGTGACGTGTGCGTGGGCGTCTTTTGCGCGCGCTCGCATGTTTACCCCGCTCTGCATTCCCCGAGCGAAAAGAGGGACTGCTTGTAGTTTTACTGGGCCGGGTGAGGACAGTCCTGAAAGAGATTGTTGTTATTGACTGACATTTGAAAAACCCTAACGGGAGTTATTCTCCGTGCCCACTGGAAATCCGAAACGTTGTTTAGTCTCTCTGCTGGTCGTTGACTTGATTGGACATTAAGTCATAATGGATGTTATTGGCCTTAAAGACTCAAAGAGTGATCTGTCTGTTTTGGTAAATTTCAATCTTGTTTTTTTTTTAGGTCGAATTGTTTTTGTTTATTTCATTTGTCGAGGTAAAGAAGGGGTACTTTTTAGAGGAGCATTTGGGTGGCGCGAGTTTTGCTCCTCGCATGCGTTCTTGTCCAGCCAATGCGCGTTGTATGTCAAAATCGTACTCATATCGCCCTAGATCCCCGTGAAATTGTTGCAAAACTCGTAGGTAGTTTACACGACCAATTTGAAATCACACTTAAAATTATTGCTAAAATTGTTTCAAAACCCGCATTTGTAAACGGTCGCTAGATTTGTGGTATCCGCGTGATAGTCTCAGGTAATAGGACATTGTCTTTGTTGCAACCCGATATCGACGAAAGGAGACCACCAGAGTGTAGAACACTGCTCTATTGTAAACAGTCTTTTTCAGGACTACCCCCCCCCCCCCTCCACGGAAGATCGCATTAGGGAAAATAACACACACATACTAAAAATCTTAGGTCACATTTTCGATCACTGAAGTTAAAATATAGCTGTTGTATGACAAAGCAGGAGGCGATTAACTACTGTGCATGTAGTTAGTGATGCTTAGTATAGCGCAGTTTCAGTTGAAGAGGTTCTCATTTTAATATACGTAGTTGTAGTGTATTAACCAATGATGGTGAAAAGTAAAGGGGAGGAGAAGGGTGTGAAGGTGCTGATGCGGAGCGGACGTGTTTTGCTGTGCTCCCGCAAAAGATGAAATTTTGTCTCAAAAAATAGCTATAATCGTTATCTTTTCAAGTTACTATATTTATTATTTGTGTGTAGCTCTACTAGTTATCGAAATTTGCAAATTATGGTAAGAAAAAGTCATTCGAAGCAGCCCAAACACCTCGTGGCAGCTCATGGCGCTGAACAAGCTCACCAAAGCGACGAAGCTTTTCAAGGCGACGAAGCTCAAGCATCTGTGGATACAGAAGAGTTTGTCTCTTTACGATCAGTTCAAGAAATGCTGAAAGTACAAGAATCGATGCTACGAGCGTTGTTTGATTCAGTCGTGAAATCACTGACGGCGAGAGTGGATGGTGTGGTTGAGTCGGTTAATTCCCTCAAAGCAAGTTTGGAGTTTTCCCAAAAAGACATCGAGGAACTTAAGCCCTTTGCGTCTAAGCTTGAGGAAGCCAAGGACGAGATTGATCAGTTAAATTCAGACCTGGCTCAACAAGAGCTAAAAGCGGAGTATCTAGAAAACCAATCGAGGAGAAATAATATCCGTATTAAAGGAATTGCCGAAGGTGAAAAGGAGAATTGGGATGAAGTTGAATCGAAAGTTAAACATGCCATCAAAGCTAAACTTGATTTGGATGTCGACATTGAGAGAGCTCATCGTGTGGAGCGACGGAAGAAGAGAGGCAGTGCCAACGCAAATGAGCCACGCACAATAGTGTGCCGTCTTCGCGACTGGAAGCAACGTGAGCAAGTTCTAAGGAAAGCTCGGAAAGAAAAGCCCGTTGGATTACACATCAGTGAGGATATCGCGTTCGCAACTCTGAAAAAGCGGGAGGCTCACCTTGAGAAGTTTAAAGCTGCTAAACAGGCGGGTAAAATTGCATATTTTGTACTCGATCGCTTAGTCATTCGAGATAAATCATATGACTAGTTTATCATCCATGCCATTTTATAATTTGGACGATGATGAATTTCGGCTAACTCTCATTGAATTTATGAATGGCGGTACCATCAATTTTGATCCTGATAGATTAGCTCAGTTAAAGTTTAATCCTTTGTTATGTGAATCCTATAAAAATTTCAGTCTTTGTAAAGACAATGATCCAGATATGAATTTTTATTTAAAAAACAATAGCTGTGAATACTATACTGAAGATAGCTTCAAAAACATGTTAGCCGAAAACGAAAGTCGCCTAAATTTAAAATGCAGTACCCTTGAATCTAGCCTTTCGTTCCTCCATATGAACATTCGTAGTTTAAATAATAAATTTGATAAGCTTACAAATTTTCTAGGCCAACTTGTAGTGAAATTTCCTATCATTGGGATTTCTGAGACTTGGCTTGATGATTGTTATCATTTTTCCGATATAGCGGGTTACAATTTTTTGCATAAACCTAGAGTTGATCGCATTGGTGGAGGTGTTGGCCTTTACATTTGTGAGCATTTAAATTACAAAGAACGTCATGATCTAGGCTTCCCTGGGGACAAATCTGCTGAATCCTTGTTTGTTGAAATTAATAGGACAAAAGTAAAGAACATAATTGTCGGCATTATCTATCGACCACCCGACTCGAAGTTACATGAATTTCTGTCTGACTTGGATCTAGTACTTGGGAAAATTTCCAAGGAAAATAAGCTTGTATTTTTAATGGGTGACTGGAATTTAAATCTAATTAACCATCATTGTCATAAAGCGACAAGTGATTTCTTAGATTTGTTGTACTCTAGGATGTTTTTTCCACTAACAACACGTCCCACTAGAATTACGGCGAACAAAGCTTCGTTAATAGATAATATTTTCACGAACGATCCACTTCGTCCCTCAATAAGCGGTCTTTTTCTCAATGACATATCTGACCATTTACCGATATTTTCACTTATCATGTATAATAATACTACCAGTGATAAGAATAAATGCGTATTTTTTCGTGAAAAAAATGCGCATAATCTAAGTGTATTTAAAGACGAGTTAGGAAGATAAACTGGACTGAAATGCCTGGTTTAAATGATCCTTCCTGCGCTTATGAACTCTTTGTTGGAAAGTATACTACAGTTTATGATTAATGTTTTCCACTCAAAAAAATGAAAGCGAAACGGTTCAATCTTCGTAAGCCTTGGTTTACTAAAGGACTGGCTAAATCCATAAGGAAGAAAAATATGTTATATCAGTCTTTTCTTAATAACCCTAACTCTTCCAATGAAAATGCATATAAGTCGTACAAAAACAAACTTACTCATTCTCTTCGAGTTGCTAAACGTTTATATTATGAAAAACAAATTGAAAAATTAAAATCAAATGTCAAGGCTACCTGGAAAGTTCTAAATGAAATCCTTAATAGAAATAAAGGAAAGCGTAGCTTGCCATCTATATTTAGGGCAGATTCTCGAGAAATTTCCAATCCAAAAGATATAGCTAATTTCTTTTGTAAATATTTTACTAATATTGGCCCCAATTTAGCTAGCAAAATTCCTGTATCAGAAAAGTCGCACAATTCTTTTTTACCTCCAAAACTAGTTAATTCAATATTTCTAGATGCTGTAAATGAGCAAGAAATTATTGAAATATGTAGCACTTGTCGTTCAGGTACTGCTGTAGGTTATGACAACATTTCTATGAACCTAATTAAAGAATCTATCGATTTAATTATTTCACCTCTTACATGCATAATTAACTTATCCATCACTTCTGGAATTGTACCAAAACAATTAAAAATTGCTCGAGTTATTCCTTTATTTAAATCTGGTGAGCAGGATATATTTACGAACTACCGACCGGTGTCTGTTTTACCAGCATTCTCTAAAATCCTAGAGAGAGTAATGTACAATCGTCTTTTAATGTTTCTTAATAATCATAACATTCTCTCTGACAATCAGTATGGTTTTCGCAAGCATCACTCCACCGCTTATGCTCTTGCTTGTTTATATGACAAAATCTCTTCCGCCATTGACAATAAGGAATGCACAGTTGGTATTTTTATAGACTTGTCCAAGGCCTTTGACACCGTTGATCATAACATTTTGATTTCAAAATTAGAGCATTATGGTGTTCGTGGCACTCCACTTAGATGGTTCGAAAGCTATCTAAGCAATAGACAACAATATGTGGAATTTAATGGCGTTAGGTCGGAGTCTTGCGAAATTAAGTGCGGGGTGCCTCAGGGTTCTATACTAGGTCCCCTACTTTTCCTACTCTATATAAATGATCTGTGTAACGTGTCGAAGGTCGTGGACTTCATTCTTTTTGCAGATGATACAAACATATTTTTCTCCCACAAAGATTTTAACTTGCTTCCTGGAATCTTGAATTCTGAATTGCTTAAATTAACTCATTGGTGTCGAGCAAACAAACTGTCCATTAACTTTAAAAAATCAAATTTTATGGTTTTTAGACCACCCCAAAGGAGGCAAACACTTGATATATCTATTCAAATTGACAACAATGCAATTAAACGTGTGAAAGAAACAGTATTTTTAGGTGTTATCCTTGATGAGCATTTGTCATGGAAGCCTCACATTCTTAGTGTTTCTAGAAAAATATCAAAATCAATAGGTATTATTTATAAGTCTAGTTTTTGCCTCCCCAAAACCTCCTTACGTTCCTTGTACTATAGTCTAGTTTACCCTTACTTAATTTATTGTGTTTCTGTGTGGGGATCGACGTATCAGTCTAATTTAAATCGGATTATTGTTCTGCAAAAGAAGATAATTAGAATAATATCAAAAGTTTCTTTTGATGCTCATACCGGTGTTCTTTTTAAAGAACAGGAGATTTTAAAATTCTCTGACATTTATTTATACCAAATAGGTAAATGTATGTATCTTTTTAAAAGAAGCTTACTTCCAAATTATTTTCGTGATATGTTTACTGTTGCAAGTCAAATACATTCTTATAAAACAAGAAATTCCAACCTTTTCTATATACCTTATTGTCGAACTAATCTTCGAAAATTCTCAATTCGGTTTCAAGGTCCTTCGTTTTTCAACTCGCTAAGTCGTGAAATTCAAAACAGTGAAACTATCAGTTTGTTTGGCAAAAGACTTAAAAAATTCCTTCTATCTAAGTTAAATTGACTCTTTGTTGAGCTACACACCTTTTCTTTACCTTTTCTTTCTTTTCTTCCTTTCCTTTTTTTTTTTTTTTTCCTTTTCTTCTTTTAAAAAAAAAAAATTTAATTGGAAATTTCAATCAGTACCCTTAACTTCAATGGTTTATCCAATAGTTCTAGGAAGCCTATAGTTAATAAGCCCCCGGCTTCTATATAGGCTTCCTAGCCTTTAACACATTTAATATTGTAAATAGTCAAGTATGAATATTGTAATAGTAAGAATATTGTGTGTCGTCTATAATGTATTTATGTTGTATTTTTTTTGTTAATGGCAAATAAATTGAATTGAATTGAATTGAATTGAGGGAAAGGGGGATGAAAAGAGAAATTATTTTAGTCGTCGAGGCATACAGTGTTCAGACTTAAACTTGCCTCAATTGACCTTAATGAAGCGGTTTGAAGAAACAGATTCTCTTGCGATTGGAAATCGCCTTTATTGTAACATAGCGGTGTGTTAAACTTACACAAGTTATAGAAAATAAGCTGTGACGTTATTTATAAGTATGAAATTGTAAAAACGCCGTTAAAATATTTTTACAAGTTACAGTTGTATATAGGGCTTTCCTTTAGAATTTCCAGTAAACAAATCTATTTTACTCGTTCATTAACACGCTCCCATCTGGCCTTGGAGGTCACATGATACAGCAGTGGATGACTCGCATCGCTCTGCATCTGGGTGTTCTTGGTTTCGTCATCCTCGCATACTCAGGGCCAGATAATTGAGATGGGAGAAATATTTTTAAGACGAAATCGGTGCGAAGAATTCCCAGTAAAGTGTTAAAAGTAGAGTAGTGGAGGCAGGGGCTCTTCCATAACTGTTTCATCAGTAGGGAGTTTAAGAAGCTACTACGGCGACGGCAACGAGAACGTCACAAAACAATAGGATATAATGAGAAAAACAAAGGCCCGGCACGTACGTTATAAATTTTGCTACATTTCTCCACCTTGCTCGGCCAAACAAGAACGTGAAATAACCAAATTCAAAGTTTTGTGGAGAACGTGAGCACTTGACGGTAATTTTTTTTGATCTCTGTCTCAACTTGAACGCCGTTTCCACCTGTTCTGTTACTGGATAGTTCGGCCACATTGTACAAGTTGAACGAATTGGAATAATTGCGAAGTAGTTAAAGTAACGCGAACTTATATTTTCAAGCGACGTTTACGTTGTGGTTTCTTAAAGTCCCTAATATTACCTTTGCATGCAGCACAAAAAAGATTTCCAAAATAGTAGAGATAGTAGTAGGTAGGAGTAGAGATTGAGGGCCCAAGAAAAAGAGGAAAAACGTGGCAAAGCTAGGCTCGTTGTAAAACTCAGCAAGCCGTTCCATTTCTTTTCGAAATAACTTTAAGCGAGGGATTGCGTTTCTTTCACGAAAAAGTGCTCGTAAGAACGATAACAACAATAAATTATAAACAGTAAGTCCCAATGTCAACTTGCATAATCTCTTCACTGTTTTCTTTGTATTTCTTTTGGTACTAGTTGGGAGAATTTGTTTACACATCAAGACATTTCATCTTTGGTGATCATTGTATTTATTCTCATGACCTGGAGATTTGACTGTGTTGCGATCTTGTAAAGAGAAGTTAGATGTTGATCACTATATATTGCGGCTTAAAGGGGAAGTATCATGTGAATTCGATGTCATTTCAGAACCCCCAAAATGTTTGTTTGTTAACTGAAAAATAATTGTCTAGTTTTGTTATAAATTATCACCCCAGTGCAATGAGTTGTTGATTAGTGCCTCTGGCCAGAGATAGTAGGTTGGAGTGGATTGAAACTTGAAGAATGGATTGAAACTTGAAAAACATAAGGCTAATGTTTTTCAATTTCTCGCATTTTTGCTTCCAAAATGCGCTAGAACAGATCATGAGTTGTTCCTTTCAAGAATTGAGTTTATCTCTTTCCTCTCCAGCATTTTTAACAAAAGATACCAAAAACCCCATGATACTTCCCTTTTAATAGACCATTCTCCAAAATGGCGGCAACAGATTCGAATGAGTCAAAATTGAACTGAATGAAAAACTGTTACCAGCACTGGAAAGAGCACCTTTACTTTAGTAACCTTGCAAAGTTTCAGCATATTAGGTATTACATCAGCTTAGGAAATGTAAGATGAAATTTGACAAATTTACAGACGTTTGTATGACTTGGGGTATACGCCATATCCCCAGTCAAACAAACGTCTGTAAATTTTTCATTTTTCAACTTACATTTTCTCAGCTGATATTACACCTGATATGCTGAAACTTTGCAGGGTTACTAAAGTAAACGTGCTCTTTCCAGTGCTAGTATACGATTTTAATTTGAGCTTATTTGAATTTCGCCTTGAGCACTATTTGCGGTTTGTCCGTCACAACAAGCCGCGATACATTATAACGTAACGAGTTTTTGGTCTCAGGTTAAACACTTTCTTACGCTGGAATATTTTTCAAGGACATCAACAGGGTGAGCCTCAAAGGTATTGTGGCAAAAATAATTTCCTGTTGACAACTATGGTAAACCTTAAAAGATAGTTTAAGGCACCTGTTTTTTTGATGATTTAGCGATGAAAATACCAGTCACTTAAATTGACTCGCTTCCAAAGTGTGGAATTCACTCTAAGAACTCGAGTTTTCTTTACGAAGAAGCGGCAAGTGTACTAGTGCTTCGTTCAGATGGAGTATAGCTTAGTTAAAAAGGGAAAGGTAAAATATAGTTCTCGAAGACGAGTGTTCAGTGCCAATATGTAGAAATTATTCCAGACGTTTCGGGCTTAGCCCTTCATCAGTGGAAAATCTTTTTCCACTGATGAAGGGCTAAGCCCGAAACGTCTGGAATAATTTCTACATATTGGCACTGAACACTCGTCTTCGAGAACTATATTTTACCTTTCCCTTTTTATAAGTACAAGTGCCACGCAGCTAACGGAAATTTTCCCGTTAAACTTTTATCATATAGCTTAGTTAGTTGGTATTTAAAGGAATCTAGGATGATGCGCCACGCTGTACTCAGATCTCGAATACATTATAATGCATATTACGTTATGTAATATAATGTATTTATATTATATGGCTTAACTGGTCAATGATGAAAAAGAGCGTCCTGATTGGTTCACTTTGGGGTTAGTATTTTGCAATACTGTGTTTAGTGGAAACTATTTAAAAGGGTTCCGTTGAATTCGGGAACATTCTCCCGTAATCTTTGGCTTATAATTTTGGCAGAGTTTATTCGAAAAAGGCATGCAAAGGTTATGTGGAGGATTCTTAGTCGAATGCGTTTGCCGATAATGATGTACTGTGATGCACTACAACCACTATTGTGAAAAGTATATTAATTAAGGTGGCTCACAATGGTTTCCAGCACTTTCCTTCAGTAATAATTTGATCGTCCTTTATCAGTGGATACTACAATAATGGCATCAAACAAATGCCTAAACTTTGGTTAACAAGTTATGGTCATTTTTCGACGTAATATGTTACCATAGCCGCAATGCAACCTGTTAAAAACAGCCCTAATTTTAGTTTTAGGTAAATATATCTCAAAACCGAGCTTGGTGACCCCCATATTTGTTTTACTATCGAATTGTTATCAGTAATGTCAAGACGCTACTTTTTACAAATAAAAGAAATTGTATGAAGGGGTTCAGAACCACCTTAACTTTTTGAATTTGAATCATTTGGCTTTTAAGAAGGAAGAGCAACTAAACGACTCTCAGAAAACCCCATATAACAAAGATGAAGACCAACAACTGAAAAACTCCACCCACGTATCACATGCTCCGGAATGCGACACGTTGCTGAAAGGCGAGTGCTCTCCTTCCCTGAAGTCCTCCTTATACTGGTTCAGTTGTATGTTATTCGCGCTTACGGGAGCTGGCCGGTCTATTAACGATTTCGTTAAAACCTACTTGGCGACTCGTACGCACAAAAAGAGCTGCTTTGACTTAAACAAGCTTTTACAGTATTTCGTTGGCGATTCAGTTTAGTTATGCAATTAAAGTATCGATTCATTTTTTTGCCGAAGCTGTGCAGTTGGTGGTTTATTTAATCACTTTTTCTTTCTTCTTTTTTCTTTTTTTTTTTTTATAAATATTTCTCGTAGTCTAGTGGCTTTGAAATAAATTCAAGCCTTAGAAACTTGCTGAAATCGAATTAAAATCAACCCAACAATGACTAAACGAACAGCAGGTACTGGTGTATGTTGCATTTTAAATTGCATTGAAAGATGAAAAATATGTTGAAGTAGACAAAGTGCACTCGTGCCACAGGTAACCCATTCGATCGGTTTCGTTTAGTGATCACAGGCCTACCATGAAAAGTTTTCTGTTGATATTCAATTA
Source organism: Pavona decussata (assembly GCF_977016875.1). Classification (NCBI taxonomy): domain Eukaryota; kingdom Metazoa; phylum Cnidaria; class Anthozoa; order Scleractinia; family Agariciidae; genus Pavona; species Pavona decussata. The sequence goes on along the minus strand of NW_028145470.1, from coordinate 4,731,182 downwards.
TACACTTGGGTAGAGACAATGTGGAGAAAAGTTTCTTGTCTTAGAAAGCAACACGGATTCAGAAACCATACTTAAAGCACCAACCTTAAAATTGAAAAGCTGGCACGCTAAACAAAAGACTACCGCGCGTCTATCACTTTTCCTTTGATGCGCTAAAAATGCGACCTAAACGCGTCCTAAATGCGACTTGTAAATCAAGTGTCTGATTTCTAAGGGATATGTAACGACACATCAGAATGAATTAACGGTACGTGCTTGCTTTGTTAAATTTGACTCTGCCTACTTTAAATTCTATGGCAACTAGTGAGTTCCATTCTCTGTTTATTCATCGTTCTATTAAAACCTTGTAAATTATGAATGATGTTTTGCAGTCTGGAATCCATGATTGGCTCAGGGAGGCTTATTGAAATAGATCGTTTCTTTAGAAAGCGGGGTGAATTACTAGGGAACTGACGTCTGTGTAGCTAAACATGAAATTTGCCTGAAGATCTAGAAATCGTATGAATCGCAGTGAAAAATGTTATTGCAAAACCAAACTGGATTGTGTTGGGTACCTTAGCAGTTTGAGTTGCCGAATTGGAAGTGTAATTTCTTAAAAAAAGTCTCCAAGATGTGTTGTAATTTTTTCAGTTGATGTTCGTTTCAAGTTCTTTAGAAATAACTGATTATGCCGAAACGTATCAGCAAGAAGCGCCACTCGGTGCATAAAGACAAATTCAGCTATATTGGACCAGATCCTGGCAAACGTAAGTAAGACTATGTCAGGTATTTCTCTAAAGCCAATTACTTTTATTCTTGTGTTTATTAATACATAGCAATTTGCATTTAAAGAGTTAAAGTAGTGTTTCTAGCGGTTTTGTGCAAAGAATTTGCCTTACAATGGTTTGGGGGATTCTTCACCGTACCGTAAACGTAAATACGTTAATTGAAAAAGGAGCTCTATTGGCAAATTCTTTTCTTTCTTTCTTCACTAAGTTGCGTCTCTACTCGAAAACATTAAGACTCACAGATATAGTTCTTTACATAGCAATTGACGGTTTGTAAATGTTAAAGTTTGCAAGTTAAATTGAAAAACACATCAGCTGTATTGAAAATCAGCATAATAATATAGACTGATATCACACATCACTTACTGACTCTTGTCGATATCGATAAATTATTTACAACGCGCAGGTATATCTCTTTTCACAGTAAGATAAGTTTTAGTCTTGTTGAATTTGTTTATAAGTTACTAAATTATTTCTCGGCAAACCACTACAACCCCCAAAGGAGCAAAGAAATTACGTTTTAAATGTAAACTGTAAGAGAAACATTTTTGCGTAACGGCCGTCAGGCGGAGAATTCAGAGTAGATGAAGGCAAATATGGCGGTGACGTTATTTCACGGTAAGCCAATGTTGATTCTATACTTATAAGCGTGAAAGTGGAGCACCAAACTAAGGCAATGGCTTAATACATACATACTGCAAAAATTGTTTACTCTTCCATAACTCTTTCCAAAAAGTTGAATGTATTGTAAACAGATAGTATTTCTTTACGTCGCTTATATTTTACAACGCCCATATTGACATCAAATTTATCGTATCTTAAGATCACTGAGAGATGTTAGGAAACTGAATCTCATTCTTCGAGTTTGTGATACCCTCCATGATGCAATAGGCTTCTTTCGATATATTAAAATTCAACTTTATAATGAGGATTAGAAGAAACAAACAAAGGAAACTGAGTAATCATGTTTATTCACTTTTGTTGTTTGTGTCCTTAATATTTCGAAAGGACCCTATTACCCAAGTTGTGAAATTATTTGAATCTTAATCTGAATATGGTTGAATATGGAAAATCTTCCGATCGGAAATTTTACAGATAAATAGAAAAAAAAAATAATAATAAAAATAGAATCGATCGTCTTGAATGATTCGAGCATGTTGGTAGTAATAATCCGTTGGGAGGCCTCGTTAAGCGGCGGTGTTTGAAATGTTTCCTAAAATTAAGAGAAAGACAGTAGCTATCCAGACGAGATCTGTGATTGGAGAACGAAACAATAGGTCATTGGTTGGGAACAATGGATCCCCCACAAAAAACAATGGGAGCTACAGTACTAGGGGACCAATGAAATAAGAGGTCTGGAAGAGGTACTGTACTATCCAAAATTAATTGTGATTTGGAGGTTTTCCATAATTATAATTTGCGGCATACGTGCGCTGTTGGAAACACAACAGGTGTTATCAGGGTCATCTTTTATGGTCATGTTATACCATCATGTTACATTTAGGGCCATTTAATATGGAGTAAAGTGGCAAATTAAAGAAAACATTGAGAATGATGTATTATTCAGTAATGACACAGGCAAACTCGAAAAAAATCTAAGTGCTCCCATCAGAAGTCGAACCTAAGACCTTCTGATTACTAGTTCGGATGCTCTTCCACTGAGCTACAGGAGACTCGTGCGAGCTAAGGTCATTAAACTAGGTTTATGGGACAAACATCCTGCATACTGCTAGGATTGAAATGTCAATGAGTGGCATATGCGCAATGAAAGGAAATGTGATGTATCATTTTAATCCCGGTGAAGAAAACATTGGTCTGCCTCAGTTCTAATGATTGACGAGCCGGGCCACGAAATCTAGCCACCCCAATGCAAGCACTTAATATCCAATAATCCTCCCCCCGCCTTGAGGAGCCAAACCTAACGCTGGGCACGTGGTTAGCACGTGGGATAAGATCATAGTGTCAGTGGTTCAAGGCTAAGTTGCTCTCTCCATTGACGTATTGCGGTTTTCTTAGTAACAAACTTTAGTCCACATTGGCCGTTTTTAATGTAGAGACGTTAAGCCGTCTAAGACGATAATGTGGTCTTGAGTCGACATTAACGTCTGCTATGAAAACGGAAAATAAGTGAGTCGCATTTATCGTCTGATGGTTAAGTGCGCCGTTAAACCTGAGGCCATTTTGATTTTGAAAGTAGTGATTTGCGAACTTTTTTGGGTTAAGCTTTCTGTGAACTTTTTTGGGTGCGAAGTTTCAGGAGGAATCCTTTTAAGGGTTGTTAAAAAGTGTAACTGATAAATGACGAAATATATAAATGACTTTATTTAGTGCCAAAGCATTTAGCACTGTAGCGCCAATTGAGGCAAATAAACAAACTGAACATAACGTTTGTTAAGAATCCCAACTGATAGGAGACAAACCAGTTGGCTATTTTTAAAGCGTGGCCTTGGATTTGAAAACTGGGATAATCGTGACATAAACAAGCGGTCATAGTACGGATTACAAGTCAGCACCCTAACCACTAGGACATGCCGCCTCCCTTATCCTAAGTTCCTAGACTTTTGTTAAACTAAATGAATAATTATATTACGTATATTTCCTTGTTGTGAGAGAAACGTGATGTTTTGTTTTAAAATTAGCTTTTAACGACACTTTTAATGAGCAAGATAAAAACCTTGGTTAATTGTTAATTAGGGATTAGCGTTAATCGGCCTTCGAACAACTGGGCACTGGTCAGCCTGGGTCTGATTACATCAAGCACCTTCTAGTGGAATTTTTCTGTTACCACTGCGTTCCAGAGAATTACTTCGCGCTCTCTTTGAGTTCCTGTTACTTTGGTTTTGGTTTTACGACACTCAATTGAAAACCACTCTAGATATTGCTTTTCGCTGAAACCTTTAATACTAGGAAAGGATTGGCAGGCTTTGACTTATAGTTTCTTCTTTGATAAGAATGGAAAGCTGGCTAGGACGTCAGCTCTTGGTTTTTGACCCCCGATAGCGCGTTAGAAAATCTTCCTCCCTCACATGAAAAGACAAGAGAGACCAACTACTCCAAGAGGACTGGGTGCCATTCACCGACCAGATGCCTCGGTCCCGCGGTCAGTACCGCGAAAATATTTTGACAACACAATGCATTAATAGCGGCTGGCCTGTTATTCGACGTCTTCAATATTCTGTAATTATTGAATTTAGAAGGGATCCTGAAGATGCCATGGTCGACTGGAGTTCTTTGTTGTTAGATAACAGATCAGCGAGGAGTATTTGTATTTGCTAGTGAAGCGTGATGAGATTAGCAACAAGAACTGCGCTCGACTTGTTCAAAGTTGTATACTATAGCTACGGCGGAATTAGAGATAATTTATCTCGAAGATAGTTCCCAGCTGCTTGATGACCCGGAATTAGGAAAATCAAATCTTCTACGTAGTTTGCTAGCTTAAACGTTTTAATCATGGTTGGCCGTGGGTTTTCGTTTAGCCGTGAAGAACAGTTGTACGGTAAGAAAGCGTTAAGACTTGCATGGAACGCTGCACTTAATCTAAACTGTTTATATTAAGTTGTTATTATTGATTTTCAAAGTCCGTTTTCAACTTTACTTTGTCGTAATATCTTCTTAAATTAGCCATGATGGGCAAGAAAGCTGACAGCCTAAAGGAACTCACCGCACCAGACGAGTGGGAATTAGTGGAGAGTATTGGAGAGGGAACTTATGGCGAGGTCTACAAAGCAAGGAACAAGATCACCCGCGAAATAGCGGCTGCGAAGGTTATTGATTCCATCCACGAGAAAATCGAAGAAGTTCTACCCGAGCTGGATATTCTAAAGAAGTATTCTACTCATCCCAATATAGCTGGTTTTCACGGGGCTTTTATCAACGTGGACACCAAAAGACATGATCAACTTTGGCTTGTTATGGAGGTGGGTGTTTATCTTTTGAAAACTTTGCTCGTTTGCTTGATGTTGAAGTCAGATAAAGAGGAAAATAAATTTCTGCAAAATGTGAAAAATGGGGCTGTTTTCGATCGTTTAAAGTGGGACAAATATAACGTGATCTGCCCGCTACCATTAAAGTGAGAAAAAAGAAGTTAGGTCCTTAATTAACACAATTAACAATGAATTTGAAATTCATTGTTAATTGGGAATTCAGTTCCAACGAACCATTACATTTGTTTGCATTTTTAATAGATAAGTTGAATGTGCTCAGCAGACCTGCACTTTTCACAATGTACTTGCCAGGTTGGGGGGAAGGGTGGGGGCCTGCCTCTTGAATCCCTTCGTTATTTCAGACCAAAAATTAATATGTGATTACCCCTTCCCATTTTCAGACTAAAATACGTAATTTTCACCGCTCATTTTCAGAACTGTCCCCTAGATAGATGGTAGAATATCCATTGACAGACCTGGGCCCAGTTGTTCAAAGCCCAATTAAGCTAATTTTGGATATTTAACGCAAACTTTGACTTGAGTTTAATTGCTAATCAATAAAGACTCTTCCAAAAGATTTTTCTCCCTCAGTTTTTACTTAGACTTTTCTTTACCTTTAGCTCTAAATTAGCCTTTAAAGCCATTTTTAACAAGGGCAATGAAAACCTTGGTTAACTTTTAATCGTGGATTAGTGTTAATTGACTTTTGAACAAGCCGACCCTGGGGCCCATTTCTCGAAAGTCCTGGTAACTTACCGGGCCCAATAAGTGATTTTGGTGATAAATGTTTCTTAGCAGAAGTCAATTTTTGTTAGCTTTGAATACTAAATTTTAAAATCTTATAATTTTATGAAAAAATATTGGCTAAGTACCATGTCTGTAATCACTCCGTAATTGACCAAGAAAACATTCAAAAATATACTTATCGGGCCTAGTAACTTACTGGCCTGGCTTTCCGGGACTTTAGAGAAATGGGTCCCTGTCCCCTAGACAGATGGTTGAATACTCATTAACAGATGAAGACCCATTTTCTCAATAAATGGGACCACAAATATATATCCTGAGAATCTTTACCCTGATAGGTGAATAATTTTCAGTCTGCAATCTGAGTTCTGCCAACAGGAGTTGAACCTATGACTTTTCGATTATTAGTTTGGATGCTCTACCATCCCACTGAGCTACAAGAGACCCTGCATGGACATTATTGAGGTCACCTCTCCCCCTATTTGAAGTTGAATGAATATCAATAATTGCGTCGTAACAACTAAAGGGGCCAGAGGTCAGAAATGTTAGAGAAACCGTCTCAACTATTTTATTAAATGTTTGTAGCAATTTTATTAATAATTTAATACTATATCCTCAGCTCTGTCGTGGTGGATCAGTGACAAATCTTGTGAAGAGCCTGCGGAAAAAAGGAAAATACCTGGATGAAGACCTGATTGCTTACATCCTTTATGAGACACTAAAGGTAAATATTACATGTTTTGAAATGCTTTTCTTAGTAAGAGTTTAATGCTGGGTACTGTTGACTAAATAAACAAAATGTTTGCTTTTATATCAAGGACTTGTTATTCAGTGGGCATTACTGTATAGGTAGTGATTTTTTAATAAACCTGCAAGATTTTGTGGAATAATGTTGAAGAGCTGTAAGCTAAATGTTCTATTTTTGTTTTATTTTTAGGGAATTGAGCATCTGCATAGGCATAATGTGATGCACAGAGACATCAAGGGACCTAATGTCATGTTAACAAACAGCGCAGAAATCAGATTAATTGACTTTGGTAAGTACAGTTGTTGTGCCCAGAAATTGACACTAGTTACAGTCAGTCAGTCAGTCAGTCAGTCAGTCAGTCAGTCAGTCAGTCAGTCATCAAGAAGGTATCAATTAAACAATTAATCATTGATCAATGACCAATCAACTAACCAATCGACCAACCAACCGTCAGTCAGTCAGTCAGTCATGCAGTCAGAGGTGGTCAGTCAGCCAGCCAGCCAGCCAGCCAGCCAGCCAGCCAGCCAGTCAGTCAGTCAGTCAGTCAGTCAGTCAGTCAGTCAGTCAGTCAGTCAGTCAGTCAGTCAGTCAGTCAGTCAGTCAGCCAGCCAGCCAGCCAGCCAGCCAGCCAGCCAGCCAGCCAGCCAGTCAGTGAGTCAGTCAGTCAGCCAATCAATACATAAACAATTATTATCAGTTATCACTGACAGTTTTTCTGTCAGGATTCTAATCAACAACTGGTAAAAGCTGTCCAAGTTAGGAAAAGTAACTGAGAAGATTTACAATAAATGAACCATTCTGTACCGCATTTTCTTGATGGTAGGTGTGTCAGCAGAACTGTCCAACATTCTAATGCGGCGGAACTCATCAGTAGGCACTCCATTTTGGATGGCCCCAGAGGTGATAGCATGTGAACAACAGCTTGATTACAGTTACGATGTTCGGTGTGACATTTGGTCGCTGGGAATCACAGCGATTGAACTTGCTGATGGTGTCACACCACTTTCAGATCAACATCCAATGAGAGCTCTGTTTAAAATTCCCAGGTAAGGGCATCTTGCTTTGATATGGGAGATATAATGAAAGATACCAATATTATTACACTGTTAGCACAGCCAGATATGTGTGGTGTGTTGGTGGCTGTATTAATGTTCTAAAATTTACCTGACTGCTCTGAACTCACACAAAATGAAAACTGTTGTAAGGCAGACATTTCTCTAAGGCAACACCAACTGAAGAGGTGCCTGGAAAAAAGTCCCAAGTGACTTCTGATAAATTGCTAGATTCTCCTTCCAAATTGCCTGGTATTTGCTTGTGAAACAAAAAGGAGAATTTAGCCTAGGGCCTTATTCCCACATCCCTTCAACTGGTTGGCTTGCCAAATTAAAGCCAAATTTTACTTGTTTGTCTACAGGTAACTAAACTTCATTTAAGACAGACTCCTTTCTAAGGTGGACATATAGAATTGAGCACAATGGTTTTTGTCCAAGAGAGGCTTGGGGTTACAGTGTATTTACATAACATTACCTAAATTTGCATGCATTAGCAAAAGCAACATGTTAAAAAAAAAGTTTAGGACTCTGCATGTTGTTTTAATCAGTTGTAACACTGATTTAGATAATAGAATGTGCAACATGTACTTAAGAAAAAAACAAATTATTGTTTTAGGAGTAAGCCACCATCTATGAAGAATCCAGAAAGGTGGTCCCATGAATACAGAGATTTTATTGCCAAGTAAGTCATTAAAGTACTGGTAAATTATCAATAAGTACAGTAGTCAGAATATTCCATATAAGTATATTAAGTCTGTACCCTGTATTCTAGTGCTATTAAGGTTAATAATTGTTCTCATTGTAAAATAATGTAAATCGTGGATGCTTTTACAGTCAAAACTCCACTTTATTTGACACTTGTTGTGCAGACAGTGACTGAGTATCTTGGCTCGAAGCTTAGTACATGTATTTGAACCTGGAACAAATCATATAAAACCCAAACACCAGGCATTAACTGTTGGCATCATTCATTAGAGTAGTGTCAGATTCTGACTGGCCTGAGGTCAGTTTTTTCCCCCATGTGATTTTAATTCCCTTGACAAAGGTTGTCTCCAAACAACTATCTCTCTCGACCCAGGTGTAGCTATATGCCATTTGAGAGATTTAGAATTGTGTTTACGGTAAATGGCAGAGACGACGACGTGATCATGTTTACCCTATATTTGCCGCTCGCTGTTTTTATTTTCTCAGTAAAATTGAGTAGTTTTGCATTAGCATGAAAGGTCAGAATTATTTTACACTATTCTTATCTATGCACTAACTTTTTCAAGAAAACATAAATGCAAATTTCACGTTTGCCGTTTGCCGTGAACGCGATTCTAAATCTCCTTATTTTTGAGTTAAGCCCTTAAGCCACGTATTTTCTTACAGTTCTCTTCATATTTCTTTATAATGCTACTACTCGGGACAGTTTGTTTAAACATCAAAGCATTTTCTCTTTGGCGATCATTTAGTTTATTCTCATGACCTGTTTGTTTGATCAAGCAGTGATATTTTAAGGAGAAATTTGATGTTGGTCACTATAATTTATTGGACTTGAAGGGTTAATCTACAGTATATACCTTAACACTCTGGGCCCAGTTGCTTGAAAGCCAATTAATGCTAATCCACAACTTAAATTTAACAGAACTTTTCATCTTCCTTGTTGCAAATGTTTGTAAAAGCTACTTTTAAGATAAAGTGAAAGAAAAGTCAAATTCAAAACTGAAGGGCAGAAACATTTTGGAGAAAGCTTTATTGATTAGTAATTAAACTGGAATCAAAAGTTCACACTAAGCCTGTGTTAGCCTTTATATCATGCTTTGAACAACTGGGCCCTGATGTATTGTTACATGTACAAACATAATTGAAGGGGTGCCTGGAAAAAAGCCCTAAGTGACTTCTGATAAATAGCTAGATTCTCCTTCCAAATTTCATTGTATTTGCTTGTGAAATAAAAGGAGAATTTGACCTTACATCTAAAGTCACTTAGGGCCTTATTTCACGCACCCCTTCAATTGATAAAACTTTAATCAAAGCTGTTGATGTTGATGCTGCAAGTTGCTGTACGCATCTTCAAGAAGTGTATTAAATCAGCTGATTTACCTTAACTGATTGACGATACTTGTAGAGACTTTTCTCTGGAACAACTAATTCCGTATTTTTTTTTTAAAGTTTTTATCAGTTTAATTAATAATTTTTAGTATTTTTGATCGATCATTATGTATACACTGTACTTTATCATGTGCAGTAGTTAGCTGTCTTTTAACAGATTGTATAATAGTATTGATCAATCGTATGTATATTTTATGATGTAAAGTAGTTAGGTGTCCCCAATTAGCGTACATTCTAGTATGCTAAGAAGCTACAACAAATTAATAAGGTTTTCGTTTTTGATTTTTTCTTTTTTTTTTTTAATTAAGATACATGTAGTCTTGTCTGAAAGTGTCATTTCTTATGTGTTGTTTTTAGATGCCTGATAAAAGATTTTGAGACAAGGCCTCATGCAAGTGAACTGTCAAACCATGTATTTGTTCGTTGGGTTGAGGGAAAGAGAGAAACTGTAAGTTAACTGACTGTTTGTATAATTAAATATTATTAAATGTTCTCTTAAAACTTGTTAATAATTCATACAGGAGATACAAAAGAAAGAAGTAGTTTGATGAATTGGTTGTACATTTCACCCTGATTTAATACACCGTCAACTTTTTAAGCTTTCCTGTGATTTATTTCCTTCTGATAATTTGTGTTGTCTGGTTGGGTGTTTTTCCACTGAGATATTGAGCACTGGTGGTGAGCAAGGGGAGGTTAAGTAGAGGACGGTTGAGTAGAGTAGAGTTCTGAGGGCCCAGTTGTTTAAAGCCTGATTAAGCTACCGGTAATCCTGGGTTAATGTGATCTTTGGTTCGTGTTTAATCACTTATTTTGATAAAGATTTTGCCAAAGATTTTTGTCGCTCAGTTTTGAGGAAGACTTTCTTTACCATTAGTTTAAAATTACCTTTTAAGAACATCCTTCTTAAGCAAGCTGAAAACCTCAGTTAAATTTTAGTTGTGGATTAACGTTAATCTGTTGACTTGCGATCAACTGGGACCAGTTGAGTCAAGTTGAACAGTCAGTTAACTTGAGCACTTGGCACAATAAAAGCAAACAACAGTGAAACCTCAATTTTACGATATGGCAAGGGGACAGCAAAATCATATTGTTAAATCGGGATATCATTGTCAACGAACTCCCGATTTAGAAATAACTTTTGTCAGGACACAGAATGTTGATCGTTAAATCGAGAATTTCGTTAGATCAACGATCATAAAATTGGGGTTCCACTGAAATAAAAAAATAACATAATACTGTAAAAAACAAAACAAAACGAAACAAAGATATATGCAATGGCATTTACCAAGTATCATTTACTGCCAGCTGACTGATCATGGAAATTGTGTGTAACATTACTTACAGTGTACCCGAGTGTATTATTTTTTAAGTGTTGAATTCAATCAATAAAATATACAATGTAGCATTCACCTTAATATCAATAGTGGTGAAATTATTCTTCTATACAATAGTTTATAATCAAAAGCGTATGTTTTTCACATCAGTTATAAACAGTTTATAATTGAAGGTCTGAGGGCATAACCGACTTATGTCGAATTTTAGCGCGGCTTTCAATTTCGCACGGATTTGTCCAAATTTTGGCTCTCCCTGGTTTGGAAAACATTTCGCGGTTTTACAATCGTGGACAAAACTCCTTGACAAAACCAAACACGAACAGAACAAAAACCACTTGCTTACTAATCTCCCTCACACCCCCTCCCCCTATGCAACGAGAACCGAACACAGACAGCCAAAAAACCACTCACTTACTGTTTCTCCCTTCATAATTCTACAACAGTTACTTCTCCCTTCCCCCCTCCCCCTTATGCAATGTTGATGTGGGAAGTGATGCTTGCCAGGAAACTGTTCGTGACCCAAAAGACAACATTGAGTCAGGGGGAGGGGGAGGGGGATTTGGTAGTTTGCTTGTCTACAAGTGAACGCGCTTGGAAGGCAAATTTTTGATAGGTTTTGTCCACGTCAGACTCGTTTTCCAAATTATCGGTAGGCTAAAAGTTTCCACTGTCCACGAGCCGTGTTTAGTCGCACCAGTTGTTGTTTCTATAAGTAACGTTTGAGATGATATCATGGTTTGCTTTTGCGGGTTGTAACAAGCCCAAAATAGATCAAGGCAGTCGGGATAAACAACTTGCGTATCGTACTGGCTAGTTGGTTTCGCTTTTGTTTGGTGAAGTTTGTAAACGCACCGACATCTATGGATCTTTTGAAAAGTTATGAAATTGAGGAATGCAGTTCACAGGAACTGGTGGAAATGTTGTCCAAAGAATCCCTCCTTGGTAGTGATGACTGTGCCGTGATGAATTCTTCAATTCGATTATCAAATCCCGCGGGAGCATCAGAGACAAATCCCGCCATGTGCAAGGTGTTTTGCAAGCCTTAGTTGTGGTTTGCCAGGCTTGAAATTCGGTATGTAACGATTAACTTGACAATTTCAAGGCAATGATTCAATAAAAGTACGATTAACATAGATTTTCAACGGTTAACACCGACTGCTGGTAAAAAAGAATAGATAGTCTTTACCTTTTAATAGTACTGCCGTTAATCGTTGTTAATCGTTGAAATGGCTACATGTCTTCCTGTTAATCGTGTAGAATGCTAGTATTTTGCGTTATGAAGAGTAATATGTCGACAAATGGGACAAAGCTGGATTTTACGCCAGGAAATGGACACATTTTCTCTTGGAGGATGTAACTGTTTACATTTCGGACATTCCTGTCACGTACGTAGTAGTTTGTAACAGAATCAAATAAAAGCGTGACAGCATTCTTTTCGTTGCTCCCGCGAAAAACACCGCTTTCGTGTGCCGTGTTTCAAAGACAACGAGTGTATATTGAATACAAGTATTTAATCCTCAGTGCATTGTCCCTTTGGTCATCCAGTGTCTATAATGTTACCGATTGTATCTTTACAAGATGGTAAAATTTCTCAATGGCATTAATACGAAACACAAAGCGGCGTGAAAAAATACTGGACAATGGTTTTCAATCGAATTGCGGTTCACATGCAAAAGTTTGCACAAATCCGAGCTACATCGAAAAACGGGCTGAAATTCAACATAAGTCGGTTATGCCCCCAGCCCTTCAATTGAATGTTATTATACTGGAGTGACCTTAAATAATATATCCTCAATTATTTTGTTTCTACGCGTATCCATGCTTTCTAATTTAGACATAATATTATTCACTTGACACTGGCTACTTTAATTTATCACTATGTCTAACTTAATAGTGATGTCAATTTTTCATTAATATTGAATGAAAAACGTTTATTGTACCTTAGTGAAAATAATGACAGGGTTGTGCTGTTTGAAAGATATATTTGCGAGGAAAAGGGAAGATGCATTTGTTGCTATTGAAGCAGTGTCATGAAAATTTGCTTTACGCTTATCTTGTGAAGTGGATGTCAACCGATGATTATGTGTTGGCATTTTTGTTGTGGAGTGCTTTAAATCCTTATTAATTGTGTCGAGTGATAACTTGATGCGCAGACTAGTGGTGGACAGGAACACTAAACAATATCTAATATATTATCTTAACTAATGACCAGTGTAAAAATGTTGCAGCTTCGTCAAAAGTTGATGAATTTAATGGACAAACAGTACCAGGGAAGAGATGGGATAATGGACGAGGCAAACAATGAAAAGGAAGAGAAATCACCAAGGTTTGTCAAAGATGAATTTCACATGAGGTTTATGTTAGGTTAAACTCATGAATTAATAATGTAAAATGACTATATTGAAATTAAACCAAAAAACATTCATTATGAAATCCAGACAGGGTATGATTCAATCATATGCACCTTTTAAAAACAAATCCCATGTAGGTTGTATATTAAATTTTTGTTTTCCAGTTGCTCAATATTTTTCATTTTATTGTAGAATAATACATGAACTTAAAGCACAGTAATACTTTAGTTAAGAGGAAATGATACTTAAATAGCTATTGTAACATGTATATAGTTGAATATCATTCTATGGAAATTGCCAAATTAAATAAAGTGTTCAGTAGCAATTTGTGTAAAAATAATATGTACAAGTTGGTCCATTTGTTTTGGGTAGTTAATCTCTGCTAAATTCATTGTTTTTTCTTAAATTAATTTTCAGTTTTTGTTTGCCATTCTTTATGGCAATCTTAAGTCTTAAAAATGTTCATCATCAATTTTTAGATATCGTTTATACTATTTTCCTCACTTTTACATGAGTTTTATGTTTGCTCATGCAAAAGAAAATTCAAAGGTACTAATTTCTAAATAATGTCCTAACACAAAATTTGATGTAGGATGAATGCAACAGTGATATTAAGAACTTATGATTATAATTTTGGTTCTTGTTATGGTTGAGTTGTTAACAATAAACCTTATTTTGGATCAGCTGTTTACTCATTTTTTTACAACTTCACATTCACTGTATAATTTGTAAACATTTTACTGTTCAATTTTGCATTATTCTAAACCTTCCGAAAATAAAAGAAACCATTCCCAGGGTGATTAATCATCATGGATTGTTTTCTTTTTATTTACAATACATTGTCAGAACTTTCAATGGAACTCTTTGAAAATAAAATAATTATTGTGCAAGTTGGCTCTTAGTTTGAATAAGGAAGTAATAAAATTATTTTTAAAATTATTTTAAAATTATCCTTTAAGTTCTATAGTAAGACCTCTAGTCATGCATGTAAATGTGGTTCTAACTTTTGAGTCTGAGGATAAATCCTTTAGTGTGACTATTCAAATGAATGTTACTGATGAGTAATTTCGTGTGCATGTGGTGCTGTTTGTTTTTTCAGTTTCTTAGAAAATGAATTTTATTAACGAAGTTTGATCTTAGGTATTACCGGGAGTGAAAGGATTTTTTAACACTGTATTTTTTTTCACTTTTGTAATATTTATTGTAGTCCTTTACCTGTGCAAAACAAACCTCCAGTTCAACATAACAGTCAGATGCTTAAGGTGGACAATTTAGCAGAGCTTGGAAGTCTCACAGAGGTTTGTTATTATAAGCTTTGAATCACTGTTGGCAGCAAGCAAATTAATTAATTCACCTAATGGTTTGTTTCAATTGATATTCTGTTCAGAGAATTGATTAAGCTTTTTCAGTATTTGAAGTGGTTTGGAGCATGCCAAAGTTTATGGCCACAACTGTTTGTATACTGTGTTAAGGAAGTTTATTGAAAATTGGTCCTTTTGTTTGTGTCACTTAAATAAAATGGATCTTTTACCAAGGTTTACTTAATTAATAGCTCACATCATAATAACCTTACTTATACTGTTTGGTGATGTACAAATAAGACGCCAACTGAAACTCATTGTCTGTAAAAGGTTTTGTTAAAATTATTTTAAAGCTTTAAGAAAAACATCACATTATACCTAATGTTAATATTATGAAAACATCATGTCTCATCTTTGAGATGATTTTGTTTTGTTTGAGTCTGTGGATGTTTGCTATAATTTGCCTGAAAACATCATATTACCTAGCTAGAGAATAGATTTTTAAACCATTTTAACTTTATTTGCCTTTTATTCAGATATGTTAACATAATATGGAACAAAGAAAATTAAAATAATTATATAACATTTTTTTGTGAGGTCCAACAAGTCCAGACAATTAATATTTACTAGTAGTATTCAAAGATTAGGGAGTGTGTTTGAGGATCTCGATTCCAGGCTGTCTCTCCTTTGCCAAGTTGATGTCATCCACCCCTGCAAAATCTGCAGGGATGCCAGATACGCGTCCCAAGATCCGTTGAATCATTCATTGATTGTCCCACACAATCTCAACTCCAAACGCAATTAGTAGTGCGTTCTTACTACGTCAAATACAATAATGATTTTTACCGCAACTGTTTCTAATCTTGCAATCTGATTGGCTAATTTTCGGCTGTCGATAAGAGTCTAGACAACGCTGCTTGCGTCAATCAGCGCGCGGAAATTTTGACAGTTATTGTAAAAATTTTCTTTGACGTTGATATTGTTGTAAAAAACAAATTGAATATGGTTTAGCGTTGTCTGCACTCTTATCGACAACGATATTCGTCATCACGGTGGTCAAAATTTGTTGTGGACTCACGAGGCGCACAACATTTTGACCACTGTGATGACGAATATTGTTGTCGGCTGCGCCTGGTGAGTCCACAACAAATTTTGACCACCGTGATGACGAATATCGTTGTCGATAAGAGTACAGATAACGCCAAACCATATTCGATTTATTAAATAGACTGTGACATGTTTTGTTTTTCTGTTGACAGGACATTATTCTGAGTCACCTGCTTGGAAGATACCTAAATGACCAAATCTATACTTACATTGGTGATATTCTGATTGCCATTAATCCACTCAAGACTTTGACTTTGTATGCCCCGGAAGTAAGTTTGAAAGCCTTTTTTTTAACTAAAAACTAATTTTTCAATTTATTTAATTTACAGACTGATTCAGATTATCATGCAGGACGTTTCTGTAGTCGAATAATATAGACAGGAAAGGCATTTCATGACAGCTCAAGACAAATGATTATACTTCAACATTCCTTTTTTATGTTAACCAGGGTTTGTTCTTTCTTTCCTCTTACCTTCCTTTCTTTATGCAGCAAGCAAGCAAATACAAGAACTCCCAAAAGAGTGCCTTACCACCACATATTTACATGATAGCGGACATGACTCATCAGGCAATGGTTCATAACAAGAACCCTCAGGTAAGGAATTGTGTAGGTTAATAACTCATCAATGTCACTGGCAAGAGCTGGAAAAATCTGCTAGCTAAATCAGTGACCTGAAATAACAATTAGCTTGGTAAATTGTCACAAGATCCCCTTTTTCTTGGTACAGCCCAAGATATGTAACGCAGCTGAGCTATATACATCTGTATAATCTTCCTTTCGTTACACGACCTTAACTACTACTACCTGTAGTAAAGCTGTTTCAAATAACGCTAGTTCTGTTCAATTAGCAGCCATAATGTTGTAATTTGGGATTTTCAATTTTCATGAAACTTTGTTGTGACTAATTAATGCACTAATAATAAGATTGTTTTCAAAGATTAAACTACTATGGTTGTCAATTTCTGTTTGGAAGGTTAGACCATGAACCCCATTTAAGTAAGTCTCCAGCGATGGTCTAGCAATTTTCCATCTTTTTGTATGCTGGTTCCCCCGTCCCTTGGTTCAATGTTCCTCTGCAGACAATAGTGCATAGAAATTCAACATTGAAACTCAACATTAAAACAAGGGAGGGGAGTGACTCCCAAGAGAATTGACAAGGATTGTAGAGTAGTCTTACGTTAAGTCAAAGGTTGATTGGAATAATTTTTCCTTTACCATGCCCATCCCTCACGTTATTTTTCCATTTTCTTTGTACCATTCTTTTCCCGGAAATGAACACTTTAAATTCATGAAAGAGCTGTTGAGAAGCATCTGCCAAATTTCTTCTCTAAAGTGGTTAACATGTACAATGTAGGGTGTAGATAACAATATTGTACTTTGCCTTGATCATTTCCACAAATCTTTAGTGCTGCTTGATTAGTGGAGAAAGTGGAGCTGGGAAAACAGTGTCAGCCGATTACTTAGTGCGGCATTTGGCTGAACTTGGAAAGGTATGTTCATTGTTCATGCACTACACTCAGGCTCTGAGAAATCCACAAACCAACATCCATGGGAGTAGGGAAATTTGTGGGCTAGCAAGTTAAGTCACTATCTTACTATTCCACTGGTCTAGAATATGTTAATTCAATTAAACCTGAATATTAGGTACTTGAGAGAACTGTTATGGAAATCTTGCAAAAATGCATATTAAGAGTACACATAACATCCAGTTGGGGTGGAGGTGGCGGTAGTAATACCCTGGTTGTGCAGAAACAAAATGCCTGCTATACTGGCATTACGCGTGGTGCTGGGGCTGATTCATTTATTCCAACTGTATGCTTCGCCGATTGATAAAACTATCCTTGCTAATGGAATAGTTTAAGTCACGACGACCGCGTTACATTGTTTCCCTTGTGTTACACGACTCAGACTATCACCGGAAATTTTAGCCTCCCACGCAGACGTTCTTAGGGCAGGAACGCGTGACGAACCCCTAAGAACGTCTTCGTGGGAGGCTACGGAAATTCCATTACGATAACGTAAGCTTCT
Source organism: Pavona decussata (assembly GCF_977016875.1). Classification (NCBI taxonomy): domain Eukaryota; kingdom Metazoa; phylum Cnidaria; class Anthozoa; order Scleractinia; family Agariciidae; genus Pavona; species Pavona decussata. The sequence continues at coordinate 4,713,732 of NW_028145470.1, read as the reverse complement.
CAATGACCTCTTTTCAGTCTCGCGTCGTGGTCTAAGACTGTCAAACAAAGCACGATTCCTTCGCCAGGAACTCACCAATTTCCACCGTTTTAAATGTCGGGTGCTTCTTAGAAGTTATTCTTTCGATTTACCGCTTCAAAATGGTGAAATTTTCGTTTGAAAACAGCACACTTGAGTCCACAACATGTTAACAATATGGCGCGACAATTTAATCCGTCTTTAATAAATATATCAAATGATGCGTTGACGTCACACAGGTAGGGGTGAGTGGGTCCCCTCCCTCGTGATCAAAGGGACAAGAATGGATGTTGATTGGCCTGCTGTTGTTGAAGACAATCAGAACAATGCATCCCGAGTAGGAGAGGGGAGAGTTTAATGAATAAATTAATGTACCGATTTGTGGCTATGACGAAGAAAAAAAAAAAAAAGAAATCGAACCGTTTTTAGACACGGTATGCCCCCTCAGGGCATCCCGCGTAATAAAGGCCTAGATTTCAAGCAGAATGGAATTGCTTATTCTGACAAAACTTGAAAAGAAGAGATTGTTTGGTAATACTATGCCTCATAACGGAATGAGAGGATTACTTTTTGTCTCGTAATGTTTTTTACAGGCTGGAAACAGAACACTGGAGGAGAAGATTCTTCAGGTAAGTGACTTCGAAACATTAGAGAAAGAGATTTAGAATTGAGTTTACGGCAAATGGCAAACGTGAGATTTGAGTTTCTGTCTTGAAAGGATTGGTACATAGATGCAAATAGTACAAAATAATTCTGGCTTTTGATACTAATGCAAAACTACTAAATTTTAGCGAGAAACTGGAAACAGTGGCCAGCAATATAAGGTAAACATTCGCATGGTCATTTCAGCTGTTTGCCGTTTGCTGTAAACATAGTTCTAAATCTCTCTATTGCTTTTTAAAAACCTTGGGTACTTTTTTCCTATGAAATAATTTAAAGAAAAAAATTGATAAATTTCCTGAAAATGCCAGAGGAAAGAACTGCTCACTTGCTTTAATTTCATGGTAACACTTAAGGCTTCATCCAAAGTTAGATATAATATCCACCTGATACAGTGCAATAAACATTACTATAGGAAAGTATTTACAATATGTGCCTTAAGCACTCAATATTCATTTGGACTTTTATACATTGATCCACGGATTTATAATTAACTGAGAAAAATACTGAATGATATATTGTTTGGCTATCAAGGAGGAAAAATACTTAGGTATGTCCAGGTTAGATGTAGAGTACCCAGTTGTTTTTCCTGTGAGGTTTGTTTATGATTAGATGACATTATATTTATTTAATTTAGTTAATATTTTGCTTGGCAGGTCAATCCTCTGATGGAAGCACTTGGAAATGCTCAGACAGTGATTAATGACAACTCCAGTAGATTTGGAAAATATTTAGAACTTCATTTCACACCAAATGGTGCCCTTACAGGAGGTAAGGCCAGGCACTCAGTTGAGGATTGTTCTTCAGCCAACTGACTGGCAGCCAGCAATCAAACTGTGGGTCAGTTGCTTGGTTGGCCTGTACATGTAGGTCTGTTAGCACTCATTCAGTAAATCTGGCATCCAGACAGCCTGTCAATATTAGTTTGTGGCCAGCCAAAGGAGTGTAGCCATCTAGTCTGCCTGCCAGCCAGCCAGCCAGCCAGCCAGCCAGCCAGCCAGCCAGCCAGCCAGCCAGCCAGCCAGCCAGCCAGCCAGCCAGCCAGCCAGCCAGCCAGCCAGCCAGCCAGCCAGCCAGCCAGCCAGCCAGTCAGTCAGTCAGTCAGTCAGTCAGTCAGTCAGTCAGTCAGTCAGTCAGTCTGTCAGTCAGTCAGTCAGTCAGTCAGTCAGTCAGTCAGTCAGTCAGTCAGTCAGTCAGTCAGTCAGTCAGTCAGTCAGTCAGCCAGCCAGCCAGCCAACCAGCCAGCCAGCCAGCCAGTCCGCTAGTTGCATGGTTATCTATATGATTGTCTTTTGTGTGTTTGAACATGAAATGCTCCATCCCTTTGTAATTTTTATTTTTAATTAATAATTCTCAGTTTGTCACAAGTCAGTCAATGAAGCTCAACACTCCATCAGGTTTAAATGTGCTAACAAGAACCTCTTGATATTATTAGCCTGCCAAATAGTCAGTTAATTAATATATGTTATTCAAATAACAAAAGTTTTACACTAGTTTTGTTAATAATATTGTGCTGATTTTTGTTGCTTTCGTTGTTCAAGGGATACTATCAGAATACTTACTGGAGAAATCCAGAGTTGTTTCACAGTCTCAGTGAGTCATATTACTACTTTATTCACTTTACTGTTAACATTTATTGCTTTCCCATTTTCTGAAAGATATCTTGCAACAGTTTTAACTCAGCTCTATTATAAGTTATGCTAGTCTGTCAAATCTGATGTTTTTTATTCTTGTAACTCTTTGTCATTTGCTGAGTGACAAAACTGCCATCAATAACTGGCACCAAATGGTGAAGTGGAAGGCCAAGCCTGAACACCAACTAGGGTCTTAAATAGCTGAGGAGGAGGTGCTGCCTTTAATGTGACATTGGCAATTAGAATCTTTACTGTGTGGCTCTGATATTCATCCAGAATTGGATCAAATCCCTTGTCTAGTTTGCAGGTGTAAAAGGACTAGTTTGGGTGCCGATGGCATCCTAGTGCCAACTTGTGGCTGGCTAGGTAACTAGGAGTCTTCCAATAATGGAAGTTCAGCATGTATTACAAGCAGTACATAGTAAAATGTAAATTTAATAGAAGTTGTCCAAGTGCTGAAAATAGAGAAGGAGAAAGAACAAGTTGAATTAGCGTACGCTTCTTAGACTGATTGGCATAAAAGACACACTTCCAGTAATGTTAATCAAGGCTTTTTTGTTTGTTCATCATCAGAGGAGAGAGGAATTTCCACATATTTTATTACATGATTGCCGGTCTGGCTTACAACAAAAAACTGGAGAAATACTCCTTCAAGTTATATTCACAACACAAGTAAGGCATATTGATAATGGAAATTTACTAGAACTTGCAGGGAAGTAGAGGGTTTACAGTGTAGTTTTTTTTTGTCAACACGAAGTACCTCCTTCTACAAATGTAATTAATCCACCTCTGGAGCACCTTGTAAAGATATTTTTGCTACATCAAAATCTTAAGTTACTCCACCAGTAATTGACTGTGACATCTAAAGTTGGGAACAAGAGGCTCCCTTATCCTATATATAGGCCCCATTTCTTGAAAGTACATGTAGCAAGGCTCTCTAAGACCCTCCCACTACAGGACCCACTGGGTCCTCACTAGCCAATGTATAGAATAATAATATTTCCTATATAATATGGCAAGTTTTAAGAATTCAGACATTCTGTGAGTCCAAGATTCTCCTTTGACTTTAGTTATAAATACCAAGTTTTCAACACTTGGTTTAAATGACTGACCACTCAACACCCAAGATGTTGGATGCTTTGATAAGTTGATGGCTCATTCTTTTCTCTTATCCAGCTACCTCCAAACAGGTGGGAGGAACCTACAAGATTTGGTTTGTACCCTGGGCAACAGACGCAAGTTTGAAGAAGTTCAAAGATGTTTTGATATCATTGGTTTCAGTCACGAGGTAAGAAGCAATATTAAAGCAAAATTGGCACCATTTAAAGTAAATAGTGTTTAAATTACTACATGTATTATATTTAAACCAAACCTTCAAATGGTGGTTTGAATAAATGGAAATTCTTCAGATAAGTAAAGATGGTTAGAATAGCGAAAACTTGTTTTGAAACTAGCTTTGTGTCTGATACTTAGTTCACTTTAACTGTCTGTGAGTTTTTTCTCCTTAAGTTAAGGAAGGAAACGTTTTGGTGGAATGAGATGAGTCAAGTTTAAAGACTTACGCCCCTCCTCTTCCCGGCAGGAAACATTTTACCCTGCACTACTGCTTAAGCTACCATTCTGTAGGTTAAAAATATCAAGTGGATATGGGGATTAGTTTCTTAAGAAACAGTGGTGCTTCATTGGTGGGGAATAGAAACGAAAGATTGGTTTTATCAACAGAGTTGATAACTAAAAGTAATTTGGCCATCGTAAAGAGATTCGAGTGCAGATGTTTTGAGTGTAACCCCTTTGTCATTCGCTCTAATGAAGGGCTAACGCTCAAAACGTCAGCACTTGAATCTCTTTATGGTGGCCAGCGTACCTTTAGTTATCTTAAAAATGTCAAGGCCCCTAACCAGGTCACTTGGTAAGTAACATTATCAATCTGATTCAAATGACAGGAAGTATCTCAGCTGTTCTCAATCCTTGCTGCTGTGATTCATCTTGGAGACATTCATTTCACAGAAGATGAGTCAGTTTCACATTTGAGTGACAAGAGTATGGTCAGCAATCCACAGGTTCTACTTATAGGTTTGTACAGAATGTGAAATACCAGATACTTATACTTTCAAAATACTGGGCTTGTTTACAACACTTCCTGGATTGTGTTGTTCCAGGAAATATCCCTACCCCTCCCATGGAAGACTTTTTAGTTTGGACCCCACACCCCTCCGGAAATTCAAATTTTAGCCTCATACTTTCCCTAAAAAATTTTGGCGTTGGAGAGTGCCCTCCCCGTGGAATGTCCAATAATGTTCCATGGTAGAGGTATGGATATTTTCTGGAACCACACATATTTCCAGTTTTCATTACTCCCTGGGGTTTGAGCATGGCCAGGTTATTTTCCACTATAATTGTTGCTGATTGACAAGAATCCCCCTACCATTCTGCCATGACCACAAAATTTTTTCCTGATCATTAGTTTTACTCTACATGCATGCTGTATCCCCACCCCCCCTCCAAAAAAAAAAAAAAAAAAAAGTATACCTGGTCAATGCTTTCTCAGAAGTTCCCAGAGAAATGAACCCTTTCACTGAAATACGCTTACCCTTGTGCAAACTGCCCCACCCTGGCATTTTTACATGTATAGATAAAAAAAAAGCCTGTATTCATAATAGACTCATAAAATATATGCCTGATATAGGTACAACCTTGTTTGGTATCATTACTGATTTTTATGAAACGACATGATTTCCCCCAATATGTTCTCTGTTTGCCTTTTGGATACTGCTACTCTTTGAAAACCAATCCATTTTATAGAAGAATTTATGATGAAGAGTTAATTACAAAATTAATAACAAAGAAAGCTTATTTTTTGTGAAGCATGGTGAAACAAGAGCAGAAAAACGTTTCCTTTCTCTTACCTTTTAATGCCCTTCACTCCATCATACCTGTTTGCTTATTATGCTAGGCCTATTAAGTCATTGTGGACCTAATATTCTAACTTCAGTGAAACTGATACTGCCCATTGGCATATTTGTTTCATGATTTCAAATTTACTCACCATTTTGTTTCAGTTTCCTCACTTTTGGGTATCAATGCAGTGGAACTCAGAGATGCATTGACAACAAACAGCAATGTAACAAGAGGTATGGGCAATATTACAAAATTATTTTATTATCATGATTGTCGATCTTTATTTAATCAAAATTTCCTTTTTAGAGTGAAAACACTTAATTCACTTATTGCAATCTTATTTGTCATGAGTAGAGTGTTTATTTGTTTTAATTCTAGGAGAAACCATAGTACGGAACAACTCTGTAGATCAAGCTATAGATGGCCGTGATGGAATGGCTAAGGTATGAAGTTTTTACGAACAAAAAAAAAATGAACAATGTGCGCAAAAAAACGTTTTCAGGCTCGGTAAAGGTAATGGAAGTTTGAGAAACAGGGCCCTGACCTCTAACATTCTATGCTTTAAATGAATGTAAATATATGAAAAATATATTTTGAACTGCAGATGAAAGATCAAATAGAAGAAAGATCCTCGCAGTTAGTGTGCAACTTAATCAGTCGCGAAAAGAAAGCCTAAAAAAAAATTCAGGCTTGAACGGGATTCAAACCCATGACCTCTCGATGCTGGTGCAGTGCTCTACCAACTGAGCTATCAAGCCAACTGGGACGTGGTCATTTGTACAAATACTGGTGGGCTTTGTGTTAGAATTTTGAGGTACTATATTGACCAGACTGACAAAGTATGTTATATTTACAGGCACTCTATGGCAAGCTGTTTAGTTGGATTGTTCACAGGATAAATGCTTTACTAAGGACTGACCGAGGACGTTTGACAGTGTATGTATATTGATGTTTTTGTGGCAGAGTAAATTGTCCGCTAATGATCACATTTGTTAGGTGGGCACCTTGCATTTTGCTTCTTAGAAGTTGTTGCCAAAACGTGCAATATAAATACAGTTTGAAAGTGATTATTTGTTCTAGCTGGCTCATCCAGGGGAAGTTGTAATGGGAAAAGGATACAGTTACAAAGTAGTTCCACGTTCTGAAAAAAAAAAATCATTTTTTTTATACACAAGTCTGTTTTTGTTTTGCAGCGATAATGATTACAGAATCGGTATCCTGGACATTTTTGGGTTTGAAAATTTCAAGCGCAATTCGTTTGAGCAGCTTTGCATAAACATCGCCAATGAACAGATCCAGTTCTACTTCAACCAACAGATTTTCTCTTGGGAATTGGTGAGTTTGCTTTCAATTTCTGCATAAGTGTTGTTGTACTTTTTTTTTACCTTCTAATTGAAGGCTCGCATAACAGACCTACGTCGCATTTCAGATCACTTCTTGTTTTTTTTGGTCAGATTCACCGGAGTTTTTGCATGTGGCCTTGAATTCCTTCAGGAAACATTGCTCCAAAATGTTGCGCTTCCTTTTGTGATAAAAACAGAAATATCAAATAGAAGAAAGATCCTCGCAGTTACTACGCAACTTAAGCAGTTGCAAAAAGAAAGCCTGAAAAAATTCAGGCTTGAACGAGATTCGAACCCATGACCTCTGAGATGCCGGTGTCGTGCTCTACCAACTGAGCTATCAAGCCAACTGGGAGCTGGTCATATTGTGAGCTCCCAGTTGGCTTGATAGCTCAGTTGGTAGAGTACTACACCGGTATCTCAGAGGTCATGGGTTCGAATCTCGTTCAAGCCTGAATTTTTTCAGGCTTTCTTTTTGCAACTGCTTAAGTTGCGTAGTAACTGCGAGGATCTTTCTTCTATTTGATCTTTCATCCGCAGTTCAAAATATATGCTTCATATATTTACAGTTATTTAAAAACAGAAATCTTGCTCATTATCATAGTTTTTTATTGCAAACGAAGCGCAAAGCAGCGGATAAATCAATCGAGCAACGTTTCCTGAAGGAATTAAAGGCCACATGCAAAAACTCCGGTGAATCTGAGCTAAAACAACAAAAAGAAATGGGACATATGTTATATATAGGTTATAGGTTATGATTATGCTCTGAGCTGTTCAATTATAATCGTGTTAAGGATAACAATATTTCAGAATCAGTTTCATAATTGCATGGGTTGTGCTTCTTTTGTAGTTAGATTTCTCTTTAACAATTAGATTATGAGCTCGAGATTTCTATCGCGTGATAGCTGATGAGGGTGCAGCCCGAATCAGCTATCACGCATAGAAATCGAGAGCGAATAATCTAATTGTTTAAGTATAAATCTACTAGTCGGTCAAAACTAAACAAGTAAATTATCTATTTCCTCATCGCAGACACTTCGAAAACGCGACGAAGCGGCCGCCATTTTGTTGAAAACCGCTACTCACTATCTATCACAGAATAGATAGTGAGTAGCGTAGCCAATCAGAGAACGGCATTCGTGATAGAACACTAGTAGATTTATACTAATATCTCTTAGATCTTGTCCTATTTTGGAATATGAATGCACAGAACAATCAATTTCAAATCCTTTAAATCGGGAATTTAGACACATTAAAATGCAAAATGTTGCTTAAATTTCGTGTGTTGACAAGAATTATAGTGATACATACAGCAGTTGAAACACGCCTCTAAAAATCTATATCCCAAGACTACACTGCTTACTGATATTTTGGAATACCGCCAATCGAACACATTTTTAGTTACCGAGAAAAGGATCATAATTTCCTTGATCTTTCCTTGTTACCATTACTTCCTGTCTTCTTCTTCAGTTTTTAATTTTTTTTGTAGGAAGAGTACCGTTCCGAGGGGATTTCTCTTCAAGAAATCACCTTCACGGACAACAGGCCCGTGTTGGATATGTTTCTGCAGGTAGGGGTCAGTGTAGCCTGCAAATACAGCTGCCTCTTGTCCTTCTGGTCAATAGTGGCGTTCTGTCTGCCATAAAAGCGTTTTGCAGTCTGAATTTTAGTAATTGTCTACTTTTTCACTACTTTTGATAATGAGGGTTTCAGTTTCTATCAACCATCAGACCATTTGTATGTAGAATAAATTCAGGCTCTTAACCTAACTGTGAATTTCTGACTTAGTTTGCAACTCAAATTGTCAAAGTCAGTCACCAGCTAGCCTATATAAAGAACCACTCTTTTTCTAACTTTTGTTACTCCTGGATTCAAACCATCACGAAACAGCAATCTTTTTAACTAAACAACTGTATTTTTTGAGAACTATTATACTCCCACTGATGATCACACTAGACATACTACTGAGATTGCTGTGTCAAACCATTTTTTTATGATTAGGAAAAAGAGGAAGCTAACAGACACCAATACTGTAATGATGCAATTACTGATTTGTGTTTTTGCACTAGAAACCCATCGGTGTACTTGCTCTGTTAGACGAGGAAAGTCGTTTTCCTAAAGCAACAGATTTCACCCTTATAGGTATGTATAGTATCAAACAAAATACAGATAAAGTCACCTTTATAATACTACTCTACATTGAGTGGTCAGGTTTTCAAGTCATACAAAGTTCTACAACAGCAACAAACAAAAAAAAAAGTCTTTATAAAGAAACAACGAAAATCAAACAAAACATACGTAACCAACGCAATGAACCAATCAGAAATCGAAGCTAATCATGTAACCGGTGCTTAGCGCGGGAAAATGCGTGCGAGCGAGGCACGATTGGTTTTGGTTTTGGTTCTCATTGGTTGAGAAAGTGGTGTGAGTTTTTCTAACCAATCAGAATGCAGTGAATCGAAAGCCAAAGCAAACGCGAATTACCTCGACACTCAATTGAAGACTGCTCTAAATGTCTTGCTATAGCTGGCTTATTTTATTTAATTTCTAGATCATGATAGTGGTTTTTTAGTTGTATCTAAAACGTTTCAGATTGAAGAGATACACCAGTAATAACGATGTCAAACTCTGTATTTTGTCAGTGTGTGTGAATTCCACCAAAACCTATTAACATCACTGGCAATATTAATTACTTGTTTGCAGAAAAATTTCACAAGAACATCGAAGGCCCATATTACGAACAACCTAAAGAAAACGATGTGTACCCATCATTCGTCATTGTACACTATGCAGGACGGGTATGTACTGGCTTGAATGGATACATACTCTTGTGTATTTGTATTGATCGAAGGACTGTCAATAACAAACTCAAACTTAAAGTAATCACGCTAACCAAACGGAACAGATATAAACAGCGCAATGAACCAATCAGCTCGAAGCAAGTTTATGTAACCTGCGCCAAGCACGAGAAAACGCATGCGTGCAAGTCACAATTGGTTTTGCTAATCAATGACCGAACGAAAGCCGATTAACGCAATTCCCCAATTAAAAGTTAAACAAGATTTTCATTTCGTTCGTTAAAAATGTTTTTAAAACTGATTTTAAGCTAATGGTAAAGAAAGATGTAAGTCAAAACTGGGGGACAACAATCTTCGGAAGAATCTTTATTGATTGGTAGTTAAGCTTAAATCAAACTCCACGTTAACCCAGGATTAGCTTAATCAGGCTTTGAACAACTGGGCCCAGTTTTTATTTTTACAAAAGAACCAACAACAAACTCAACCCAAATAACGATAGACAGGTTTCATCAAACCCTTGCCTTTGGTGTGAAGCTTGAGATTTGATCCTCATGCAGTACTGCTCTCTGGACAGCACTGAGCACAGAGTAGGAGACATCAGCTTGGTTCCTGCGTTCTGCCTATCATTGCTTGTTGAATTCTACTCCATTTTGACTTGGAACCTTTGCAAAATAACAATACTTTAATTTGCTAACTCTATTTAATCTCTTTAGGTGAAGTACGATGCAACAAACTTCCTTGAGAAAAACCGTGACACTCTTTCACCTGACATCATACATGTTCTTAGATCCAGTGGTAAGTGCAAAAGCTGGATTCGTGATCGCAGCTGAGTTATTAGGAATACGTTCTCCTATGTTATTGTCGTTTCTCTCAGAGTATCATGGGCGCCGATTAGTTTTTCAACCCAGATCCTTTCACAGTATAAGTCTTTCGGCTACCAATTATTTGTTTTTAATAATTTATGCTTCTCTCAGCCTACACAGTTTTGGGAAGAAATATTTGTAGTTTCAAATTGTGTTAAAAATCAGTACAAATGTGAAACTGAGTTCGGCCAAAATTTGATTCTTTCTAAGCCAGGGATGGGTATCTGACTGTCAATTTGAAAAGGTAGGTTGAAATGACAGAAGGAAGTTACAAATTATAGAAGTTTTGTTATGTACCAGCTGATATTCTAAGGGGGATATCAATAATAGTTCTCTGATTCGTCAAATTAAATAGATTCAGAAAATCTTTGATCCTTTGTACAAAGATTGGCCAAAACAGCTCTTGGAACGTTATGACCTCAGTTTGTTTTGTTTTTGTCAGAGATTCTTGTTGTGTTAACTCTGTGTCCCTGTTGTTTGATTTTTTTTTAACAGATAATCGTCTTGTCAGAACACTTATGCAGCATCCCTTGTCCAGATCAGGTTGGTTTTTGGAGTTATGCCCCCTTTTAGATTGAGGGGTGTTAAGTAATGTTTAACACACGAGCAGCAGTGTTTAATCGGGATTTAAAACCACGAGGCGCAGCCCCGATAAAACACGTGCTTTGAGTTTTTTTGAACGGCCTCAAAAACATTCCTGGGAAAGCGTGTGTAAAGAGAGTCATAACAAAGATGCTTTTGTCAACGTTGGAAATTAGCATACGAGAAAAACATTAAACACCGTATACTAATAAGGAGGAGGTTTTATCGGGTTTTAAAACCACTGCGCGTGATGTTTTATCGAGCATTTGATAGGTCAATGGGCTTATGAATTATTAATGAGTTTTTGAAGGCTTATGCTCTAGGGCTTCCCTCGAACAAACACCTTCTACCTTGTTCATTCCCAAGATGTTTTCATTCCCTTCCTTTTCCTCTTTTTACTGGACTGCACATCCTCTCTTTCCAATTTGTTGCATAAATGAGTACCGGAGATCCTTTCTAAGGAAAATGTGAAACCTAACAAATGAAATACTTTAGAGCAACCTCGTAATGAAACACCATCCAATCCAGGAGGTAGTGGCAATGCCTTTTGTTGCTTCACACTGTAGAAACCAAAGCTATACATTGGCATTGTAGAACCTTCTTCTTCATTTAACCCAGTAGATTTATCAGACTTTACTTTACCTCACTTTAATTCACCCTATCTTACGTTCATGTACCTTTCTTTTGCTTATCTAAACCTTTATTTCTTTTGCAAGTGTGTTGTTTGCAATCTCGTCTTTACAGACTTCTCCTCTGTGTACTCTCTTTTTTTCTCTCTATCTTGTACTCAGATCGCTCTGATTACGTCACTGATGACGACACTCGCACAACTGATCCCCACTGGTGGAGGGTGAACAAACCCCTCCCAGAGGCCAGCGAGGCCTTGTTAAACTACAGACCTAAAGAAAACTGGCTGAAAGGAGTTCTTCGGAAGAGAAAGAGTTACGGTGAGAAGGCATGGCTCCTCACAAATTTCTTTACCTTCCTCTTGATCATCTTTTCATCTTTCAGCAAGAATCTCTCGTCTCATGTAGTTTTACCAGAATCTCGCGTCTGATGTCAAGGCTGTTATTTGCATCTCCTTTCCCACTTATCTCATCCATTTTCAAGAGAGTGTTGTGTTTCACAGTAACCTGCATCTTTCAAAAGCCCTATTTCCACTGGACCCTTATAACCTGGAGCTGCATTGGTTTTTAGGGTTGGGAGCATTGTTCTGTTTTTCGTTCTTTTGGCCTCTCGACCAACCTTATAAGACGTTGCAAACGGTGCAAATCGCCCTGTTTGTCAAGATGATTTCTTTTCTCCTTTTAGAAACCTTTCATCTTATTCTGCATTAATCTTCCCTCAATTACTCAAGAATGTCGCCAGTGTCTAAAAACTACAGTCTTCTGTCAAAAACTCTCTATCCCTATTACCTACTCCTTCCTCTGAGGTTACGTCTTGGCTCTTAAAAGCTCACTTGCCTGTATAACAATAGCGAGGTTGGAAATCAATAACTTCTCTATGTGCTTAATCCTCGATTTTCCGGTGATCTCGTGTGATGTGAAAACGATTCTAACGTGTTTAACCCACTCGAGAGTCAAGCTTTGATTCTTTTTGAGTCTGTGGATGAAATCCTAAAGTGTGACCATTCAAATGAAAGCTACTGAGCAGTACTTTCCTGTGGAGTTGATTACTATTCCGTAAAGGTGGTTCCAACTTTTTAATCTGACTTTTTCAAAACCAGTTTGCGCTTGTAGGCTTTTGACTAATGCGTAATTGTGGCTTTTTATGATGACACAACTGAATTGATGGTATGTGATGGGCATTTTTATTAGTTTCGGTGGTGAACCTGAACCTTTTACTTGGAGAAACTGCATCAATAGTTTTCTACATCTCACCTACAAACGAGAGTACATACTGCTTCCTGCCACTGTAGTTTCATTCCGTATACTGCCCTCGGAGATGGTATATTCCTGCATCTCATTTCAATTTTAAGCCTATCAGATGCATCAATTACTTTTGTGTTTTTGGTATTTTTAACTATAGGTGCTGCAGCAAAGAAGAACAGCTCACAACCACCAATGATACAGGCCGAGAAAGAAAGAGTACGAAAGACAGTTCTTGTTTTTGTTTTAGTTCGTTAATACTGGAATAATTATTTAGAGCGGTTTCCAATTGAGTGTCGTAAAACCAAAACCAAAGTAATTACTCTGGCCAATCGCAAGAGATGTAAACAACACAACGAGCCAATCAGAATTCGAAGCAACTGTATGAAGCAAATGTAACTGGCGCCAAGCGCGGGAAGACGCGTGCGGCGAAAACACGATTGGTTTTGGTTTGGATTTTCATTGGTTAAGAAAGTGGCGCGAGTTTTCTTAACCAATCACAGAGCGTAGCAATGCAAAACCAAAGCAAACGCGAAATTACTTTGGACACTCAATTGAAAACCGCTCTAATGTTATGAGATCACTGTGAGAATATATGAGTAAATGAAATAGGGATTAGAAAGAAGCTACAGTAGTTAGTTAACTCCCTCCTTCTAAACCTTTTTAACGCCCCTTTTAATAAGTGCACTCTCTCCCAACCCTATCCTGGAAGCACCCCCACTGCCACCCCCTTAGCTATCAAAGTTCTTTAGCACCCCAGGCTGTAAATCGCGTCATTGCTGTACTCACAGATAAGCTCTCAGTTGCGTATTTTTAATATGCAATACGGTACGATCAGTTAGTTAATGAATGAATAGCCAAAAAAGTAACGGCAGGAAGGCTTAAAAATGAAAGAATGAAATGATGGGACGAAAGGACGCTCTCTTGAAATAGTTGACTGAATCATCAAGCAAGCAAGAAAGTATCAATCAATCAGTCCGTCCGTCAGTCAGAGAGTCAGTCAGTCAGTCAGTCAGTCAGTCAGTCAGTCAGTCAGTCAGTCAGTCAGTCTGTCCGTCCGTCCGTCCGTCCGTCAGTCAGGTCAGTCAGTCAGTCAGTCAGTCAGTCCGTCCGTCCGTCCGTGCGTAAGTCAGTCAGTCAGTCAGTCTACCAACTATTAAATCAAACAAATAAATAACGTGTATGATTATTGAAGGTCACACCATCGATCATTCAGTAGTTCCATCAATCACTTCCTAATAGTCCATAAAGTATTTTTATTTTATTTCTCTAAAACTAAACAATATCAATTCTTTTGTATTTAGCATTTTTACGAAAGTAGTTAGATCTGACATTTGAAAGGCAACCTAAGTTCACCTTGTTTTTCATCTAGAAACGCAACGCTCTTTTGAGTTTACCAGAAACAAAGCAGACTTTAACTGCTGCTTCCACCTCCAGATGGCAACAGACGGTCTCTGTGCATTTCAGGGTAAGTGTTGTTAAAGGCCTTCAGGGCGGGATTGCATAAGGCATCTTAAGGTGGGAGTTTTCTGCATATATTCCCTGCTTTCCAAAGGATATTCTCGCGGGGGAATTGATGTACTCTTTTCTCTTTCCTATAAGTTAGTTCAAAGTGTGTAATTATGTTTGGCCTCAAAGGTTATAGTTTTTGTTGAGTTTGTTTGTTTTAAATAGGGTATAGAGATTTTGATCCGCCTTTTGTCTGAAGTAGGTTAGTTTTTTGTGCGTTTAATAGTTTATATTTTGCATACTGAAACGGTTTGCCCGAGATTGTGGTGCAAAACAAAATACTGTCTACACTGCGCAACAGAACTGCAAATTGAACCTTGAACAGTTTGCTTGGACTTTTATAGCTAGACAATGTCTGCTTACTTCGCCAGTAAATTAAACTGTACTATACAACAGCTTAGCTTTACATGTGTACTTATCAAGTTATGAATGGGGCCTTAATACTTTCGGCCAATGCAAATAAATGTTACAATATGCTAAGGACAAGAAAGCCATAATGTTGTGAGCTAAGCTACAACCAAACAATTGCTTTTGCTGACCTTGGAAGGATGACTACACAGTAGCTCCATTGAGAACAACCCGCCATGAATGGCTCGCTGAGAACGAGTAGCGCACGCGAGTCACGTGCCAAGTTAACAATATTTTACTGATCTGTCAGTAAAATCTAATTTAGTTTCTCACTGTTTTGTTTGTTTTTATTTCGTTTCTTTAGTATTCATTGCGAGATCTTTTGGCGAAGCTGCTGCCGGCAGAACCTCATTTTGTGCGGTAAGTTGGTTAACCGAAAACAGTTTTCTTTCAAAACCTGACAATTTTTCAAATCTTAAATGTTAAACATACACTGGTAAAATGAATCTAAAATAATCATGTCGCTTTTGCTGTTGTTTTATGTCAAAGGTGTATCAGACCAAATGAGCAGATGGTTCCTGGCAAGTTTGACCAGGATAAAGTCCAAACTCAGCTTAAATACACTGGAGTACTGGAAACTACTAGAATACGTCGACAGGTTAGGCATCTGTTAGGGATAGAGCGGTTTCCAATTGAGTGTCGTAAAACCAAAACCAAAGTAATTACTCTGGCCAATCACAACAGATGTAAACAACACAACGAGCCAATCAGAATTCCAAGCAAATACATGTAACTGGCGTCAAGCGCGGGAAAACGCGTGCAGCGAAAACACGATTGGTTTTGGTTTGGATTCCCATTGGTTTAGAAATTGGCGCGAGTTTTGTTAACCAATCACAGAGCGTAGTAATGCAAAACGAAAGCAAACTCGAAATTGCTTTCGACACTGAATTGAAAACCGCTGTATCTCGTACTGCTTAATTAAATAACAGCTGCGTAGTGCTAAACAGTTTTCGGATATACTGAAAAGGTATAGTGTTGTGTGCTATCTAAGTGATGAATAATTTCGTTGCTTTTCAATTTCTTTATAGGGATACTCGGAGAGGATCACATTTGCAGAGTTTATGAAAAGGTCTGTTTATTATTGAGTTTTTTTTTTAGTTTCATAATTCAGTCTTTCTTGTGATCATTTTATGTTTTTGTTTTCCCGTTTTCAAAACGCTTTGTGATTGCCGCTATTTTTATTGGTAATTAGCCTTCTGTTGCATGTTCCTTTGGCCATTTTAATCTTGTTAGCTATCCCATTCTCAAAGTGTCTGTTCTGTTCTTCTGTTATTTTCAAAGCGTTTATTTTGTCGCCAAAGGAAACGGGGGAAGACCACTGTGTGGTTTAAAACATGACATACTAGAGGGGTGTTTGCTATTTGCACAAACCATTCGTTTGGAAATTGTAGTGTAAACGTGAGATGGTTTAATTTCAAGTTACAGAAAACGGAAAAGATAAAAACTGGACCTAGTCCGACGGGAAAGACTTAAAGGAGAAGAAAATGCATCACTCCAGTCGATAGTCCATAAATATGTAAAACTTTTACAACAAAACGATAGTGTGTATGACATTTAGGTTTCCAACCAGAATTTCTTTCTACCCCCCCCCCCCCCCACCCCTCCCCACCTCCTTCTGTTTCTTTTGCCTTTTTCTCTTTTTTCCTCCCTGCATAAATCGTTAACATCCTTGGTAACACGCAGGCAGACCTGCCTTTATCGAATAATCCCATTCTCTTAGATACCAAGTCCTCGCGTATCCACTTCACAAGAAAATCCCGGGTGATCCAGCGTCCTGCAGTGAAATCTTAAAACAGAGCAAGGTAGAGAACTGGGTGATGGGAAGAACCAAGGTCTTTCTCAAGTATTATCACGTGGAAGAACTGGCCCGGCTTCTGGAAATGTACAGAAGGAAGGTCGTCACTTTGCAGACAGGTTGGTTTTTGATTGACAAGGTTGTTTTGTTACCTTAGTAACGACGTTAACGAAGGCGAGTAGATGACATCATAAGTAGACTGATAGCGGTAGCCAGTGGCGTTCTTGGACGTTGACGTCCGATGTCGTTCTAAACATGCTTTGGTGTTTTGTTGTTGGTTCTCGTCCTTGCTCTAAGAGGTTTTTCTCCGGGTTCTCCGGTTTTCCCCTCTCCTCAAAATCCAACATTTCCAATTTCCAATTCGATCTGGAATCTGAGGGCCACAGGTTTGTCGGTCGTAACAGACTGTTAAGTGTCCCCTCATGAAACAAATTTGGTTTTTTTTTATTTGTTTCATTGTATTTGGTACAAAAACAGACGTGTTATTTGTTGTTTATTGACAATTGCTATTGACAATACTGGTATGTTTAATACATCCCATTTTCTATATTGCTCTTTCGACGCTACACTAAATTCTTCTTCACTTATGAAGTAAACAGTATTGACCTGTTTGAAAAAGTAGCCTCTACTCTTTTCTCTCTTCATTAGCCGTCAGAGGCTGGATTGTACGGAGACGGTACGAAAAACTAAAGAGGGAAAGATATCACGCCGCAACTGTCATTCAGAAACGTAAGTTTGTTTCTCCAAGTAAAAAAGGTCAAAGTTTTCACTGTAGCGAGCCACAGTCAAAATTGAGTTTTTTTCCATCTGTATAGAATTTCGTACGTCATACCTTCTACGACATAACAAGAGAAACCACAGGAAAGTGCCGCTCAATAGTTTTCATTTGAATGGTCACACTTTAGGGCTTCATACACAAAGTAAGAATCAACTCTTGCGGCATAATAAACAGCCACCACAGGATTTAAGACCGGCCAATAGGTCAGGTTTGAATAATCATACTTTAAGCATTTCGTTCTCAGATTCAAGTCAGCACTATGTCGTGTCAGCGTAACTAACATGCTTGCTGTTTTGTGGGTTGCCTGGCAGATTGGCATGGTTACCAAGCCCGAAAATATTATCAACAGCAAATGAAGAGAAGAAGGACAGCTGCTGTGGTGATTCAAAGTGGTGAGTCCCTGTCTTAGAGAAAACATAGCTTTCTCCCTACTTTTTAGCCGCAAATTCGTGTAGTATGATATGCTGAAATAATAAGCGTAGCAAGAAGTTTTTTATAGCCCTCAAGGGGTAAAAGATGACTACAAACTGCAAGTCGAATTTAGGCCCCAAAGTACGTTCCACACACTGTGATAGAGCTGTTCAAATGACTCTCGCAACTATCCCCTCCGTCCCTCTACCCCCCCCTGGTGGGAGTATTCCTCCAGGTTTATCGGTATGTGCCACCCCAAAGGCAATGGGTTTAACTTGTGTTGGTCTGAAATTGCGTCAAAAATTTTGTCATTTTGATCTGTTTGGGTGTGATTTTGCGTTCTGGATGAGATTAAGTATCTTTTTATCTTCAGACGAAAAAAAATAACTGACGGAAACAAGTCGCCAATAAATATCATTTGACACGGTAAAGTGCGCTTTTGCACTTCAAATACACTTTATTACTGAGTGGTTAACTTGTACGTTTGACAGCTTACCGCCGTCTTATTCAGCGAAGAAAGTACTTGTGGTGGTTGAAATGGTATCACATTCAACAGAAAAGAAGAAGGAAGAATGCGATCAAAATTCAAGCAGGTAAGATTAATCATGGGTGTACTTTTAAAAGGTGAAAGCGCCTTCGTAAGTAATTGTCTTAAATTCTCTCTTCATCCTACATATACCGAAGAAACACGATTTAGTTTGCCGGTTACCTACACTACTACACCGCCGTTGGGATCAGTCTGCCGTCAGTATTTTGTACCTACACTACTGCCTACCACCCACCCACCCACCTACCTACCTGCCTACCTACCTGGCTACCTACCTGGCTACCTACCTGCCTGCCTGCCTACCTACCCACCCACGCACCCACCCACCCACCCACCCACACACCAACCAACCAACCTACCTATCTACCTACCTACCTTCCTACCTACCCAACAAGCAGCCCATCCACCAGTGTATCTAGCTACCCAACCACCTATATTTGCTTCAGGTTTGAGTCGTTCTAAGGTGAGCTATGTAGTTGAAAAGAACAAACCAAGGAGCAAACGAAAGAGCACAGATCAATGATACTGTCTTTTGAACGAGTGACTCGGCACAGGCTTGGTGCTTTGCCTCGAGTTTTGCCGGATCAGGTGCTTGGTGCTTTGCCTCGAGTTTTGCCGGATCAGGTGCTTGGTCAGTTTTCTAGCAGTCAGTAGACAATTGCTCTTATGCAACACAGCTTTTATGCGAGAATGCAATTATAGTTAATTAAGTGTGACTTGGGAATCTGCCTTTTCTTGCAGTGGTGCGTTGTTATCTTGCAAAGAAGCGTTTTCTGCGTCTTCTTCATCTTAGACACAAGAGCGCCACCAAAATTCAAGCAGGTGAGTCATCACTAACACGCGATCAAAATGAGACCTTATCAGGCATTTGAAGCGGAGCAAACGCTGTGTTAGACACAAATTTACACAATACGTTTTTGCCTACAACAACTGAATTCGCCGTTAAGCTCGGAAAATGCCAAACTGCGGTGAGCAAGTTCATAACTGAGCTGCTTTCAGAGCGCCCGTATCATTTTCATGTCATAACTTGCACCGATTCGTGTTATCTATCTATTACGGCACTTAATGTTTACACCTCGAACGTTTGTTATGAACACCTACTGGAAATTAATTCCCCATTTTTGTTTTGGAGCGAAAAAATGCGGTCGTTTTGCGTGGAAAAAAAGTCCAGTTTTTATGTTTAGAAAGACCACAAGAGTTCGTGAATTCTGGGAATATGATTCCGTTAAAGTGTTCAAGCACAGAATGAATACGACATGACCAAACTGTGTTTGGAAAAGCAGAAAAACAGTCTCCATAAATTTCCTTATTTGAGGTCAACTGTGAAATGCTTCTTTCCCACATAGCAGATTTAAAACATTTTCTTTGTAGAACGAAATTAATAAACGGGGATCTTGTTTATTAAAGACATTTTTTAGTTAATAAACAGACAGACAGATACCTTCTATAACTAGGATCGTACCTTTATTTTAGATTTGTCGCTGTGATAGGAATTGCGTGAGGAGTTGGAAGAATGTTTTTATGACGCATTCTGATTTTTTTTTGCAGCTTATCGTGGATACGACGTCAGACGAAATTTTTCATCCATCGAAAGGGAACACCAAATGTCACAAGAGAAAGAAAGTAAGATATGAAAGAACAACGGTATTAAAATCGTATTTTAAATGTCGCTTTTTGTTAGGGTTAAGACAGAAGCCTGTTTAGAACAGGTTATTCCAATCCGGCGTTTACTTTGGAGGAGCTGGGGCGAGTGACGTAAAACTGTGGAATTACTTCAATTTCGGGCAATTTACACATGACCGTTTCGGGAGAAGTCAGTTGTTTGTTGTAATACATGTATATCGATTTTTTTGTGCTAAATTGTATTTTTTCAGTCAGCGACACAGGTTTACTCGGAAAAAGAAAATCTGAGTTCTCCCAACAGGAGTCGAACCTAAGACCTTCCGGTTACTTGTTCGGATGCTCTACCACTGAGCTACAGGAGACTCGTGGGAGCTAAGGCCATTAAACTAGGTTTATGTGGCAACCATCCTGCATGTTGCTAGGATTTGAATTTTGATGCGTGGTATATGTGAAACAAACGTGATCTTAGACATCACATTTCTGTAATTTTTTTGTTTCAACAGAGGCTAAGGAAGGAGCAGCAGTTCAAATTCAGTCAGGTAAGAAAAACAGTCAGTCAGTTGGTCATTCAGGCGGTCGGTCAGTCAGTCAGTCAGTGAGGGAGGGGGTCAGTCATTCAGTCAGTCAGTCGGTCATTCAGTCAGTTAGTTAGTCAGTCAGTCAGTCGGTCAGTCAGTCAGTCAGTCAGTCAGTCGGTCATTCATTCAGTCAGTCAGTCAGTCAGTCAGTCAGTCAGTCAGTCGGCCAGCTAGTCAGTCAGTCGGTCATTTTATCTCAAGTCACAAACACCTTACAGTTATTAGAGAATGGAATATTTAGTAACTCATATTGTGTTTGTACCTGTCTAATATTTCCAGCTTATCGTGGCTACAAGGACCGCAAGGATGTTTCTAAGCTCAAAGTGAAGGCAGAAAAAAATGAAACACAAATGATTTACTTCTTGCAACAGGTAAATAGTAGATTAATTTTGAAGAAAACTTCTCGATAAATGGCAGACTGAAATAGTTTATAGGAAGTGAGGAAGGTTCATGATAGCGAGAATTAATAATGGCTTATGACATAGCCCCCTAAGCAGCCGCTCTTTGGGCTTGTCACACAATCTCTCCTTGTTCTTAGAGGGGTGAGGGATTGCGTGACTAGCCTAAAGAACGTCTTCGCAAGAGGCTAATTGCAATATTGACAAAATGGTAAATGAACTTTAAAGTATACCTCAATAGAACATTGGAAAGTGCAGCAATAAATCCCTTGATTTTGTATAACACTCAATAGTACTCGACAAGTGGCAGAAACCCAGTATGACGTAAGTAGGCTAACGCTGGTGTGTGCGAAAACGTATTCCACTGGGTATGGAATAACAGATGAAATATTGTCCAGTAACGCGTTTTCAATGGAAAGTTTGTCGATTAACCCAACTTAGGACTTTATCTGCTCGACTTGTAAGCCCGACGAAACTACTCGAACTGTTCGGTAATCGAACTTAAGCGAACTCAATCGAACCTAATCGAACTATTAGGTTCCATTGAGTTCGGCAATCGAACACAACCGAACCAAACTTAATCGAACGTTGTAAACCATCAGTGGAAATAGACAAGAATTTTGAAAAATCTTTAGCATGCAAGAACAACAAAGAATAAGGTGAAACGAACAATAGATTGATGTAGCTTTACTGAAACATCATTTTATGATCCACTACTGTTATCATTTTTAATCGAATGTATAGCAACTTCGGCCATCGAACCTAATCGAACTCAATCAAAGTTCGATTGGGATCGATTGCTCCGATTTTTTTGTGAGAGTTCAATTGTGTTTGATTTGCGAACTCAATCGAACCCAATCGTTCGATTAAGTTCGATTGAGTTCGAGAAATGAAACGTTCGATTTGGTTCGAGTAGTTGCGTTGGGTTATAAGTTAACAACTTTGTAAATTTGTTTTTAGGTTGAAGATTCATCAGACGCATTGCTCAGAGCACAGAAAGGACACAAAAATGTACGATATTGGATACATTTTTTTTATTCTTACAGACAGCAAATAGGCCATTTCCGAGTCGCTGTGAACCTCACTATGAAAGCGAGGCTAGGTGCGAAGCTTTTCATATGAAAATTAATTTTGTTTGCGTAATGAGGCTCAAAGCAACTCCGAAATGGCCTGTTCATCGAGAGGAGAATAAAAGATGAAATTAGCGGATAAAGAGATATAGAATAATGTTTAGGCGTCATAGCATCACACGATATTGATGATATCCTTTTCGTTGTCGTATCAGGAGGTAATGGTATTTCTTTGTAGTAACAATCGTTCATCTATAGGAGCTCTTCCGCTTATTTTCATGTGTTTCAGCCGCTAAATGTCCGTGGTTGGACATAGGCCTTCCCCATTGACCTCCACTGGACTACGTTTTGCGCGACACAGTACCAGTGCTTTACGAATCTATCTAAGTCGTCCCTCCATCTCGTCCTTGGTGTTCCTCGGTTCCTTGTGTGTCCCAGGGGCGTCCAGAACGTAATGCGGGTTGTCCAACGGTTATCTGTTCTTCTCGCTACATGACCAGTCCAATTCCAGCCCAATTTCACGCGGTCGTTAATAAAACTTTTGTAAATAGCACAGCAAAAAGAAAGAAGAAATAAAATGACGTAAATCGGACGTTTTTTCAAAAGCAATCACTATATTTAAAGCGATGTTTCAGTTGACGTTAGAATTTAGGGCATTTTAGTTTTCTTCTTAAATTATCAATCAGTGGAACAGCTCAAAGTTAGGAAAAAGGCATGATTGACAGTTGAGTTCTTTCAATCGGTACAGTGAGAAATGTGTTGTGATAATTTAGGAGAATTTCAATGTTAATATTGCAGGTGGATCTCGAAATGGATCGTGTTGTAATCCGAGGTTTGTTGACACCTTTTTTTCAAATCTAACTTACTTTTCCCTGCTGTAGACACGGGGTAAAATGTTCCTCTGTTAAGATGCTCTAATAGCTTGTTTCTACTGAGTATCTTAAGGACGGTGCCTACTAATAAAAAAGTATTTTTGTGTGGTTTATGACTATGCGGGGAAAGCAGATCTTAGCAAGGGCTATTGGAATCCAAAAAGAAAATTGGGGGTAACCACGCATTTCCCTGTATTAGTAAGCATCACCCATAGGAAACCCAAGTGTCTCGAGATGCACAGAACGTATGCGTATTAACAAAAGTAGGCGCCGTCCTTAAGGCCAAATCCAAAATCATCACTATTATCAACACAGGAATGCGAATGGCGCAGGAATGGCGAAGTGGTGAGAGCACTCGCCTCCCACCAATGTGGCCCGGGTTCTATTCCCATACTCGCCGTCATATGTATAGGTTGAGTTTGTCGTTGGTTCTCGTGCTTACTCCGAGAGGTTTTTCTCCGGGTACTCCGGTTTTCCCCTCTCCTCAAAAGCCGACGTTTCGAAATTCCAATTCAATCTGGATTATTGCCAAGCACTTCATGAGCCTCTGGCTCGGGAGATTGTGCAAGCACTCCCGTGTTATTGACATTAAATAAATTACTTTACTATACTTATACTTAAAAACTAGAACGCACGTTAGCTGTTTTCAATGCCAAGTGTAATTGATTTTTCTGAGTAATGATTTTTGTTTTCTGTGGCAGAAGGAAGACGCCATGAGCCTGATGACTTCTGGTCAAAAACAACACAGGAAGCTAGTAAAGATGACGAAGCGGCAGCCTCACAGCAAGAAACACAAATGGTTTACTTTATTCAGCAGGTGGGCAAATATCTTTTTAAACTAGGAATTATCAAAGATAAGGGAGTGCGTTCGATGATCTCGATCCCAGTCTCTCTCTCCTTTGGCAATTTGCTGATGACGTCATCAGCCCCTGCAAAATCTGCGGGGATGCCAGATACACGTCCCAAGATCCATTCATTCAATCAACGTTGCCCCATACAATCTCGACTCGAACGCAAAAACATTCTTTTAAACTGTGAGATTTGTGAAAGAAAAATTCAAAAATTTAAAAGTAATGACTAAACCCGCTCATGAAGAAGTCTTTCTGCGACAGGGTCTAAGAGTAGTAGATTAGTAACCGTTTGCCACTCGAAAGTTCTAAAATGCAAAGGGATAATACTTGAGAAACAAAAAGAACCACGGGCAAGTTCTTGGTTAATTATTTCATTTGAATGGTCATACCTTAGAATTTCAACTGCAGACTCAAGGGTTATAACAACCTTGTAAAGCACATGTACATTGCATTTGAACGTCACACTTTACGATTTTCGTAATTTTGTGAATTCGTAATACACCCATACCTCCTCTGAATTTGCTTAATGCAGAATCCGCATAGTGCCACCAGAGTACAGGTGTTTCCAAGGGATCCTACAGGAAAAGAACCTCAACAAGATAAGACCCCAGCTAGTAAAGTGCCACGGAGTGCTGAGAGAAACCTTGAAGTTCGACTAAGTAAGTTTACCTAGAGAATGATGTATTAATCAGTAAATGACAGAGGCATACTCGGGGTCATAGTCTGAGTCAAACCTAAGAGACAAAAATCATTTGGAAGAAACTTTATTGATTAGTAATTGAGCTGAAATCAAAGTTCAGGTTAACCCTTGAACAACTGGGCCCTGGATTTGTCTCGCTAATGTTTAGTTATACAATCTCTCCACAGACGAAGTTGTTTTGGCCGAGATTCGCAATAGAGATTCCCCTCGAAGAGACCGTACTTACAGGTTTGTACCGAACGTTCAGTGATGTTTTGAGTAACATTTTATCTCTTCAGGCATTTTTGGAGTCTCTTGTAATAACACTGTTGTATTTCACAGGAAGGAAATCTGGTCTGCTGGGGATGAAACGTACTTAAAACATTTCACGGTGAGTTGATGTTTTAGTTTAGTCAAACTGTGTCAATGTATGATGTTGATGTGATATATCAAACACAAGGAAGAGTGTTTCCTCCGATTTCCAAACACTGTGAAGTGGGCTGGGAAAACGAGGCGCAGCCGAGTTTTTTTTAACCAACTTCGAGGTGTTTGGAAATTCGACGAAACACTCTTTCGAGTGTTTGATATAGCTTCTCAAACCATTAATAATTCTTGGAGAAATTCTAAGCAAAAGTTCACCAAATTTTATGATAATTAAGATCACTTTTCCAAACCTCCTTGGCTTCATTTTAGACGAATTTCAAAGGCGCGCTATCCGTCTGAGGTGAATTAGTTTTCTCAGTCAAGTCCGTCTTCACATTCGGACTGATAACTCGTCCTACGGATTACCCGTGTAGACGAGTTTGCCTTTTCTAAATGTGAAAACAGTCATTGTATGATTCCGAATACGGGATTCAAACCCGGGTTACATTGGTGGGAGGCGAGTGCTCTCACTTCTGCGTTATCCATGCTCATCCTGTATCGTCCCCAGTCTCAAGTGATCTATTCCACAAGAGAACGCGGGGGAGGGGGGAGGGATGATGGGAAAGGATGTTCCTTCCCATCAACCCCCGCGTCTTACGTTTGAATAATAAGAGAGACCACTAGGGACGAGTCAGGTTTGCTCCCCTGTTTTTGAGACAACGCTTAATTCTTAGACTAAGTGTTTGTTTGTATTTGCAGGATGCTGACAGAGTGAAAAGGGAATCAAAAGGTAAGGCATTTTTTAAATTATGTAGCTTTTAGTTGTGATACAGTGGATAGACAATTTTTTAGTCGTTGTTTCGGTGGTCGCTACAAACGTGTTAAGCTTCAAGTTTAAACTTAAAATTCTTACAAATAATTATGCTATTGTGTACTTTTGCAGATCAGGAAAAGCGTATCCGTGATATGCTGTCTATTGTTGAAGGGAATCCATCTGATTCTGATGAATTTAAGAATCCCACAAAAGAAAAGGAAAAATCGCCAACTTCAGTGGCTAAGACAAGGTACGAATGACGTGACATGCTACATTATTGGTAGTGTACCCTCTTACGCAGACGCTCTTTGGGCTCGTCACGCATTCCTCTCCTACGTGGGGGAGGAATGCGTGACGAGCCCAAAGAGCGTCTTCGTGGGAGGCTATTGGTAGTGATGAAACACAGTTTTCATTAAATTATAATTTCAGTCAGTGTAGCTGCAAGTTTCGTGGAGGGCTTGGAATACTGATTCAGCAATTGACCTTGTGCACCTGCCATGGCTTTGAATTTCGTGTTCATAACGAGCATAAAAAACAAACTGCCTGGAAACCATACCCTGTGCATGTGTGGGTGGATGCCCTTGTTAAAGCCAATAGACCCTTCTCCAAAATGGCGGCAACAGATTTGAATGAGTTAAAATTGAACTGAATGAAAAACTGATACCAGCACTGGAAAGAACACCTTTACTTAAGTAACCTTGCAGAGTTTCAGCATATTAGGTGTTATATCAGCTTAGGAAATGTAAGATGAAATTTGACAAATTTACAGACGTTTGTATGACTGGGGCTATACGTCATACAAACAACTGTAAATTTTTCATTTTTCAACTTACATTTTCTCAGCTGATATTACACCTAATATGCTGAAACTTTGCAGGGTTACTAAAGTAAAAGTGCTCTTTCTAGTGCTGGTATACGTTTTCAATTTTAACTTATTTGAATTTTCGGCCGCCATTTTGGAGAAGGGTCTATCAAGGGAGTACCCTTACCTGCCTTCCCCGGGACTGTGGTAAAAACTGCGAAAAGTTTGAATGAGATAGTAGCGAGAGATTCGCGATGGGGGGGTCTACGGGTAATTTGAAAGTGTTGAAGGCTTTAGACAGATTAGAATCAACTGAATTTTTTTTCTTATGAGTTACGTGGAATTTATTTCTCCGCAGAAGTGTTTTTGAGAGTCAAGAACAACCATCAAAACCAAAGCCAGCATTGGAAAGAAAAAAGAGCAGCGAATGGAAACCCAAACCACTACCACAGGAAACTCTTAAGATTCCACCACCGATTTTATCTCCGAAACCTGTTCGACCCAAACAACAAGAGCCTCAAAATCAGGCTGATCTGGTTAGACAGGCTATTCTGGCTCAGCAGGTTACCGGACCGGTAAAACCGGAACCTGTCACGAAACCACGCTCACACTCCGAACCTCCGGCAGCGGTAAGAGACAAGAAGTGGCTTACAAATAAGATAAGGAGATAGGATCGCCTAACAGTGATAAGTTTTTAATGTCTTTATTATAATAGACACAACAGAATTGTGGCTTTACAATGATCAGAATCATACAAAAAATATCTTAAAGAACGAGAAATCTACAAAAACGCGGAGTAACTTAAGCGTATGAAAATTGGAATCTATTTAGTGGAGGTTGCATGGAATGGCTCCAGAAAATCAGGACTATTCAAAGTGACCGCTCGCGGAGCTATTTACCCATTTTGACAGAGGAGTATTCCGCTATTATTGGCGCGAATCAAAGCAGTTTGAGTGTTCAGAGAAGGCTTGATGTCCTTTATGAAGAGCAGGTAGACTAGTTAAAACACTGACTTTTAAATGAACGTCCTTCTCTTTCAGCCGTACATCCCCCCACCAGACTACAAACTTCCTCCTGAGAAGCGCGGCTATTTACGTCACGTGCCTCCATCGCCCAAGCACGTGCGACCAGAAAACTTCCACGTGGAAAACGTGCATCTGAGACACCGCTCACAGAGACACAACAATCGGACTACGTCAGAACAGCCGCGCTACTCACACTTACTGCGCAAGACTGGACGGAGAGGGGAACTGGGGATAGAAGAGGATGATGATAGTGACGTCACGCGGATATCGTTCAATGTGCCCTTGGTTGGTGTGTCATGAAAACGTTTTCACTGGGTTATACAGTCAACTCTCGCCTTGCTGACACCCCGATAATACGGACAGCAGCTAAATCACCGACAAAAATAAATTATAGACGTTTGACTGACATAAATTCCCGCTATTACGGACTCTCGCTATCAAGGACTCTAACTCGCGGTCATGAGGATAAATGCAATGATCACCAAAGATGAAAGGTCTTGTTCGTGAAAGAAATTCTCCCAACTTTTACCGTAAGTATCGTATGGAGAACAGTGGAGAGAATTAATATGCATCTTGATGTTGGGGCTTAAAGGCTTTTTCAACACATTTTCTTTTTTTCCTGTAAAGCTTTCGATTGGCCGCCAATTTCAAAGCGAAGCGACGGAAAAAGAAAGTACTAATCGCCTATCAGGAGCCCAGCCTTTCTACGTTTGCTCCTCTAAACCGCGTTTTTGTAGCATAGTTTGGTCAGGCCGGTCCTGGTCAGTTTACAGTCTTTCATTGTGGGTTTATGATAAGTTGGGGTGGGGTGAGTGGGGACTCCACTATAATTCTGCAACGACGACGGCGACGACGACGACAACGCCACAAAACAATAGGTTTAATGAGCAAAAACAATCGCTCTGCACGTGCGTTTTATATTTTGGTACATTTTCTTGCCGTCCTCTGCAAAACAACAACATGAAATGACCAAATTCTAGGGTGTTTGGGGACACTCCTACCAGTTTGGTTCCTGGATAGTTCGCCATTTGTGTAAAAGTTGAGCGAGTTGAAATAATCGCGAAGTAGCACAAATGAACTGAGTAAAGTTATATTTTCATGTGACGATTTCGTTGCCGTTGCCGTCGTCGCTGCTAAAGCTCCCTATTAATGTTGTACGGACGTCTGTGTTTAATTATTTGACGTGAGAAAATACCTGGAGACATTTGCTTGGCTTTAAATATGTGAATTATACTTCAAATTGAAAGATAATGCGCCGTTCAGACTAGGTGCCCGTGCCTGGTTCTCGGGCACGGGCTCTGGTCTGAACATAGCTTTTTATAAGTTTAGTCAGGTCTTAATCAATAGTGGCTGTAATAATAGAGCGGTTTTCAATTGAGTGTCGAAAGTAATTTCGCGTTTGGTTTGGTTTTGCATTACCACGCTTTGTGATTGGTTAACAAAACTCGCGCCACTTTCTCAACCAATGGGAATCCAAACCAAAACCAATCGTGTTTTGGCCGCACGCGTTTTCCCGCGCTTGACGCCAGTTATAAGTATTTGCTTCGAATTCTGATTGGCTTGTTGTGTTGTTTGTGTCTGTTGCGATTGGCCAGAGTAATTACTTTGGTTTTGGTTTAACGGCACTCAAATGGCAACCGCTTTAATAGTAGGAATTTGAGAGGCAATCAAATACTAAATCCTTTAGTTGTGGATACAGATAACAGACAATACTCACTTATCAAATTAGCAATATATATTTCGTGCAAGTTCTGCCCGCTCTCGAAAGCGGGGTGATGTGTTGTTGAAAGATATGTTGAGAGGGGTGGCAACACTAGGTAACGCTCAAGATATTTGCTACAATTTTTCGTTTTCCATTGCGATTTTTGCAGTCGCAGGAAACTGTCATTGTGAAAAGTCGTGTACCATGCTCCTAGCCAATTAGAGCAAACTTTTTTGTTTTCCAATCAGAAAAAAGGTCAATTTGTACAAAATTGTAAAGGTTTATAAGGGTCACTGATATTTAAATTTACTTTTTGTACTGCTAAGTAAATAGCCTTTCGTAAGTCTTATTTATACATAATTGTAAGAAACATACTTATTTAATAAGGTTGCAGTCAAAGAAAACAAAGTTTTCGAACTATTTACCGTCCTATAGACGAGTAAACTAAGTTATTTAATGTAGCTGGTTGCTACAAATGTCTATTTATGAATTTAGGTTTCATTCTAAGACAGAAGAACCTAACTTACGCCAGCAACATACAAACAATACATCTTTAATCTCTCGTAAGTGAAATTTACTCCTATCCATTCATTTGAATACTATGGTCCAAAGCGTGTCCATAGCAGTTTAAAGTGGTATGTCATGTTTTGTAGTGAAAGTTGAACAAGCATTTTAAATGCTTTGTGAAAACGTACCATTAAAGATGGAAATTTTATTCAGACTTACGTGGATTCTCTCTTGTTATAGTTAAGGGTTTCAGTTCCGCTTGTTGAGCTCTGATTGGTAAGGAAATTTAGTAAGGTGTGCTTCTATCAGCAAAAGTAAGCAGTTTTTTTTTTCAACCAATTAGGAGCACTGAAATAACAGTAACGTGACTTGATCAGCGCCCCTCTACCCGGAGATAAGCTCGGTTGCTTATTTTCCCGGGACTGTATCGGGTACGTGTTTGTGCTGCCAGCCCGTTGCGTTTCTTTCCCTCATTTGCGATTTGACTGGGGTGATCAGAAACGCCCCAGTGCAAACCTAACAGATGTCTAGTGTCAAACGTACAATTTAGTGTCAGCCGTCTCTTCAGCTCTGCATCCCCCACCCCCACCACATATTAATCCGAAACAGTTCTAAGGTACAAGCCCACGAAAACAACTGATTATAGTCTTCGTTGGTCCAAATGTTTTCAGTTTGCGAGAGCACTCAGCATTTGCAGTGGTAGCTTGCCCCAGACTCTATCGAGGGGGGAGGGGGAGAGGGAGCTCATTTCCTCCTCTCCTCTTTAATCCCTCCGGCCACAGAAATATCACAAATTGGCCATTTGGACATTACTCTCACTTACGAAAATGTCGTGGGGCCTTTTGCCCAGATTCCCATCAGTCCCCACTGATTTGTTGCAGAAAAAAAATGTTTTTGAAAATTTTCCAAAATTTGCTTGCCCTTTCGAAGCAAATAGCTGGGAGTCTTGACTGGACAAGTTTACAGATGTTGCAAAAGACTTACGGAATCATAGCCGTCAAATTTAGAGCTTGATTGCATCGATTGAAAGAAAGGCGATGTTTCCATCTTCCAATTCGCTCTCCACAGAATGAAAGCCTGGAAAAGGCTACCATCGAATTTGATCAGAAAACTAATGAAAAGGCTGCCAAAAGTATGGAACCGGTTTAACCTGTTTGTATGTAGTCTTGTAATGCATGACGGGACTGCGCCCCGCGGCCGCGACTTTTGAGCGGGAAAAATTTGAAGAAAATTTCAAAATTTCCTCGGAAAAAAGTATAAAGCAGGTAATTTCCTAATCTAAATCTTTCTAAAGGTATTTATTATGTTCTATCTATCTTTTATATACAATTTATTGTCTTAAACGATGGTGTTTTATTAATTTTAGAGATGTTTATGAGTTTCCCGAAGCCCCACGTGTGTAAACTGCGTTCATGGCGTCGACGCTCGTCTTTCGTGAAATCCAAGACCAGCCTATTTGCGGAATGAAACAGAACAAAGTTTTTGACTGTTTTTCTGAGAAAACAGCTTCGCCATGATGGTTAAAGAGGACTAGCTGGCCTATAAAGTATGAAGAATTGCAGCATGGCAGGTAAAACTCGGAAATTGTTCTTGTCGAAGGTTTGCAGAACAAACCTAGTCTAAATTTAAGCTTACCTTCGTCATCGTTCGCAGTCCGTCGCAGTCTTTCGTTCGCTTAAAGTGTTGACCATCTTATGCTATCATGGTTTAGTGTCACTTAGTTGGTGTTTTGTCGTCAAAACAGGCTATTATTTCGACGTTGAACTGTTAAATTCCCGTTCTCTTATTTGCACCTAATTGAATAACAATGGCGTGCATTGCTGTGACTGTTTTGTGACAACTTTACCGGTTTGACGTATTTAAATTTCTAAGAACTAAATTAATATATAGAGTCTTCTGTAATTAATTATTTTGAGGTTATTTATTAATTTTTAAGCTTTTTTCCGTGAAAAATACCCCAGAAAAAGCGGCGTCATACACTATCCATGCAACTTAGGGAAGAAAGTGACCCCGCGGGGGAAGGGACTTTCACATGAAAGGAGCGGGGATGTAAATTTTGGATGTTGATCGTTACTTAGGGTGTTCTGGGCAAAATACCATTATATTTAGCCATGAAGGTCTCGTTTAGGGTTGCACGTGGAGAAATGTGTCTTAAAATGGTCTCTTTTAGGGGTCAAAAAAAGCTTGGGCCATTGGTCTCCTTTAGGGGTTTAATTCAAAATTTCCAACGAGCTTCCCTACCCCTTTCATATGAGAGTCTCCCACACCCCCCCCTCCACCCGCGGGAAAGCAATATAAAAATAGGAAAGGGGATACTCGGATTTTAAAAGTGATGAACTCAAAAAATAGGACACAAGACAAACAGCTTCCGCACCCCCCACCCTACTGAAAAAAAAATTGAATTATTCCAAAAAGTCTATTGTGCCAGTCTTCATCTGCATCAAAGGGGGAAAATTCAGGTATCCCACAATGCCTCGCTTCCAACTATATTATCAACTCGATGTTGATACGCGATCTCGCATTTGCGATGGGGCTTCTCGGAGTGATCGCTGATCTGCCCTCTCCGTCGCCATTGCTTTACGTGAATTGCTTAGATTTAGACAGTCAGAGTTATGTCAGTTCGTCAAACTTAGCCTGTTGTCGGTTTCTAACGGTCATGGGACACGTTAGTTTTCCAAAAGACTTGCGAGAGTGGCTTCTTTGCTTGTTTGTGCGATCAGAAACATTGAACGGCCGCTTGCCACTCGACTCCTCTTCGACTTCTTCCATGCATTTACTGTTTGCTTGAATATCGACTTAAAAGGAAGCATTTATGTCACCACTTGATGTCCTTACACGAATAGAACCGAACAGAATCGTGCTTAAAGTACTGTTCATTTCGACCGGGAAAACGAGTGATCGTTCAAAGGCAGCATTATGCAGTTGTTCACATGTTTGGCGCCAATTTAGGCAAACTTCAACGAACACAAATTCCTTCAAAACATGTGGACTTAAGGGGACCTTGAATAAAATTCAAAGGAGATACTATTCGAGCAACAACAGGCAAGATTTCACGCTAATGTACCCAGGATTGAACTCGCTAGGGTCAAATTTGGGTCAAGCATTTGAGAGCCGCGATCGAACAAAGCGAGTCGATCATGCATACCACTCCAAACAATTGTATGTTTTTCTTTATTCTTAGGAAAATTAGCTGCAAAATTGTAGTGCAAGCATGAACTTAATTGCCAAAGCAACACACTAAACGATTTAACTTACATTCTCAGATCCTGAATAAGGAAAAATAGCCACTTGAAATTCAGTCGTTTTCGGACTGCGTGCTCGCCTTCGCATCGATACTTGACACCTTCTAGTCGATAATTTTTCACGGAGACTCATGGGATACCTGATTTCTCCTCCATTATCTGCATCAGTTTTGCACCCACCCCCTGGGGTCTGTTTTTTCTAATAAGTTACAAACTCTGTGTTTCTAAAAAAAAGTTACTGTGTTTACTTAGAGGGCACAAAGTGGCACAAATGTGACCTCTCACGCAAAAACCATAAAAATGGATATCCATTTGAACGGTAAAACGCATGGCTACTGAACGGATGACAAACGGGTGGCTGAGCCGTTTGAAATGGCTACCATGAGCGGCTGAACGGCTGAGGAAAAAATTTGAAGGAATGAAGTTGAACTGCTGAACGGCAGAAGAAAAATTTCGAAAGGCTCGTGTTGAATGGCAGAAGAAAAAATTATCTTCCAACAGCTGGCGGTAAACCACTAAAACGACTATCGATACGTACAGGACATCACAATCAGAGACGCAAAGGGATATAAGGACGAAGAAAATAAGTTGACCGACAGGCAAATGATAAGATGTCAATATCGGGAAGTTTAGTAATATGCCCACGAAAGAACTTATTCAAATTTTAAAGAAGACAAAATAATAGCCGGTGTGGCAAACACTCAAACTAAAGCGGTCTAAAAAAGATTGGAGACCAGAGTTTTCTGACAGCAAACGTCCAAAACAAAATGATTTTTTTGCTTCATTTATTCTCGCTGACAGAAAAAGCAGGGTTCGTATGGGTCATGGAAAACCTGGAAAGTAATGGAATTTTAGAATTTCATTTCCAGGCCTGGAAAGTCATGGAATTTAGGTTTAACTGCCAAACATCGTCACAAACAAGCGGTTAGGTTATTTTTTTTTTAATTTATTAGCTTATATGTACAGCCAAAACAAACCTACAGAAATAAGCATTCTAAACTTATTTTCATTTATAATATTGCTCTAGACTTTTAAGAAAACAGAGAGACGAATTGAGTCTTCTACTGCTGAGACTGCTGTCTTCTAGCTGGTAGCAGATGAACAGTCACAGTGACATGATTGAGCTACTGTGCGTTGTACTAGTTATCTTTTTCTTTCTCAATTCCACTTGTATAGTTTCCAGAGTAAGGTTTGCAAGAAGAATGGATCATTCCTAAAAAATAAAGCTTCTTGAATGTATCTTCTTGAATGTATCGGGGATGAGAGCGATCGAACTACTTCAAAAGTTTCATAATTTTCAACACAAATAAAAATTATACAATACTCAGTTATAAATATGTTCTGCCAATAGTTTTCCATACAGATCCAAGTACGGCATGAATAATAATATTGAATTCGCTTCAAATGGACAACTGACCGCATGATTATCCTCTCCTCAAAACGAAAGCAATGTATCTTTTTCTTAAAAAAAAAAACCCCTTTTTTTTATGGAAAGAGACAGTTCCAAATCATTCATCAAAGAAGGAAAACCTGGAAATGTATCTGTATGGAAACACAAGAAAGAGTTGAATGCTTACCTATTGCAAGGATACCATCGGATGCCCGGGGAAAGAAAACGCATGCGTTGCATTCACGCATCCAACACAAATTTTATACTTGTTACATTTCTTTATTCATGTTAAGCCTAATATAAAAACATCACAACAGAAACATCATATTTTCTTCAATGCAGTCCTTCAAAAATGTTTTCCAGGAAAAAAGGGAAAGGATTCTGTGGAGATATTTCCATCCAGTGAATATTGAATGAACATTGCAGTTGAAATTTGATCTGGCACTGAATGGAAAACTTTCCCGATGTATGCAAATTTCGTTTGAGATTAAATTCTGTCGGACATAAAATAGTAATGTTTATTTGATAAAAATCTGACTTAAAAAATGTTGACAACAGAAACTTGTTTTCTTTCTCAAATTCATTACATTCAAGACCAGTACAGAGACAACTTAAATTAAGTGCCAAGACGTGACAATATCAACATAAGAGAATAAAGAATATATTCCATAAACTATTTCAGCTTACTAATGAGCAGAATGTTTCCTGCATAATAAGCAGATTATGTTTGAAGTTTTGATTATTAGCCAAAACTGTCACCAAATCACCCAGCTAGCAGAGCAGCTTTCTTGTGCATGCAGCCAGTTTTCAACTAGGTCCTTCAAATTCTGTGATAAATTTGAATCCAGCAGTGATGCGGTTTCTTTATGGTAAATTAGCATACGTTTTTCTGCGGAGATTATTACAAAAATATTACAAAAGAACACAAAAAGAATGTATAGTGTACAAGATAACGATAATAAAATGTGTGTAAACCAAGGTAATGTTAATTACTTTTAAGCATGATAAAGCTGGGAATTTGCAAAGGCGAAAATGAAAACTAGGAAATTTCTGAGGGGATAGGGGTCTTTAAGGACAGTGCCTACTTTTGCTACTGCGCATCTCTTGATGGTGCGAGAAAGTTGGGTTTCTTAATAGTGGTGCCTGCTAAAACAGATATTTTTGTGTGGTTTATAACTACACGGGAAAAGCAGATCTTGGCAAGGGTCATTGGACTCTGAAAAGAAAATTAGGGGTAACCATGCATTTTTCAGAGATAATTAAGCTTCAATTTGGGAGAAAATTTGATACATTGTTTTGTATTTTAGTGCTTTTATGAATTAGTAATTATCTATAAAAAATATGCGGTTACCCTCAATTTTCTTTTAGGATTCCAATAGCCCTTGCTAAGATCTGCGTTTCCCGCATAGTCATAAACCATGCAAAAATACTAGTAATAGTAGGCACCGTCCTTAAAGAACCCCCCAGAATGGAAATTCCAGGGGGTCTTAAGTGAAAAACCATCCAATTTGGAGGGAAGGGGTATGGATTTTTTCTGGAACCACACAATATGGTTGCTACTAATTGAATTCCTGGACAATCTGACCTGTACAAGTTAAATTGGTTGGAATTGTCATGAAGTAGACCAGATAAGGTGACTTTTAATAATGACTTGTTTTGCTGTTGCCATCTCATGGTTGTGTGAGGTCCTTATTGAGTGTTGCACATGCCCATGCCAAGTTAAACAAAACAATGAGGAACCTGTGTTTGGTGACTAAATGGTGTTAATCTAGGCTTGATCAAACTGGGTGGAAGTTACTGCCACCCAAACAGAGCTGTAAGTTGACACAAGTTCCAATTTAGATTGACTTGTGTCCCTGTTTAGTAAGGGCTTAAGGGTCAGCGAATTAAAAATTCTAAAGTCATGGCAAGGTTTATCCAGACAGTGCCTCTGATTGGATTCCAGGTTGACAAATGTTCTGTGCCTTTCAAAATCAGGCTGTATTGTTCAAACAAAGTCAGGTTGAATTATAATAATTCTGTCAGTAGATGATTCCAGAGTTTTCTGCTCATTAGTTTTTAAATTAGAATCTCCTCAAAGCAGGTGAACAGTTTGTAATAATTTGCTGGAGCTAATTTACTCCAGAAAATACTGTAACTTATGTCAGTGAGTGTATACTTGAAATATAAAATAAACATAATGCATGTTTACCTTTACATCTTATATTAATTATTACAGACTTGCAAAAATGTTTACCGTGGAATGCCAACATATGCCTCTGCCTTAAAACAGCACAACAAGCGGGATTGGACACAACAACAGCACAGCACAACAAGTTGGACTCCAAAGGTAATATTACCTTCCGCTATTTCATCTTTGCAAATGCACTAAAACTGTTATTTTGGGAGAACATGTTGCCATGCACTGTGACCTACAGTAGGAAATAGTGTCTGGAACAATTTTAGTCCTTGACTGATGAATAAATTTTCGGGGTTGCCGGGGACAGGGAAAAGTCAGGGAAAGACGGATTTTTTCAAGTCAGGGAAAACTCAGGGAATTTGCATGTACATGTATGTAGCTTCAAGTGACAAAAATTCTAAATTATATGTGTTTAGTCATTGAAAAGTCAGGGAATTTTATTTTTGTGTATCCACGAGAATTTCCTTGTTCACAAAAGTATCCAATGTCATTTCAAGAATGATTTTTGAAGGAATTTATTTATGCGGCTTTATGGCCAAAGAATTTGTTTTGGATTGGGTCCGTGAAGATTGGTTTGTGGTCAGCTAAAAGTCAGGAAAAGGTCGGGGAAATTTTTTTACCCTGATGAATGGCAACCTTGAATTTTGTTTTCCTGTGCCAGAGGATAACTATTGTTTGTAGTTTTCATTCCAGAACAAGGAATGATCGTTTAAGCTTTCAAAACAAGCATTTAAGTTATACAGGGAATGTCATGTTGGGGGAGATGCAAAGGGTTTTGCCAGGAAACGGGAAAAAGGTCTTGCCAGTTAGACTCTAGAACAAGATCTACAGATTCAGTGTTTTCTATCCTTCCTAAGAAATAAATAAATTAATTTTGTAGGACCATGGGCTATAGGAACAACAACAACAACAATACTTTATTCCACCCCATTATAGGAAAAATGCAGTCCAACTAAAATAAAGTCAATTTAAACTTACAGCTGTGAAGTGGTGTTGTGTCTTTTCTTGCCACTTCTACCCCTGCATTTAGTAAACAAAGCTAAAAAAAAAGCACTGTCCTTTCAGAATAGTCTCTATCTGAGTACCAACATAGCTACTTCAATGACCCAAGAGATTTGTAATTGAACATTTTCCTGGAAAAAAGGGCACAAGTGAGAAATTTGACTGTTAGATCTAGATTTCTTCAAACATGCTCTACTTTGGCCTATAGACTGTTAATTATCACTTTAGAAACTGTAGTTCTGTCTTAGATGTTAATTTCTATTGCATAAACTTGAATTTGACAAATTATCTAAAGGCCTGCAAGCAATACAGACATTATTTTCTTGGCAACTTGTTGCACAGCAAAATTTATGTGCCATTGCAAGTTGTGGTTGTTTGTTGTTGCTCATAAATTACCACCTCCATGTGCAAAAATCTTTCATGTCACGGAAAGTAGAAACCCCTTAATTCAAACTCCTCAATAACATGCCCTATAGTAACACAAGTGCTTGTTACAGTACGTGTGTTTAGACTAAGACACCCTTAATTGATGAAACCTTCAGCCTGAGTAAACAGACAATGTTTTGCGGTGCCACCACTGGACTCCCTGCAAAAGCAATGTCTGAGTAATGACTCCAAAAATTCCATACTGATTAATAATATTTTTACCAAGACCTGGGCAGAAATTCTGAGTGAGTATCACAAGTGTTTGTGATTTTCAAGATTATGGAAAGGAAATCCACCGTGGTTTTCTGTTGTGTCTTGCTGAAGATTTTTTGGATTAAATAACTACTAGAAGTAATATAAACTGAAGAACAAAATAAATAAAAATCCTCCAATTTACTGAATAAGACTGTGGGAACGTACATTTGGGCGTTGTTGTATTAGGCGTATTTGACTGTGCCGTAAGTTCAGTCTTTGATGACAGGTGAACAATAAAAGACTTGCTGTGAGTTTAAGGCTTTGTATTTAATTTGTGATAAAAGAGATATAGTTCAACTAGAAATGCCATGCAAGGGATAAATAAACAAAATAACACATTACTAAACATGTTGGGTTTTACAACCATGAGTGTATCTAAGAAAATGATGAATTTTTGACAACAAAAGATCATTTTTGCAAATGCCTTTCCACACAAATACCATTATTTTCTAGGCTTTCTGACAGATGTTGGAGCTTTTTCACTGGTTTTCTACTGGTCGCCAATCACGTTGAAACACACACCTGTGAAATCCAACACGATTATTATTTTTGCTAAAAAAAAACTACACTTTACGAGATCTCAATTCAATTACGCTTATTTTCATTGGAACGCCATTTTCCTTTCACAGACTCGGTACAGTTACCTTCATAGTTTTCTCTGCCAATCACTACAATCATCAAACACAATTACAACAGACACCTTCTTACATATCATAACATATTACCTGCAAAGTTTATGAATATTATTGCTATGCACCCATTTCATTAAACAGAACAACAACTTAAACTTTGTCACGTTCATGATCCATCAACAAATACAGTAACAGTCCCAATCTTGCCTCACACTTAGCACAGGCGCATTAATTCCTGATTGCACTTTTGAAGAAAACCAAATTTAATACTTGGGCTCCACAGGATGCCCAAGTAATTAATTGTGTCGGTCATTTGGTGGCGTGTCAATCTTTTTGTTTACAATGGAAAGCCCAACTGACTCAAAAACTAAGTATGTTTTACAGATCTGTTTGAGGAGAGTTGAATTTTATTCTTGACAATTGAAAGGTTCAGATCAACGAGAAGCTTTCTGTAGGTGAAAGAATAGCATCTCTAGTCCTTTGAAAGTAAACAGCTACAGTAGAAATAATAATTATTGAAAGTAAACAGCTACAGTACAGTTCAAGGATAATGTCTGGGTCAATTCCAAAAGCGATCATCCCCCCCCCCCCCCCCGGGCAAACCCCCGGGCATTTGACTTTTTTAAAAATGCCTGATCAAATTCCCCTCTATATGGGCCGATTTCTAGGTCAAATGCCCCACTGGTTGGGGCTGAAAAGCCATCGTGTTGGTTTTTTTTTTTTTTTGTATTCGCTAGCTCTGTTTATATAAAAATCAACGAAATTCATACATTAATAAATTTAAAACAATTTATTATTAAAGATAATGCATAACATCACATATGAAACACAACTAACAGAGAGTTTAGCGATATATGTACCGATACTCGCTTTTCTTTTATATTAAATGTACATGAAGTTTGCTAATACGTGTGATAACAAGAACAATGATAATAAACACTATGTTATGAAACCTAGACATGCCAACAAGTCGAGCTTCGAACGCCGAGCAAAGGGAGAACGAAGCTTGAGGGAACTTGGACATACCACTGAAAATGAGAAGCGAAGGGCAATATGTAACCCCGTTATGCCAAAAACAATCTCAGATATATTTGTTGGAACGCTTCTCTATGGTAGTATTAAATGGCTTACTACATTAAAAACTGTTTGACGCAAAATATACGTGTCAATTCTGGCTGTGAATAAAGCATTCCGACAATTTATGCGACCGCTGACCAGCATTTTTTCGACGGGTCAAATGCCCGATGGGTCGGGTTTCTATTCGCGTCAAATGCCCCACTATGTGGAGCCGAACAGGGGTCAAATGCCCGGGGGTTGCCCGGGGGGGGATGATCGCGCTTGGAATTGACTGATACAAAAGCGAACTACACATACAAGTACCATACGCACATAGTTTGCTTTTGTTGTCATACCCTTATAAATACGAGCACATACCCATAAGTCCTCCTTGTATGTGCTTTTGTTATATTGTGCAGTTCCAGAAAATATCCATACTCCCCCCACGGAAGGTTTTTTTTATTTTAACCCCCCACCCCCTCGGAATTTCCTTCCAGAGGGTTTATGATGACCCCCCGCCCCCACCCCTCCGGAATTTCCCTTCTCCCTGAACCCCTCAGAAGTTCAAAATCCATTTAGACTAAGAAAATTGACGACGCACACTATTACGATCAATTTTTTTTTATTATTGAAGCAACTACTCTTAAACTAGTTCAGCTATTTACAACACTTCGCTAAGTTACTTGTTTATCCTTTTACTAAAATTATAGGATCTTGTGTTTTATAGGGGGCCTCGATCGATGGTAACGGTCGATATGGTCGACACACGGTCGACTGACGGTCGATATCTCGGTCGCTACTCGGTCGATAATTGGGGATGACTCGGTCGATGTTTTACCGCTATGGCGGTCGTCGTATCGACCGAGGTGGCTGTCGGCTGATATAGATAGCAATACACCGACACATCACCGATACTTCATTGATATTTCACCGCTTATCGGCCGTTATATCGGTCAATATTCTATCAATATGTGTTTTTGACACTTCGTCCTTATCTCGATCGAAATTCGTGTACATAACGCACCGCTATATCGGTCGTCATATCAGTTGATGGCCAATAAAATAACGACTGATAGTCGGTTGATAGTCTCTCGTTATCTCATTTTATTCTTCCACTATTGCATCATTTTACCATATTAGGTCAAGAGAACGCGCAAAAATATGCCAGCGTAATACACCGTAGTGTCACGGTTTAAGGTGGCCGAATACAGTTTTTTAGTGTACAGGTGTTAGAAGGCGTTATTTGGATACTATGTACTTCTGGGCGCCCAAAATTGGTATGGTGTAAGACTAACTAAGAAAGAATGGATTTTTGTACGTCTTGTCGAGCTAAGTACCGTTTCCATGGCAACGCAGCGAACTATTAAACGTCCATATATTGTAGGTTTCCTTTATTTTTAGAAAATGTACTCATTAGATTTTTTCCATTTTTTGTATCCAGATAAACACACAAAACACTGACACAGTTGCACTATTTTCATGTAATTTTAACAGACAGATCTCCTGTAAATATTGATTTTGCATTTTAATGTTTTGTGAAGATATCCTCTGTTAGATTTAGGTTTCTCTTTGTAGGCGAGTTACGCTTTTAGGGAACTATTTTCATGCCAAATTTTACGAAATTCTAATGAGCAGTTCCTTAGAAAACAGTTCATTTCCACGAAAACAACCAGTCGCAATATTTTGGTCAAATGCGCATGCGTGGCTTTAATTGGGTTTCATGGCAAAGTTGAAAAGCATGCAAAAGGTCTCGGTGAATGACTTTTTTGCTCGGAAAGAAAAGAAAAAGAGTCCAGAAACAGGAAACTTAGTTATTTAGGATCAAAAGTTACCTTTATTATTCATTTCATGTGAAATTGAGGGATCACTTTATCGACCGCCGTATTTACGTACCACAACCCTAGTGCGCGCTTAATAGCATCACTAACAGAATCTGTAAAGCGCGCGCAAACTGTGTTCAGCCACCTTAACCGGATTAGAACAAAGCAAAATCCTCGTTCCTTTTTTGCGTCGACCGAGTATCGGCCGATGCATCGACCGATACTTGACCGACGGTTCACCGATATATTGCCGACACACTGCCGATGCTATCCCGACCGACTGTCGGTCGATCTCTCGACCGAAGGTGATCCAATGATCGGTCGATACATCGCCTATGTAGCGGCCGATGCTCGATCGACGCTCGCCCGCTACTCGACCGGCAATCGATACCAATCGATATCAATTAATCGATTGATATTGATAATCGATGACCAATCAATGGCGAAGATTCGTGTGGTTATCGATTGGTACCTATTATCAATACCAATCGATAGATAAATTGGTATCGATTGGTTGCAGATTGACGGAACCGGAATCGACACATAAAAAACACAACTTTGTACGCAGTAGTTATAAACATTTCATTTTAATGTTAACAGGAGAACAATACTCTCTTCATTTTCTTTAACGCGACGTTAATCCCCCGTCCACAGGAATCCGGGTGTTTTTTGACAAATTAAAAGTTTGTTCCGTGAGCCAATCTATAGATTTCATAATAACGGAAAGTGGTTGCATCGTGCCTTCATAGAAAAATTCTGGTAACAGAAGTTGTACTTTTCCAAACAATGAAATTACCAACAGCAGCATGAGTTGTTGCAAAATGATGAGTAAAGCGGCAATACCTAGTCTTATAATAACGAACCTAATCGTGCTTAAAACAAAGACTGATCACATACATACAAACTAAAAAATCTATGAAGGTGCCAATTGTTTCTAAAAGAATTAAAATATGCAGCAAAAGATAAAAAAGACGTTCCTTGTTTTCATCATAGTAGTAAGCGTTGAGCCATTTTAGTTTTGGTGTTTGGTGTATGGTCGGAATTTTGTTCTACCAATTTCGTCCCCAGGGCCTCCTAAAAATGGCAGGTGATCGGACAGGTAGCGTGCGTGATGTTTGTTCAAGGTTGCTGAGGCAATCGATAGCAATCGATGAACGGTTTTTGTGTGGTTATCGATTGGCCGATACCAATCGATACCAATCAACTAATTTTATCGATTGATCAATTGAATTTTCGATCATCGGTTTCCATCGATTGGATACTCCGGGCTTTTAGACACAAGATCCAAATTATATCCGGAAAAATTGGAAAAAAAACTCTAAAATGTATATAAATCAATGATAAATAAACGTTGAATTACCTTATCTGTGGTATATAGTCATCCATTTACCTCAAAAGCGGTTTTTTGAGCAATTTTGAAGGAGTTTGAGTTCGCCGTTGACTGACAAGGGAGGAATCCTTGTTTTGAAAGGGTTCCGGCGCCGGAGCGATTTTCCCCAAAAAAAACGCATCGTTCCGCTTTCAAACTTCACAGCATAAAGGTCAAAAGATTCACGATTCTTCTCGTACCTTCCAATCGAAAATCCATCCAAACGGCCCGGAGCTAGTCCTCGAAGAAAATTAAAATCCCACAGTATTTGAGCGACTAGAATGCGTAGCATATCCATATACGTGCCAGCCCAACCGTCCCGCTGATTGCCCCTTTCTGATTGGACGACGTTAGACAATCACCTATTAAAAAAAATAAATAAATGGGAATTTCAGTGGAATCCACGGAGTGGCTCTTCTCTCCACTGTTTCCAGGTCGAATTGGAATTTGAAAATGTTGGTTTTTGTGGAGGGAGGAAAACCGGAGTACCCGGAGAAAAACCCTCGGAGCAGGGACAAGAACCAACAACAAACTCAACCCACATATGACGTCGAGTCCGGGAATCGAACCCGGGCCACAGTGGTGGGAGGCTAGTGCTCTCACCACTGCGCCATCCCTGCTCCCCTA
The DNA here is from genome assembly GCF_977016875.1 of Pavona decussata. Taxonomy (NCBI): domain Eukaryota; kingdom Metazoa; phylum Cnidaria; class Anthozoa; order Scleractinia; family Agariciidae; genus Pavona; species Pavona decussata. Next base: position 4,670,338 of record NW_028145470.1, on the reverse strand, counting down.
TTCAAAATACCTAACGAGGGCTGGGAACCACTAGCCTCCCACGCAGTCGTTATTAGGGGAGGAGGTAATACGAGTCCCCTAAAAACGACTGCGTGGGAGGCTAGGGAACCACAGGCATTTTAGTGACCCTTCAACTGTCTACTCACCAGACTCGGGTCGTGTGTCTTGACGGTCACCGGAAGCCACTTACATTTCCGATCATTGTTCGCGTCCGCCAATGAATGAACAGGGGAACAGATTAAGATGGGAAATCTTAATGGCGGTGAAAGATACGCTTCAGAACTACTATTGTCTAATTGACCAATGAGGTGTTGCCGTTGCTGATGCAACGGGCCTTTTGAACGCGAGACGGTGAGAAGCTGTTACAGTCCCCCTATTTTTTCGCTTCCCCTCCCTCGTTATACTAACACCCACTCCCGCTCCCCTCGGTAGTTTAGAAACTCTCCCCAGGTCGCGTTCGCTTTTACAAACCAAGATGGCGGCAGTTCCATCGAAACGTACCAGTCTCGAGAATCCCACGGAAAAATAGGGGGACTGTGAACAGTCTATTCCCAGCTGATTGGTTTATTTGAATGCGAAGAAAATGTTGTCCACGCTGAAAGCGAACGACGAGGGAAACATCATCAAAAAGAGGAAAATTGGAACGAATTTTGACCAAATATTAGTGTCTCTTAAAGTCTTGTAAGTTACACTTTATCCCAAAGTCAGAATTGTACCATTGCACTGAATTGTATCGGTGATTGAAATTGATTTATCGCTATCGGTTCATTCTAGGCTGATTCAAAACTACAAGGTAGAAAATGAAGCCTTCTCGTATAGTCAGGATATCTACGACTTTATCGAAATGGAAAAGGAGAAGATTTCGGCCGATGATGTCCCTGTACGCCTTATTACTAAGGCCATAAAAGAACTTTGGGTGAACAGCGGAGAGGTTGTAATATCTCAACGTAGAAGATCCAAAGGAGGGGTACGAGAGCGTGGATATCTAAATTTAAAGAGGAAGTTGGAATGTTCTGCAACAACATCAAACCAATGTGAATGGAACGAATTGCCAAAAATCACATTTGCGGGCTGGCAGTCAGCTGCAAACAGCGATCGCTCGCTAAGCTTCTTGCGTGTAGAACACGTACTCCACGACGACCACAGGGTGGTAACGGAAGTGATCCTGCAATATTCCGAGGAAAGGGAGCTTAAAGTGTGGTTGAAGTCCCACGAACATACAATAAATCTATGCGATTTCCCAGGCTTTGAGTCTTTGTTGAAAAAAGGAAGGCTGACAGAGAAAGTAAAATTTGTTTTACATTTTGTTGAAAAGTCTAGCTTTTGCCGAGGTTTCAAGTTCGATTTACCTGCTGACACCCCCATCTCACCAGATTTATATATCAAGCATGAAGTGCGTGATCTTCGAAAGGAACTTGAGGCATCTGAGGCGAGGGTGTTCTCATCCAAGTGCCTTGTCCTGACAAATAACGCACATGGAGAGAGTTGTGTGAATTGCGTTCAAGCGAAACATCAGCTAGGGAGAATTAAAAGTAGGCGTGAGTCGTCTGGTGCACTAAATCCAAGATGCAACAATCGTTATCTATCCAGAACAGAAATTCTAGACAAGCTAACTGAGGAGAAAAGAAAGACAATTAACCATGAAAAGGTCAACGGCGAACTCAAACTCCTTCAAAATCGCTCAAAAAACCACTTTTGAGGTAAAAGGACGACTATATACCACAGATAAGGTAATTCAACGTTTATTTATCATTGATTTATATACATACAGTCAAACCTGTATATAACGGCCACCCTCGGGACTTCAGTAACTGGCCGCTTAATACAGGTGGCTGCTTAATACAGGATCACTAAAAATACTCACTGGGCATGGTCTAATGTCAATTTTAATGGCGTATCATACAAAAACACTTCATGCAAGGAAACAATAGGACAATCAACACTCTTTCAAGTGATCAATACTTTAAAGAAAGTTCAATGCCAACTTAAAACGGTATAATATACGTAACATTGTGTAAAGTACTATACAATAAATTGTCCTCTACTCTCCTACGGTATACAGTGCTCTATTTCTATGACTTACAGTTCACAACAAAATATCTCATTCCGTCATTTCATAGTTGTAACGCTCAATGTTCAATGTCACATGGCTGAAGAACAAGTTAATTAAAGAGGAATTTCTTGCTAAAGAGTGAAGCATATTCAAAACAAACTTTTTTTAGCGTTCGTAATATGGTATTGTACTTCAGCACATTGCGGACATCTGAAAACCGTTAACTATATTAAACGGCCGAGTATCAGCTTACATTAGCTTTGTACATGTTATTTCTTTATAGTGATGCTGGATCGCATTTTAAACACAATAAAATACGGCATAAAATAACATATGGCTTGGTTTCCATTCAAGGGTGGCCGCTTAATACAGGTAAAAATAAGAAAGAAAGACAAACATGAGACTGCTACAGGGTAGCCGCGGCCACTTAATAGAGGTGGCCGCCTAATACAGGTATCAAATACAGCGTTTCTATGAGCAAACAATCGGGACTTTGAAAACTGGCCGCTTAATACAGGGGCGTTATATACAGGTTCGACTGTAGTTAGCGATATATCGCTATAGGTGAAGCAAACTGTAAATCCAGTGCATTTACTATATAATAACAATCGGCTACACAGACACATTGTGTGGGCCCCCTGTCTTGAAAGTGTTCACAAAGGCGGCTTTCAATTCTTGTGCATGCAGCCAGTTTTCGACTGGGTTTTCAAAGTTCTTCAAAATTCTACTTGATAAATTAAAATCCAGCATCGTATATTCAATGTGCAACTTATATTCATAGCGGTTTCTTCGCGGTAATAGTAAACGTTTTTTCTGCGTAGGTCATAACGAAAATGGAATTTGCAAAGGCTGGTCGTTTTTACAGTAGGTGAAAAAGAAAAGTTGTATTTTATTGTAACGTGATAGAGATAACTTCTTAAGCGCTCGAGAAAGTTATAAACGTAAACTATGCAACAGCAAAGAATTAAGCCATGTTTTATTCGTCTCCCAACCCCCGTCCCCCTCAGAATTTCCATTGACCTTCTGGGGGGGGGGGGGGGTATGGATATTTTCTGGAACTGCACATTCATTGCCATACCTTTGCTTTATGTGGCATAGTCACAACAATATAAAAATATCAAGTGGTTCCCTCTAAATATGAGGCTTATCATTTAGGCAACATTTTAATGAGGAGATTTGGGCAATACTTGATACTCATACACTTAAAATAATGCTTGACAGTGGTCTATAAACAAACACAGCTGGAAGAAACACAAGACGATCCATGGACATTCAGTGCAGCTTGACCATCAGTTTTACTGCAATATTGCAATGCACATTGAAATCAACAATAACCTTTCCACAATAGAAAAGACATAGAGGATATTACATGGCCGCGCGGAGATACGAAATTTCTCTTCGAGTGTTGAAATATTTTTCAACACAAGTAAAAATAACGTGTTATCTTCATGTGTGAAGATATCACGTTTTCGCGCAAAAGTTAAAAATAAGCTAACTCATACTTACACTGTATGATACAAAAGCATATAAGTATATGCGCATATGTCAATACTAGAACATGAGTGCAGCTCAAAGATGAGCAAACTTCGCATACGCGTACCATACGCAAGTGCTCCGCAAATTTTGCGAGATTGTTTCGAATTGAGCAAGTGAAGGCCTCGAGAAAAGTTTAGCAAGAACTGTTTACAAACAAAAAAAAGAAGAAACCAAAGCGAAAGTGTTCTTGTCTATTTGAAAATGCCTAAACTGGAACAAATCTTCAAAACCTTTTTTCACTATGAAAAGGCTCACAGTTTTGAAAATATTTACTCGATTATTCTGCTTTGAGCAAGCGAATTATAGGCCTCGGAGAAAAATTAGAGGAAGCTGTTTATAAGTACGATAAAGAAGAAAAATGCCTGAACTGGCACAAATCAAACAGTCAAGCGCTACGAGGCAAGTTTGTCGTGTTTCCCTTCTGTTGTGATAAGAACATCAGTGACACTTTTTTGTTCTTACCACATTTTGTTGTCACCTGTGATCTATTACTAAACAGACACACGGCAACTTGGAATCTATTTGTTAAATACGCGTATGCGTGTATGTCAATACTATAGTTTGCGTATATACGAATATGTGTTTTACGTGTAAATTGGAGGATATTTCATTAGTTCCAATCTTTGGAGTATATTTCTTCCAGCAGTTCTTTAATGCAAAAGCCATGGTGTATATTAATGTGATCTTGAAAACCACAAACACCTGTGATAAACATGTGCTGCATCTGAAATATGTTTCAACCAATATCTGGGTAGAAATGATGTCATCAGTACAGACTTTTTGCAGTCATACTCTGACATCACTTTGGCGAGGACACCAGTGGTGGCACTGCAAAACATTGTCTGTTTACCCAGGCTGGATATCCATGCAAATGATGGGGTGCCTGGTAAAGGCCTTTTTGTTTTTGCTTGGCTAGAACACAGTTATTATTAATTCATTTCCAACTCAATTGCCAATGGAAAAAAATCAATGTTCGTGACTACAGTGTCTCTAAAATTGAAAATGGAGATCTATAGAAGTTGTCAACCCACCCAAAGAGAGATAAAAACTTATTAAGCAACTCATTTCCTTTGGAAGGCCTTTACTTTTATGTTATAAAACTTAAACTTTCTTTCTTTAAATTAAAAATTCTATTCCTTTTTTCCTCAGGCATGAATGCGATGAAGATTCACACAACGTCAGGCCTTCTGTGGACTTTGGAGAGTATAGACTGGAAGACAAGGACAAGACATTGGATGGTATCTTATGAGCACTGGCTGGGTTTGTGTGTTATTTAGATGATAATTAAGTTCATAATAGTTAGAGATTTTAATGAAATTAAGAGTTTCTAGGATGGCATCATTGTTCAGTCATATTTTTTTTCCAAACCTAAGTAAAATTAAGTAAAGACTGAAGTAGATAGATATTCACTGACCCAGCCCGGGAGGTCTTTGAATGTGGGGTACAGCTGGCCCGGGGTTTTCCTCCTAGGAGCAAGTGGACGTACGGGGAGGTTTTTCACCCAGCTGTTGTTCCACAACCCCCATTCAAATTCAAGTTAATTTTTGCTTAATTTGACTGACTGTTTTTTTTTTAGTTTTAGTGTCATTGCCAGGTGCTATTTAGCCAGCTACCAATAATTATTGAAAAATTGTTTGGATTTTATTATTTCATATGCAAGTAGTTAAAGTTTCTATTTATCTGTTTATTTCAAGTGTTCAGAAATTTAATTTCAAGGTGCTAGAAAAAAATGTACAGCTTGATGAAACCAAATTTCAATTTACCAGTTTTCCTCCTGGCCTCTGTAGCTGGTTAAATAGTTATTGCCATGAACAAAAAAACATGTTTGTCAACCATACCGGTTCATACAGGAAATTAAAGTTGTTTGTTTTTGGTTTCTCTTTTCCTGTAAACACTTTTGAATACAAGCACTCTGGACAGCAATTGAAAAATACTACAAATGAAGGGAGGTTTATGATTCCTCAAATTGTCAGCATTCAGATACTGCAATAAGATATGTTTTGGTCATTTCATAATTCACTAACGTTATGGTGACAAGTATATTATTTCCTTTGCGAGTCTGCCGTCACCAAGTGTACAAACAAGTGTCATGTCCATTATTTTTTGCAATATTTCAAGTGCCAAGATATTCAGTTTTCTTTTATTAACAGTTTATCCTTTCTAATAACATTTCTTTGAAACAAATCTGAGACGTAGAAATCAATGAATATTATTATTGGAAAGAACTCCAAAAGGCTATGATATGAATTCAAAACAAAAAGAATTCATCTCGTCAACAGCAACAGCCAAACATTTATAACCCAGGTAACCAGAACCAAAGTATTCTTTCACTGACCTTACAGAAAGTAGAAAATTCTAAATTCCTAGCACTAAGTGAAGAGGTGTGTTCTTTATTAAGTGCCTTAGGGAAGCTACAGTGTAATCGGAAACACTACTTACAGGGTTTTTTTCCATACATCCCTTCAGTTAGTTCATTTACTTATTTTTACAATTTGCAATTTACAGTGTAATGTGTCTTTGATATTTCTTGCTTTTTGTTATGCTGATTTCCATTCTTGATTTGCAATATTATTGACACTTGTTTGTACCCAGTTGGGGGAATAGGAAATATCTCATTTTAGAAAGAATCCTGATTAAATCTGTGATTGTTGCTAAGCAACACAATTTTTCCATTTGGCACCATATTTGCAAAAATAAAGTCAAATTTGTTGATTCAAAACATATGGATTACATACGGAGAATTGTCTATGTATGCATTCTTTTGGGGTTACTCAAGAATAAGAATAGGCAATTGATACTGTTTCGGATAGAATACCTTTCTATTTATTCAGAATGGGCAGGATTTAGTGTACTCAGCAAATTATAGTGTTTGTGTTCTTTTGGGAGAGTTTTAGTTTCAATTGAAATAGCTAAAATTTTGCTTCCTTTTTGTCGTATACCAAAACAAGCGAAGTGAAAATACTGTATATTGAAAAGAATGCACCTGTAAATTTTCTACAGTCTTGTTCCCCCAACTGCACTAGCTGGTATTCATAATCATCCTATAGTATAATATTCTTTCAAAACAGTGATGAAATCATTGGAAGAAACCTTAATAGTTTTACTACAATACATAAATTGAATTTTTTTATAAATATAGAAATTTGCTTTTGGTTTGATGAAGGGGAACCAGTGACCAACTCTCAACTTACCAAATTGTTCACAGATTTCTACATGGAAAAGGTGTGATTAAATTTGATGATTAAATGATTAAATTTCGTTCCTAAATATCCATCACTGATTTGAGGGAACTTATAAGTTTTCTAATTTTCAATCATAATCATGTCGAGCAATCAGATTTTGTTAAAAGTCATAACATTTACCTAACTACAAAAGAATATTATATTTCGATAATTTTTAATTCAAATTCTATTGATAGTGTTTATGCAGCTTAACAAGAGAAAATGGGCAGCCTTTAAATCAACTGCGCCATTACTCTGTTAAAGAAGGACTGGCGATGATAGGTTCATTTAAAGGCTCACAAGTCCTTTGCAGAGGAATGCAGTGCAGTGAAAGCTCGACATGAAAATGATTTGAACTTGATCAGGTCTTTTTTCATCTAATTTTCTTCAAAACAAAAGGAAGCAGCCTATAAGTAATTATCAGTAAGGAGTCAGTCAATTTTTGTTTTGTACAAACCAACATTATATGTATAGGACTCTGTCCTGTATGTGTAATGTATGGTCTCTGACACAAATAACAGTAACAGCAATTTTTCGTTTTAGTTTTCCTTTTTCCTTCGTTTTCTTTTTTCATTTTCAATTTTCCAATTCCTCTTTTAGTGCAAAAGAATCGACTGCTTGGCTGCTTCCTTTGGTTTGGAAAACAAGCTCATTGACACTGACTATTTTAGCTATAATAGATCAGGTTTAGAAGTAGAGATGTTTTCATTAGACAGATCAAATCTTTCAGCCACTTTTTGTACGAACATTAGATCATTAAATTTTAGTTCAATTGTAAAATTTTGTTTTCCTGAATGTCACCTAAAAAAATCATGATTTAAGAATCTTTCAGGATTAAGGGCTTGTGTGGCTGAAAGAATTGTTCTTGTCTTTATTCCAGTGTCATTGACCTTGATTTGTTGTCATCATTTACCAAGTTTTATTACCAGGTAACACTAACTGGCGGCACACTCACAATCTAGCCAATCACCTCTCTGCTGGGTGGCGGAAACTCTGGCTCTGAGAGGGTCTGTGTTTCTGGCGTCCTCTGCAGTATTCCAACGGAGAGATCCTGGAGAGTTCCATGTGGTCGACCGATTCCTGAGGGAGTAATGTGGATACTGGAAGATTCCCTGGTGATTTGCAAGTGGATTTGACTGCATGGAGGGAGGTGAGGATTTGTTCCTTTTGTCTTCTGGGTTTAATTCAACTTTGTCAGAATACCACAACACCAAATTTATGGCAAGAACTATTTGGGTCCAAGTTGCTTGTTTCGCTTCCACTGTCATGGGTGGAAAAGCGGGTGTTTTAGTAAGAGGGTTGTGTCAAGCCAGCTCTGATGGATGGTGATAGGGGGGACTTAAGAGGCTGGGAATCCTGCTCGCCCCGCTCTGTTGTCTAACTTATAGCAAATCAGATTGAGCTTGAGTCATGTTGAGGGGGTTCTTTGCCTTATAGCCATGTAGTCTGTGAGCAGGGTGGGGGTTGCCCCACCCTCTCTTGCAGGCTATATGCTGTGTTGCTGCCATTTTCGGTTTTTAACTCATCACTAGGATTTTCAAAGCTCGCAATATCCTTGTTCTCTTAAATTATAACTTCCAAGCCAAAATTTTAATTTCCTCTTAACATTTAAGCTCTAGGGAAAAAAAATCAATAATCTTTAAAAATAAACATTCTTTCAACAGGTCATATTTGTATTCTCATGGTTCAGCTATAACTAGCTTGCAGTGGAGGCTGATGTGGCCCTTCCACAAGCCTTTCTGGAAGCTTGTTCCAGTTAAACCTTGAGTTTGCAAATATGGTCTTTTATATAATCCAAACCAAATTTTATTTTATCACTTTAGCTATTTTCTGTGATTCCATAAATCTAAAACCATAGGACTATTACAAACCTAATTTGCTCTCAGTATCAATTTATAAAAATAATTTTTTCTCAGTTTCCTATTTAAACTAACCTTAGTTAATAGTTTCCAATCAAAATTTTCGTCCAAATTAGATTACAGGCCAACCAAAGTTGATGTCATCATTTTCGGTCGATTTATAAAAATAAGTGTTTCTCAGTTTTCTATCTAAACTAACTTGTAATAGTTTCCAATCCAAATTAGATCACAGGCCAACCAAAGTTGATGCCAACCGGGGACCACACAATAATGGATTCCCTAGTTACTCCCAAAAGTAACTAAACATCTTTCAGTTTCCTATTCACACTAACCATTAGTTAATGCCAACAAAATTTTCTTCCCAAAATAAATTAGTTCACAGACGCACTAAGCTCACGCATTTGTTCTTTTGCCTGTCACACAATCTTCATTTGTCATGGGCACGAAAGAATGTGCATCAAGCAGAAAAGAACGGCTACGTGGGTGTGGTGCGTTTTTATTTTGCACAAACATTAAATTCCTAAAACAGTTTTAACAACTAGCAAATTGCAGATAGCTGTTTTTCTTTTGGTTAGCATAGGAGTAGGATTTGAAAAAATAAATAAAATGAATAAATTTCACGTGCAACCCGAACTTAATTATGCATGTATACAATCTCCATGCATGCTTCATGTAAGAAGTTTTTATGCATACAAATTAAGGACGTGGTTGTGCAAGCGTTACAGTATAAACCTTTACCACAATTCTTAGGTTTAAAATATCAAAGGATTTCATTCAGATATAAGCTAACTTGAATACAATTTCTCTAACCAGTTTGGATTCACCAATTGTTCCATCGGCGCAAATTAGCATGTAATAATTTCACGTGCTCCACGCTTCAGCGTTTTTCTTGATATTTTCATTTTTAAATCTTATAATCTTTAAATACCGCTTTTGACTCCATGTGTTTTCTTGGCTGTTTCACGCTTTCTTTCTTTCTTTTTCCTTTTCGGTTGCATGAAACAACAGACAGAAAAACTCATGTCGTCTCGAGCTGTAAAACTAAACGACTTTCAATATTTTCCTTTATTTACTTAAATAATAGCGCAAAATAATCCAACAAATATTTTCGTCTAAATAAAATCGAAAACACTTCATTTTTTCAAGCAGAGATTTTGCGAGTAAAATTAAAAATCGTGGCGACTTATTCGGGCTATGGCAGCTTCACGGGAAGAACTTCTCTCCATGAGCTTAGTGCTCTTTGGTTTGCTGTTTGTTTACAGGCAGCAGGGGTCATGGTAGACGGCACGTGAACCGGTCTCGTCCTCCTCCTCCTATGATGAAAAGGCCGACCGTACCCTTTGAACGGACTTTCACTTTTTAGTCCGGGCTGTGGAAGATTTTAAAAAATCCAACATTGATTTTGGAGAAAATTAATTTAACTTACCCGCCAAATTATGAAACAAGCAGTTTCCAAGAGCCGAAACAAATTAAACTTAATTTTGAGAAATGTGGTATTCCGACACGGTTGGAGTGGACTCGGGAGACAGAGGAACAAATCCTCACTTCCTTTCATGTTGGTCATATCCGCTTGTGGATCACCAGGGAATTTTTCAGTGTCAACATTACTCCGTCAGGAATTGGGAGATCATGTGGAACTTGAAGGGATTTCAAAGTTGGAATATTTAATGAGGACAAATAGACACAACAACTCTGGCCAGAGTGAAAGCAACCCAAATGCAGGGGGGCAGTTGGGTAGATTTTATTTTTTTTAACACTTTTTTCCCTCTTTAATAAAACATTGTTTTACCGCAATGATGTGTGCATTTCTGTCTACAATGAGTGAACCAAGTAAAATGGCCTCTGGCTAATCCTTTACTTAATATCTCTGTGATTTTCAGGAAAGTGTCCCAAATGTGTCTAATTCTGATACTTGTTGACCCTTGAACCTTCTTTTCACCTTCCAAGTTCCTTTTGATAACCATTTGAGTTGCCTGACTGAACTGAGCAAGTTGTGAAATTGCTTACACACAACTGAAAAGGAATGATCCATGGTGCAAAAAAGGGAAGCTTTTGTTGTCAAGTAATGTAGAAATTCATTTCAAATTGATCAGGGAGACTTTTTGTTGCTCTGTCAGAGTTGAAATGGTTCAAGAAGGACTTGGAGGTTGAGGATGTCCTTATTGAGTACCCTGTTTTGACCATATTGATCATACATGAAGTAAAGGATGGAGATTGATCAGTTACAAGGCACTGAATTTTCAGCTACGGCAAGCACTTGAAAGCATTACTGAATACAAAGCTATCTGAAATGCCCAAAATAATCAGAATTTGCATGTTCCCTATTTTGCATTCTCTAGCGTCAAGTTCTCAGCAATGTTTTCAAATGCATGCAGAAACTAAATCTTCAATGCTTCGTAATTGTCACCTCATTCAGTGCTAGCATCCTTAACTTCATGTATGATCAATATGGTAAAAACAGGGTACTCGATTTTAAGGACATCCTCAACCTCCAAGTCCTTCTTGAACCATTTCAACTTTGACAGAGCAACAAAAAGTCTCCCTGATCAATTTGAAATGAATTTCTACATTACTTGACAACAAAAGCTTCCCTTTTTTGCACCATGGATCATTCCTTTTCAGTTGTGTGTAAGCAATTTCACAACTTGCTCAGTCCAGTCAGTCAACTCAAATGGTTATCAAGAAGAACTTGGAAGGTGAAAAGAAGGTTCAAGGGTCAACAAGTATCAGAATTAAACACATTTGGGACACTTACCTCCACATTACAGAGATATTAAGTAAAAGAATTAACCATAGGCCATGTAAACTATTAAAAACCCTGAGACAGGTTACATAAGCATTAATGCTGGGCCAAACTGCTGACATCAGACATGAGGCTAAGTCAAACCAACCACTTCACTGTGTCTTTCAATAGCAGATTAAATTTTAAACTTCAAAACCCCCTACCAAAGATTTTTTCTCTTCTGCCAATCACAATTTAACAGTCTGGTCATGAAATAGAAACAAGCAACACTAATTAAAATCCACCAGCCAGCACACCCTTTTGAAATTATATCTTGATCGGGCAAGGAACTTCAAAGTTCATTTGCTACTGAATACAGTTTACTTCACTTGTGTCTGATGTTACCAGTTAGGTTTAGCATTAATGCTTATACAACCAGTCCCAGTTTCATAAAGAGCAGATTGATAGATTGTATCAGTCGCTAAGAAAACTGTGAACACTATAAATATTTCTGGAATGTCTGGAATGTTTATTATTCTATGACCAATCAGATGCTAGATCAAATTGCATGGAAAAAACAAATAATACCACTGGATGTTGTAGTTTGTTACCTGATCGTTTTTTGTTTCTCAACACATTAACATTCCAGAAATAATCCCAGTGTTCACATTTTTTCTTGCTCAGTGTAACCGTTTCAGTCCCAAGTTTGTATTGTCAAGCACGTTTTTAATTTTGAATTGATCTGAATTTGATGTTTCAAGATAATTTTCCCAGGAAATATCTTCAGTTTATTTTCTTTTGGTCTGAATGCTGACATTATCTCAACAGCATAACGAGAAATTAGTTGTTAAACACTAAGGAATGAAAGGGTTAAGCTGCCACTTGAGCATTTTGTGGATCATTCAACTTGGCAGCTAAAAAAAAAAAAAGGAAAAAAAAAAAGACTGTTGTAAGTACTACCAATGGTTGTACAGTTATGAGAAACATGACTACAACAGATTGCCTGTATGAAAATGCAAACTTGATAGGTATGACTGAGATATCTGTCAAAAAAATATTGTTAAATTTGATGACTGAAATCCTAAGGGAAATACTTCTTTTTGTTTTGCACACTTTTACAGTACTGTTGAAAAAACGTGAATATCCTCAAACTCATTCAACCAGATTTTGATGTCTCAAACCAGATAACGAATTGCAACAAAACTGGAAAAATACTTTGTCACTGTGTCAATTGTATAAGCAAAAGAAACATCAAAAATAAATGACAAATATCTCTCACTGTTACTTTTACACAAAAAACTTAGTTCGAAAGGAAACTTTTGCTGGATTTTGCTACAAGGTTTAAGATTGCCTAAAGAAAAAAAAATGTAATGTAACAGCCTATTTTAATTAATAAGATTCTCATACAGACAATTTTCTAACCATGTTCCTACAACCATGGCAAAATCAAACTTGAACCCAACTGAACAAGACACAAGAACAAAATGGTTAAATTTTCAAATTGAAGATTGTTCTGTAACTTTTCAAATCCCCCAACCAATAGATTATAACCCCATGAAGTCTTATTGGTTGGATAGACGATAATAATTTCAAAAGTCAACAGTGAGACACTTTAGATTTGATTTCCCTATGCTGAGTATTATACTTTGTCGTCGTAGGAGGGGTTGGGTGGTGGAAGTGGGGTGTCTGAACATGCTTTGTGCCAGGGCAACTCTGTTTTTTTATTTGTTGTTGTTGCAGCTTGGTTTGTTAGGATGTAGGATAGCAAAATATGAGACTCATCAAGATGCCAAAATTCCTTTTCTATTAAATCCAAGCAATGAAACCAATTGATTTAATTTCACAAAGTGCTTTTGGTCTAGAGCAAACACTACCCAAGATTGTCATGCTGAAATTAAATTCCTGACAGATGCCATTTTAGACTCAACACATCCAAGACTTTGACTCCAAGTTCCTAATAATGATTCACACAGACCCCAGATTCCAAGATTCTAGTTTTAAATGCTAAGATGTTAAGCCCAGTGAAATTTTCCACACCCCTTTCTTTGCAGGCAAGCCCAGCATTTCATTAGCTTTCCCAAACACCCACCAAGAAAATAGAATGGAGGGCAGAGACAAAGTCTGGGAACACTACCAGAATGTTTGAAGAGAGAGGGGGTTTAACAGAAGGAATCAAAATGATCCAAAATAATAATTATTATTTTGCCCAATTAATTGCTCCAAATCTTTACAATGCCCTGCATGAACCTACAATTCCAATTTCAATAGAAAGTTTGTCCCAGATGTAAGAAGAAAATACTTTGGTCAATTCCTGCTCTCAGTGTTTACCTCAGTAACCAACCCGGGGAGAACCCACTCCTGCTTGTTAGTGTCCAACACTGTCAACTGAAAATTTGAAAATTCCAATTTGTACTAGAAAAACCATTTGCTTAATGGCATATCTTGTTCAGTTTGGGTCAAAATATCAATCTGCTCTTTATCACAGAAGTCAAGTAAAGTTCTGCTCATGCATTAGTTTTCCTGGACTAATCCTCCAATAATGATTTCCTAAAATTTCCTTGCACCTATCACAATTTAAGGAGCAAGTCATTGGCAGAATGACATCATTTATTCTAAATAACGCAACCTATTAATATTTTTTAAGCCCTTATTTCAGCTACTGAAATTTCAATTGAAGGCAATGCAAGTTATGAGGGGACCATAGCATTCAAATGTTGTCTGTGAAAAACACTATTAAAGTGTGCCTGGTGTGATTGGCCAAATGAGAGACTGTCCACAGAAAGGATGGCTTTTGCTGAGCAAAGCAAGGTTATTTACCAGTTGTTGGTTATTGGCCAGACTGGGTCAGATGTTTGGTAATGTGATATCCGCTGGGTATCATGTTCAAAATTTTGCTTAACTATCCAGAGTGACCTGACAATAAATTATATTGAAAGATGTCTGCTACTTAGCTTCATTCCTGTTTTGCTGTGAAACGATGATGGATTCATGTACTAAGTATGTGAGCATTGTGTCTGCCAATAGTATACCCCACTCCCCCCTCAACCAAACCTTGAGACTTAAAATGAACCTGTGGATGAAATAATAAAACCTGACCATTTGAAGGAGAGCTCAATGAGCCACAGATTTCCATAGTAATATAATAATTATGCTGTACACATGGTTCTAACTTTTGAGTCTGTGGACAACATCCTAAAGTGTGACCATTCAAATAAAAGCTACTGGAACAGTGCTATCCTGTGGTGCTGTTTTTTTTTATGCTGTACAGGGTGGTTCTAACTTTTGAGTCCGTGGATGAAATCATAAATTGTGGCCATCCAAAATTAATGAAAAGCTACTGAGCAGCGCTTTCCTGTGGTGCTGTTTATTACCCCGTTTGAGTCTGTGGATGAAGTATGACCATTCAATAATTGAAAGTACTGTGCAGTACTTTCCTGTGGTGCTGCTCATTATACAGTACAAGGTGGTTCTAACTTTTGAGTCTGTGGATGTAATCCCAAAGCTGTGTGACCATTCATGACCTGACAAATACTTTCCCCTGGTACTGTTTGGGAATTTCTTTGAATCTTCAATTTGGAATTTTGAAGGTTGAAAGGGAAAGTCTGTAAAGATGTTCTTAGAAATTGTCTACCTTGTCGGTATATAGTGTTTCAAGTGCCCGTTGTTTAATCCGTGTTTGCCTTATACCCTTTTGTCAAACAACATTCAGTAAATCACAACTGTATGCAGCATTGAAAGCTTTAGCTGACAAAAAAACCTCTCTTGTAAAATTTTAAATTAATGATGTTAACATCCTATTTGATGTTGATTAACAGGGCTAATGGTCTGTCAATTTCCTCTGGAGTTTGCTCTAGCTCAAAAAGCAAGCCAGTGTTTAGCTTCTTTTCTGCTTAGTCTAACCTCGTGATCTCAATGCTGTGTTTAATTCAAGCGTCAATGCATTTTATTGCCTTTCCCAACAATTTTATTTTGGTGCAAAAAATACCAATAATATTGGGAAGTGAAATGATGTCAAATGCCAATACTGCAATTTCTGTCATTTCTAATGATGTCACACAAACTCAAAATCTGTAAAAATCTGCAAAACAATTTTCTCTGGTTTGCAGTTTAGTTACAAAAGCAGAACTTTACTTGGATAAGCAGCTTGGAAGAAAATATCAGATTGCACATCTTCAAGCCTACAACACTATGTCAAAATATAAATTTTTAAAGAGCAAATTTGGCTTTTTTTTTTTTCTCAACCCCACTTGAAAGACCCGTCCAATCAAGATAACAAACTTGGCTTTAAGAGATACTAAGTATCCACAAGACACTTTTCAATTCACAGTGGAGTAGACTTGAATATTTTTTCTGATATTTTCTTTGTCCAAACAGCTGCAAAATCAACATTAATTAAATAAAAGGAGAATTGTCCAGAGCACCGAGTCTTAAAAATTGTGACAGAACCTCACAAATTTGTCACAATAAAAAAAATTCAACATGGTGGTAGTGGTCATTGCAAAAAAAAAAAAAAAAAAAAAAAAAAAAAAAAAAAAAAACAGCAAGTTCCAACCCTACTGTTCAAATTCTACCTTCGTCTGTGAACAAACACTAAATTGGTGGTATTCATTGACTAGGTTAAGCAAGTCACACAAGAACAGCTCATGAGAATTCTCCTTTTGATACTTGGTTCACTAAAGACAGAACAAAACTGATTTACATTATCCGGTAAGTCCTTGCTTTGAAAACTGCTTGCTTCCCTCTTGTTCACCATTCTCATGAACCTGGAAACATTAAACAAATATTATTATACACATTTTTTTTAAAAACAAAAAATGGTGAAATAGTAGAAAACTTTCACAAATATCAAAACTGCCAATGTTCTTAAGTATGCTTGCAAGGGTTTCTAACCTAGTGCCCATGAGTAACCCACCCATGCCATAACTAAGGTGTATGTGTCAGCGTAATAAATCAAAATGTCTATCAAAAGTCGTGCGCGCAGAACACTGGAAGTGGAAAATAATGCAGCATAAAATTGTGCAAACCCAAAATAAAAGCTGCAGAAAAATTTAAGAAGGGCTCAAAGCATAACCGACCTATGTCATATTTCAGATCGCTTTTCATTGTTTTGATTTTGGGCAAGATTTCTGTTTTGATCACAAAACAAAATGCAAAGCAGTAGATAAAACATATTGGAGCAACATTTCCTGGAGGAATTCAAGGCCATATGCAAAAACTCCTGTGAATCTAAGCTAAAACAACAATTAAAAAGTGATCAGAAAGGCGACATAGGTCGGTTATGCTCTGAGCCCTTATTTTGACTTTGTCTCGAAATTTTGCACGCTGACCTATCTTAATTTTTTGCATGCATGGGACATTCAGTATGCCACTTCAAATAGGGACGTTTGGGAGAAATTTATCTAGTAGAAATTTTTGTAGGTTGAAAGAATGCCTTTTTTGAAATATTATAACACAAGATATACTAGATATCTTTTTGTCATATTTCCAAAGGAGTTAACGAATTTAGGGTGCATTCCAACAAAGCAACAAAAACGGTAGGTCACTGATTTAGTTTTTGAGGTATTTTGCAAAAACTGAAAGTTAGAGGTCCTTTTTGTAAAGATGCTCTGTTGCCATGGTAACTACAATGATGTCAGAACTTCCTTAACGTATTACCCAACAACTGAGTAACAAAGATGTTTAGAGTTTGTCCACATGATGAGATGTAATTTTTTGTAATAGTTTCATCATTTCACAAGAACTACAGCAATGAAAAACCCTTATGAGCCTCCTTAAAAGGTAAATAGGCTGGTTGGGACTATTGTTTCACATTTAAAAAGGTACAAATATAAGACAAAAAACAGTGTTTGTTAACTTTCTTAAAAAGGACAAATATTTCACAGAGAACATGGCTTTGATATGCTACTTCATATAGCTTCATGTCACAATCCTGCCATGAATCTTAATTTCTAGAGAGTAACAGTTTTGGAGGATATAAGACAGGAGCCCATTAATGGGCCCCTGGATAAGATTAATCTGGAGAAAAAATTTAATTTTTTCCCTATGCGAGTTTTGGATGCTATGATTAATCTGGTGAAAAAATTTAATTTTTTCCCTACGCGAGTTTTGGATGCTATGATTAATCTGGAGAAAAATTTTAATTTTTTCCCTATCTGAGTGCCTACCACCCCCCTCCCCCACCCCCCACTGCCCAGCAACCCCGCGGCCGACCCCGGTCGTGACAAACCCGCCAAATTCAAACTATCGGTAAACAAACAATTACATTGTTTTTGTTTTTGAATCTTTTAATAGCTTTGAAAAGACTACTGAAATGAGAAAAAAAGTCTGGAGATATTTTAAAGGTTTTTCTAAAAAGAAAAAGTGGAAAGCATGAATTGTTTCACTTGTTTATGAAAGACAAACAACTCGCGCGAGCGAACAAGCGGCGCAAAAATTTCAAAGCAAATTGCTTACGGTGCCGAATGTAGGAGGAGTTTTAAAGAAATTTTTTCCTTTTGTCACGTTTCTCTGTCAAAACGTCGATGGAAAGTGTGATTTATACCTCGCAAATTACTAAAATTCCCGTTATTTAATTCAAGAGAGCTTACCTCAAAGCGCGCGGCTGTTTTCTTTGCAGGTCGAGCTGCATGTTCGTCGCACGTAACTTTCACACTAATTTAGGACGACTGAGTTATCAAGAACCTGCAAAACAGACAAAATATTAGTCCTTACCACATCTGGAACACTTTCAATAGGAATTTCATTGATAAAATGAAGTAAAAAAAGGAATTTTTAAATGCAAAGACATACCTCTGTCCCAATTTTTTTTATCCACGTTGAAGTTGTGATGATCGCAAAGGTTCTTGGGTAAGTAAAATTGGTGACGTTCTGTGATCTGATTGGTCAATAAAACTGACCGGGGCAAGCGCGTCAACATTTTCGCGCCAATTCTCAAACGCGCCGCGCTTGTTGTTGCAATGATTTGAAACCACAAATTCTTAAAAACATACATTTTTAAAGTGTTTGACTGTTTGCCTCTATATCTACTCAAAGTTTTGCGAAAATTTTTGCTTGACAATCTTACGCGTACAACTAACTTATTCGTGTAATACAGCGCAAGCACTGTAGGTACAATTGTCAACAAAACGTAGCGACAGCTTTCTTCTTTTCTCAGAAACTTGAAATCTGCTCAATTTCTTTTCTTCGGAATACGATAGGTGAATATTTATAGCGACAAAGTGATATCTTGGGCAATTCGTGAGTCTTTTTGCTACAAATATTGAGCATGTGCAGTCACGTAGTATGTCACATCGCCGTTAAATTGGGAACGATGTCCAAGGAAATTGAGCACGTGATAAACACGCCTCAAAAGCGTGGGAGAGCAGATTCGGTGTGGTCGAATGGCATGGAATATTGAAATTCTACTTTGCAATTCAGTTGCCTTTAGAACAGCCAAGACACAGCAAGCACGACAAATAAAGCTCAAGGAAGGTTTTATTCTACCGAAGAAGTTACCTTTTCTAAAGCTCTAAGCAGTTGCGTTACTACAGTTGAGTACTATCGTTGTAGTGCGTTACATGGCCATGTTAACAAAGCTTTTAGAGAAGAACACTGAGGTCGAAAATGACCTCCCCGCGTGAGTGAAGCAAAAGCCAATTGATGCTGTAAGTTATATAAGTTTTAGGCCTGATCCTAAGTTAGGAGAGCTTAATTGACCAGTAAATGTTCTGAGACCCATTGCATTCAGTGCGAACTTCAGTGCCCTCTAGCATGAAACCATCCTCGGAGACTCAGGGGTAGTTACTTGTGGCAGGAAGAACTGAATTGGGAAAAAAATTCAAAGGACAAACGTTTTCGAGAACTTTTCACCCGCCGAGTTTTGCCCACTTTAATTCCTCCTCCCTAGTTCCCCGGGATGGCTTGTAAAAAAGCTGGGAAAAGAAAAGTCCGTGACTCTAAGAAAACTGAGTAAATCATATCTTTTGCTTTCACCTAGGGAATTATATTTGAGACATATATTATAATCTTCTTCTTGACAACCCAAGCCTATTTTTAAGAGAACCTTTCTGACTCTAAAAAGGAGTTCCTTGTCTTACTTCACATACCGGTATAGACTATGAACTGACTTGGTACTATTATAATAACACGGTCTATCACGCTAATTCATGCTAATTATGATAATTAAGCTGAAGCCCAGGAAACGCCAATAGGATGAAACTCCTTGCAGTATTGTTGTAATTCAATCAGAGCAGCTATGAATGCATGGGCCCATTCAGCGTGCTTTGGATCCCTGTAAGAAAAGAACAAAACGAATACGAATAATTACAAACGCGAATATAGGAGAATAAGGACGAATGAATACGAAAAGGCACGAATGTAAACGAAAATAAACGAGTTCAAACGAAAAGTAGGTAAATACATACAAAGTTTTACGTTTACCGAGATGTTCAAGCCACGAAACCGAATTGAGACGACCATTAACAACGAAAAGAAACGTAACAAACACAAATGAACAAGATGCCCCCCTAATGGCATTTACACGGAATGCTTAATGTAGCTCAATTTATTCCCCATTGTATGCTTCGCAGATTTTTAAAAACTATCCTCCCTTCGCAATTGAAATGATTGAATGGTTTTATTCAGAGAGACTGCGTGAAATTTTTTATCGTCGTGTTACTGGGAATCATACCGGAAATAACTGTGCGATAACGTCATAACCCCCGCTTGAACTGGTCTTGTTTCCTCCGAGTTGAATTATTCGATCTGCTTGTAAAAGCGTAGTTTCTTCGATGTGAACTCTCCCAATTTCCACTGTTTAAACTGCCGATTACTACTTAGAAGTTATTATTTCGATTTACCGCTTGAAAAACGTTTGCTTTCTTTCTCAAAACGGAAAGATCAGAGTCTTAAATTTATACTTGTGGCCGCCATTGAAAACAACCTTCTAAATGATGATTTGCTTTGACGTCACACATGTAGAGATGAGTGGGTCCCCTCCCTCGTGATATACGCGCCGATGATGGATTTTGATTGGGCCGTTTTTGTTGAAGACAATCAGAACAATAGATCCCTTCTGGGAGAGGGCAGAATTTAATGTAGGTTTAATGAATAAATCAAATGATGATTTGACGTCACACAGGAACGGATGAGTGGGTCCCCTCTCTCGTGGTATGTGCCTAAATAATAGATTTTGATTGGGCCGCTTCTGTTGAAGACAATCAGAACAATACATCCCTACCAGGGGAAGACATATTTTAATGCATAAATTAATGTGCAGATTTGTGGCTACGACGAAGAAGATACCTGACCCAAACCTAGACACGGCCTGCCCTGCGGGCATTCCGTGTAAAAAGAAACAAAATAACAAAAACCAAATACATGTAAATAGAATTGAAAACAAACGAACATTATATGTTGACTGTGAATGATTTAAACCCAGGAGTCATGTCACAAGTACGGGTGAGTGTAGTCCCGACAAGGACTGTTTGAGGTGACATTGACTGACGTTTCGACAAGGAAGTCATCTTCCATGTCGTGTAAATTGTGGAACGTCAGTAGATGGTATAAATGCCTCTGGTTATTGACCTGATCCAGATTGGTCAAAGAAGTTGAGATGTTATTGGTCTTTTGTCACTTAAGCCGTAATGTATGGGTATGTATGGGAGTAAACAAATTCGAGCAAAAACTGACGAACTTGAAAAAGTTTACATTTTCTACTTTTCTCACTTACTTGCTCTTAAACTCCTTAAGAACTCGATTTGTGTAGAAAACAGCACCATCTTTTCGGTCTCTCACAAAAATGTCAGGTTTCCCGGGCTATAAAAAAGAAAAAAAGAAAGAAAGAAAGAAAAACATTCATTTGCTCCTGTTCAAAGAAATGTAAAAGATATCTCTTTGACGTTAAAACCCAATCTGAGTTTAAAATCCATTCCAAGAGAAAACGTTGCGCTCGGTCCGTAGGTGGCCAACTACAGTTTCCTCAGGTGAAACAAAAATACATGATATTTCAAAACTGTCAGCTGCGGAAGCACTGAAATTTTGTAGACACCGTCAAAATGCTTCTTTTTGTACCGTCAGTTATACCTGCGGCATTAACACCTTGTTATCTATGTCAACACTTAGGGGGTGGGGTGGGGAGGGGTGGGGTGAGATCATTCCAATGGCGGATCTAGAACTTCCAGCCTCGTTCCAAGAGAAATGTCCTGGGAACGAGGTTGTAGAACCCAATCCCCAGCTCCGCCACTCCATGTATGGACTGAACAGGCGGCAATGTTCCTTTATATGCTGGCGTCTGATCTCACCCCTCTGGTTTTCTCCCAAATCCAGGTTCTTGTTGTTGGAGGAAAGTGGCGCCAGAATGAATGCAAGAAATAAACGGAACTCATCTTACCGCTCCAACCCATAATAGGGCATCGGTACCTTCACTGACTGCCGACAGATGATTGAAGAAATCGCTCTTACGGTTCCTGTCACGAAAAGCCTTTGAAGAAGAAGAGTGGTTAGTTGAAGAGCAAAAAGATCTTTCTTTATTAAAACGGCTGCCAAAAAGGAGAATTAAAACTGGAACTTCTCTTACCTCTACTTCTTGTCTAAGCTGGGCGGTGGGTTGAATCATTGCTGCAATCGCGTCCTGAAAATATTTCACCATAATAACTGTAACCCTCAACGTTGATGCCGAATTCATAACAAGGCAAAAGTCCCCCACCCTCCCCCAACACATACACCCCCTTCCTTCCATGCTGGGTTGGAGAATGGTGAGGGAGATAAAAAAATTAATACAAAAACACAAAGAAATATTGGGAAGCCACAAAGGATGTCATGAAAATTAAACAAATTGTAAAACGTAAAGCTTGATTTCCCTACCCCTAGGTATCCGAAAAGGGATTTTTGTTTTCTCGCACTCTTGGAGATCTCGCTCGAGGCTAGGGAAAGTCAATGTGCACGCAAGGAAAGCCTCTGGTACCCAGGGTATGGTCGCTATTGACTCAAGAGAAACAGGTTGTGCAAGTTAAGGCAAGCAAGGAGGTGAAAGAGGACATCTCTTGATTTGGAGCATTTTTGTTCCAGGATTTGGTTTGCAACAAATGGTCGTTACTTTCAATACAGATATATTTCTATCTTCTTTGCAATTTTAGGTCGATCAAGAAGCGATACACGCAAGGGTGCGCAAAAATGGCAAATGTTTTGTTTTAGAAACTCGATGCGTTTTCGCGCCAGATCGCCTAGATCGACTATCTCTCGAAATTTTAAGGAATGGATGGGATTTCATTTTTATCATAATTTTGGATTCCACAATATAAAAATTTGAGCAAGAAACGGTGAAAGCTATCGCGTGACATGTTTTAAAACGAGATATGCATCGCGACAACTAGAACGGGCCAATCGCACACGCAGAGAAAATTGATTATAATTAACATTTTAAGAAGTCGTCACCGACCCTTGCATTAAAAACACCACGAGTACCAAATAGGTTTAAACAAGCCTTTTAATTTTTGACAGTTTTGTGTGAACTAGATAAAAGATGTTCTTACTTTTGAGGGCATCTTCGTGCTTGAGGATTTTGCTAAGAATTCCCTCTGCGCTTGAAAGGTTTTCTTTAACAAATCAACCTAAATTGAAATCAACAATATTTTTAAAAATGCCAGAAAAAGAAATGTCACGCAACGTTAGTCTGAAGAATTTCATGCGATATACCTGAGTTTTGACATCGCCTCCCAGTTCATCTGACAACTTGAAAAAGGTACTGATTTTCCCTCGAAGGAACTAAAACAGAGTATTTTCCATATCATTTCTAATTTAATATAAATTGCTATAAATCAATCAATGAAGTTGGCGAATAAACAGACGCGAAGACGGATCGATTTAATTCAATTTTAAAGTGAGCCTACCTCGTCATAAAACTCAACGATTTTTCCAGATCCTAAAACGACAAAGAAAACTTGTTGGTCAACTGTTTTCCTCTTTTCTTTTTTGCTTGTTATTTTAAGTAGTAAACTAAAACCACCCTCCAAAGTGAAAACATATTTACCTGCAGCCCCTGGAGTAGATTGGTGTTCAATTTTATCGGCCACGGCTTCAAGCCTCTCCACCAAGGCTTGAATATCAGCAGCGCTTTGTGCACTTCCCTTCTTGGGCACACTTTCAATACCAAGTTTAGCCGCTACCGTTTCCAATCGAGCCAATATGGCTTCAAGTCTGCCCAGAGTTGCTTGATTCGCTGGCATCCTGAGCTGTTTAATAAAAACAGGTGATCGATAAAAGCGCGACAGCGACGTTTTGGGTCACGCTGATGGAATCTATTAGGCTTGGCAAACTGGACGCGGCCAATTGGCGAGCGCCCAGCACGCGGTGTGCCAAATACAGGTTTTCTGAATTTTAACTTGGAATACACCGAAATTAAAAAAACAGCATCCCAGGAAAGCACTAAGTCACATTCATTTAATTGGTCATACTTCATGTTTCTATCCCTAAATCAAATGTTTATGTTTTGTTCTAAAAGAGAGTCAAAAGCTTCCAAAACATACCTGGATTGTACATGAAGACACAAAAACTTTTACACCTTCCTTACGCGTTGTGTCCATCTTAAATTCCTCAAAATATGCTCGTCATAAATAATTAAGGCAAATCGTCGTTACCTTTGTGTATAATGATCGTAAACCGCAAAAATCCTTTCCTTCTCAAACTATATTGTTTTCTTCTACAGCTTATGCTAATATTGCATGAACACTCTGTGCATGACAACAAAAAGGAGTTTTAAATCACACAACACTGTGTTGCACAAACAGATGAGACACTGGAATTTCTAAAAGTACGAGTCGAACCAAAACTGGAACAAAAAGAAGACAAATATGAAACTTGATACTCACAAGTTCGAGTCAATAAATTAGAAGTGTTCGTTTGTTCCAAGAAGAACTAAGTATGCAAATTTATTTTACTAGAAAATAAACCGGAAAATATTGTTCTAAGAGCCCTTGAATTTAATTCGAGGATTAAAGTTATTTATGTGAAGTAAACGTGCGGTGAAACATTTTTGCCAGAGAATCCTCAAGAAAGACTGGGCACGAGTCTTCATTTGGAGAACTGGGTCGAGAGATCAGCTGTGCTCGTGTCGCAATGATATATGGGAAACATGTGACGTCAAAGGTCTTCCTCTTTGTGTGGCAAAAGACGAGTCATCACAATGGTGAGACGATCTCTGAATTTTAGCGGAAGAAAATCGTGCATTTCTGGCAAAAAATCTATACTTTCATGATACATTCTTAATGAACTTGCCTTATTCTCCATCAGGTTCAATCAGCTTCTTCCACGACCGTCGGATCCGCCAGATCGGGCTCCAAGTCTGTTACCCCTCGTTCGTCCGGTGGCACACAAGTCAAGCAAAGGTAATCGAGAAATAGCATGAAATATCACGAGATCTGGGAAATAAACATACACAGGGTTAAAGCAGTTAAGCTCTTTTAGCTTTTATTATTTCGTTTCTTGGTTTTATTTGTAGTTTTCAAGTTTTGCGTGAGAACAATGACGTGTTGAAATCAAAGTTGTTTTTGAAAGCAACAAATTTTTGTACCGGTCCAATTCCTTAATTTTTCTAGTCCAATCCTGGCCGTAATAAATCTTCAACTGAAAAGTCTTGAAGAAGAATAGTGTCGAGAATTTGTTGTGATTCTTTGAATAAGGATGAGTTTCATGTGTATTAAATGCTTGTAGTATTTCTTACTAAGGTTGTCTATATTGTTGATTTTTCACTGCAGCAGTATCAAGCTAGAGTGCTTGAGAAAATTGAGCATTTTACGATTACTGTGACGCAAATTTATCTTGGGAGTAAATAATACTTATTTTCTCCCAGTTTAAATCTATTTAAATATTTTTATTCAACAGAATGAAAATATAGTGAAGCCTATATTCACTAAAATTAAGTGGTCGGCTCTCAAAATAGTGGAAAATGCTTCCTTATTTGAGTCATCTCTATTAAATGACCACAGTCATTTTATACAATTCCCGACAAGTGTATTTTCACTGTCTTCATCTGCGTTAAAGGTTTACTTCATAAGAGAAGACTAAAAGAACAATCATATACTTGATAAATTTCATATGACAAAACTGGTAAACTCAACAAATGTTGTAAATATGTGATTTCTCTTTATAATGACAAACAGAGGTATAAAACTCTTAATAACCAATTTGTCTTGAACAGGTTTCTTCCTTTGTCAAAGTCTTTTACTGATGATATCTCTTTAGGTTAAGGACGGTGCCTACTAATACCCAAGTATTTTTCCATGGTTTATGATTATGCGGGAAAAACAGATCCTATAATTTGGGCTATTGGAATTCATAAAGAAATTGGGGGTAACCACACATTTTTAAGAGATAATTCTCTAACTCTAAAAAGCCTTAAAATACAAAGCGATGTATGGCATTTTTTCTCCAAATTGAAGCTTTATTATCGCTGAAAAATCCATGGTTACCCCTAGTTTTCATTTTGGATACCAAGAGCACTTGCTGAGTTCTACCTTCTCCACTTAATTTTAAACTGCGCAAAAATACCCTGTATTAGTAGGCACCACCCATAGGAAACCCGAGTATCTCCAGATGTGCAGAACGTATGCGCAGTAGCAAAAGTAGGCACTGTCTCTAAATTGTAGAATACTAGGCCACATATTTACATTTCAGTGTTACTGTTTACTTGCTTCATAATGGGATGAGTTCAACCTGGGAACTGCAAAACAATATTCAATCAATCTGTTCAAGATTGTGTCATTCTTGTCTTCATTACCATTGTCCTTTTGACAAATTTCTTCTTGGGTAGGATGCAGTTCATCTCAGGCGAGATGACTTCATCCCAGAATTTCGTGATGAAACCTCTCATGTAAATTTTAAAAAATTTCATCTTGGGACAACAGCCATCCCAGCTTGAAACCCATCCTTAACAATTATTATTGCTTTGATATAAACAGGCCGTAAAGCTATAAATGAAGTTCTGAGTGGCTGAAATTCTTGTGTTGGTGTTTGGCACATTACTAAATACTTTATAATATTTTTGTCACATTGTGTTATAACAGGAAAGGGGGAAGCAGTGCACCAGCTGCAAGAACTCGAACAGCAGCTAGCAGTAGTGGAATGTGGAGATTCTATACTGAAGATTCACCAGGACTTAAAGTGTAAGTTATGATGCTTTCCTAGGGAGGGGGAGGGGAAGCAGTTGTCTTTCTAGTTTTCCTTTTATCAATAAAGTGAGAGGCTCCACTATAATCTGAGTTTACTGTACTGCAATGTGTATGATGATAAACGTGAAGTCGGCACCAGGTCAGCCAGGGAGACAGAAATATGTTCTAATGGGGAACGCCAGAGAATAACAAAAAAGAATGAATATCACCCCCCCCCCCCCCCAGGGTTGTCATTAGAAGGCGGGACCCGGGTACCAGTACCAGGATACACAAGAGTCAGTACCTGCCTACTTTCAAACTGAACATAAAGAAATTCACTTCAAGAATTTTCTGCCCAGCTACTCTCCTATAGGTGCCCCCCTACTTCAAAACTTTTTTGAAACTCCTGCCCCCCCCCCCCTCTTACTTAAATGAGTTCTGCTGTTTTTATTGTCAAAGCAATTGAATTTTGAAACTCCAATAAGCCCTCCACTAATGTAATCACCCAGAGTGCTTTGAACAAACATAAGCAATATAGGCACTATAGTGTCAGAGTGAGTGTTAACATTGACCTTGATTAGTTTTTGACATCTATCTCCATTTAACTGGCCAATCAGGATGCAAGAAGTGTGGGAAGCAGTTTTGTTGAGTTCCTCATTTCTGCTCCTGTATCAACACCATTTTGTAATCAATTTTGTGCTAAAAGATGTTTTAAAGTTTTCATAGAAAATTCAAGGTGACAATGGTATCACTTGTTTATAGCACCAAAACCCATTTCAATAAAATTTTCTTTTCTCTTCACAGAGGCCCTGTTCCAGTTCTGGTTATGAGTTTGTTGTTTATCGCCTCAGTGTTTATGCTTCACATCTGGGGTAAATACACAAGAGGATAAACAAGCAAATACAATTCAAATTTGTCCTGTACATTCAACTCCTGGACCTTGCTACACAATCACAATGTCCAAATGATACTCAAGAAACTGTAAACCTGTTTTTCCACAAAATGTAGCTGCTTCTAGTAACCTTAAGTAAATTAAAAATATAAAATTTATGATGTATCTCTTGCTGGTCTGTGTTACTTACTACGAATTACTAAATGTAAATTGGCCACTGTAAATAAATTCAAGTGCTGATGTTTCAAGCGTTAGCCCTTTATCACAAATGTCAGCACTCAAATCTCTTTACGGTGGCCAATTTACTTTTAGTGATCAACTCTGTTGATAAACCAAACAGTTGTTTCTACTGCCCACCGATGCGGTACCACAATTTCTATAGAAACTAACTCCTTTATCCATGTGTTACTTGCTAGTTGTCTAATGCCCCATTCACACCAACAAAACATGTTTGATTAAACCAGGTTTAACAAAATGAAAATTGGTAAGAGAAAGCTGAATCATTGGCTTTGACATAGGATTCAAGTAAACTTTAACTTATGCTTTAATTTGGGCTTAATCTGGGATCGACAAAAAACCGAAAGCAGCTTTTATGAAGGAAACAATAATTATTTTAAACTGTGTTTAACTAAACAGCTTTTAAATGTTTTTAAGCCTTGGTGTGAATGGGGCATAAGTGTTATGTAAGGGCCGGTTTGCTCAAAGTTTTTTCTTTGAGCAAACAGATCAATGGTGTGAGCTGCTCTCACAAAACCTGACTCTGACAAGGAAAGAACATGTCTTATTTTCTTTGATTTTTGGTCAAAGATCTTTCAAACATGTGGCTACTGGTGCATACTCAAAAGAAATCTCTTCTCAAGATGAGTCGGTAAATACATTGTATCATGGTTTTCAAGAAAAAAAACCAAGGTCGAAGGGATCTCTGCTTGCATGGTAAACCTATCTACACCTGTACACCAGGAGCAGAACTTTAGGTTATGTTTCTGCTGTGAGCAAACACAGCTCAAAGGGCAGAAATGATTTGAACCATTTTGGGTACATTTTGTTCATTAGAGTGATAACTAGGGCATAGAGTTCTTCCATCAGACCTAAAACGGTTTGTTTTGTCCAAATTAAGCTTTGGCCTTGACACTCCACTTTAAAAAGCCAAGAAGGTAAAACCCCCCAAGATAACAAAGAGACTTAAACAAACTGACTTTTGGACATTATTTACCCCAGTCCCACCTGTGATCAGGCCCTTCCCCTTAGTCCAGACTACAAACAAACAAGAACACATGTATGCAGGCTAAACCTGCCCCTAGGTGGTAGGTAGTGGTGAAGAAATATTGTTATAATGTCAAAATTATATTTTGGATGGGCTGATGTAGGTATCATTCAGTTATGGTATACATGAAGTTACAGTTGTAGTACCAGCATAAAAAAACTTCATCACTCATTTCTTGATGTTTAGTTGACAGTGAAATAAGGGTTGAGAACAATAAATTATTAGAGTAGTCACCCTAAAACTCTCTCTCGTTTTCTCGGAAAATATTCAAATTATTTACAATAAAATATATTATCACTTCCCCCGCTCCCCCAATCCCCTTCTACTACATCCCCTCGTCAAGAAAACCCTTATTCAAGGCCTGATATTAGGCTCTTGTGAGTTCTGGTATTGAAAACAAGAAAACACACCATGTTGGATCATGCTGTTTATTGTCCTACTACTAACAACACCAACCCACGACACATTAATACAGTACCCTAAAGTCTAACACATTCTAAAACTATAAAGAACTACGATTCTGATTTTAAGCCATGATTTCATCACTGGGCTAATGACGAAACTAAAAATTAATATTATTGGCATCTTACAAGCACTTAAAAATACATTGATAGGTGATACCTAACCAAAAACCAAGCTCCTGGAGCAACTTTCTCAATAGAAAAAAAATCATGTTAATATTATTTTGAGCTGCCGGTTAGCTAAGCTTCACACAGCTTTCCCTTTTTGGGAAACTGCCACTTTTAAAATACTACTATGTTATTTTCCTGAGGGAAAATAATACTACTGTCAAATCACTTCTTTTTCTGGTTTCAAAAACAAGACATGTGAATGCACTCTTTTCAGCAGCCGACATCTTTTACAATCCTAGCTTAAGACCTTTAAACAGTGTCGTTGAGCACCACAAGACAATCTCAGGATAATTTCTACTTCTGTGTTTAACCCCAACTTGCAGCCTAGAACAGTTCGTCAAAGTAAGGGAATCACAACACCACAATAATTGCATTGCAGAAACCATTGTTGGCTAACAATATTCTTTTGGTGCATATCTCTTACAATCTTCAATGTCACTTGGTAATTGTAAAACGAAAAAAGATCCTTGCATATTATGATACTACTTAACTGTCCAGCTCATGCAATGCTCCATAACAAAAATGTTCACCAAAAGGCGCTTGGTAGCCAGAAATGATCAGGAGGGCATTTCTATTGAATTGATAGAAATGTCTTTCCATCCCATTTACACTTGAACAAATTGTTTTACAAAGAAACATTTTCAATGGCGAGCAGTCCAACTGGTTGTGTATCTGAAAGTGTTAGCAAAATGTCTTCTTTGTGTTTTGAAGTGTAGTACAAACACTCGTTTGGAGTTTGTACATACAAGGGACTGAAAGAAAATTTAAGTCCTCCAATGCAACAAAGCGCCCCCCTTAGAACAAACCGCTTCACTGTTTTCAACACAAGAGCTTGGTTTTCCAGCTAAGTCTTACTTCACCCATCAACATGTCATTACTTTTAACATTAGACACTTTTTTATTAATTACGCTCGACTGCTATGGCACTTTTCTCATCTAATAAAAGTCAAAGTTTGCACATAAAAAACTCTAAACCATATTGACAATCTATCGAAAATATGTACAAGGGAATTCCCCCTAATGTTTGAATAAATTTCTGTCAAATAACAAGTCACAGTTTGTAAAGACGGTAAAGAAAAAAAGGATGTGTCTTTTATGAATACGACCAACAAAATTAATATTACTAACTATACCTAAATAAAATAATCTTGACCACACTTTGTGACTACAAGCCGTTTTGCGTGACTGCGCCCAATCCGGTTTGGGTTAGCGGTGGGTGAGTAACATATAAAGCAAACTTGTACATTATTTGTATAAATATGTTTTTTAGTACAAAATGACCAAAAAATTTGGAGGATAAAAGGTGCCAATGTACAAACTGAATGAACTACCGCCTAATAAATGACCTGTACAAGGAGCGTGATATGGAAATGAAAGAACAATGGAAAACTTCAAAGTTACCGGTAGGTTTTTTAAGACACATCCTCTTTTTTCACTGTAGTCTCCATGTTGAGTAAACCTTAGATTTTGTCTCAAATCAAGAAATCTCACTAAAGGTATTGACCTGCACAGCTCAACTTAACCCATTATCCTTCCCATTACAAAGATGGAACAACCTATAAACTTCAACAGTTCTTCTCACAGGCTTGCAAGAAATTTACGATTCATCTCAGAATTCTGACCAATAAACTACGATTTTGTTCAGGAGGAGCCATATCCAAGATCTGACATTTACTGGTACTAATTTCATTTTCCGAGAAATAAAAGGTTTGTCTTTTAAAGACAAACTATAATGCAGATGTTTGGATGAACAATACTCCCACTAATTTCTTTGCACTTGGAAATATTGTAATCTTTGGGAGAGAGATAATCAGATTAACGACCACTCAATTTCAGCACTAAATCACTACTTTTTTTTTCAGAGCCAAATAACTATTATCAATAGTACACTCTAGTCCAAAAATCTGAATGGATGAAACTATTTTGATAGTAAACTTTTAATACCCTATTATGAGAAAGCAAACTCTTGCTATTCTCTTTAAATAATGCACAACACTTTTAATGCTATGCCTATTGGCTAAAAGTTCTTGAATGAAACTCCTTTCCATTGGCTTCCCAACAATACAATCATGGAGACTTGGACAATTTGCTACTCTGAGGTCCACTCTAAAGCAGTTCAAATATTCCCTGCTTTGGATCAATTAATGTGATGACAGCTCGAACCGTGCACAACTGATGATGAGCAATCATACCTAGGTGTATTAGTCAGAACTGAAGGGCGGTGATTATAATGCACCATGCAGCTGCATGACAAAAACACCTTGTACCTCGACTTCCACCCTGTTCTGTGGAGACAGCATTCTATGTTAAAACTAGTTTAAGCCTTTTTCACCAGTGCCCAAGTGTAGTATGCTCTTGACTAACTGCAGGTACAGGATTCCCTTGAAATCCAAATCCTGAATGAAAGTCCTCTTGGTAAGGTGGTGATAAAATAGAGGGGTCCATACCATGGTGTTGAAGATGACCTCCATAATTTTGCCCCATCTTCATGTACCCCACCCCACCATCATACTCGAGCGAAGGCAGCGTGTCCTCAAACAGGGGTGGCACTGTAACAGTGTCCCAATTCCTTCCCTGCATATTTGTCGCATATACAGGGTTTTCACTGCCCACGACAGAAGCAGTTCTTTCTCCATGAAAGTTTTGCATTGGATTATGCATTTGTTGTGCTGCTTTCCAGTCATATCCCTGTGGTGGTAAGTTTCTCTGTGGCATTGGTTGTTGCTGTTGGAGATGCTGTTGTTGCCAGGCACCTGGCATGTTCTGTTGCATCCCCCGTGGACTTGTCATCGGGTTAGGAGACTGCCCTGTCACACAGCTTGAGCTGTACATATCAATCTTCTCCATCTTTTTAATTGCAGCTGAAATTTGCGCTGATTTGCTTGGCACCTGCATTGGAGGTTGCGGTGATGGGTTGGTGGGATATGGAGAGTTCGGAGAATATGGAGACTGCTGCGGTGGGCCGTGTGGCGGTGGCTGAGTAGACACTTTCATTTGACCCACCCCCTGCCAGGAGATGTTGACACTGGCTGTTGAAGGATTACGATTCCCAATGGGGGAGGGGTCAGGTGTTGGGAGACCACCAGGTGACATGTGTGATCCTGGATGTCCAGGGGAGGAGTAGGGTGATGCAACCACAGGGGGGTTTGGTGAAAAATGTTCAAGGTTCCCTTTTGGTGGGCTTTGAGATAGCGAGGGATGGCTTCCATCTGGGCTTGTTAACCCACCTGTACTATCACTACATGAACTAAGACAGTCAGCAGCGAGAAGAATGGCTTCCTCGTAAGTTGGTGGGTTAACAGCCAACAGCGACATGGATGAGGCCATTTCATCCAGGCCTTGCATATTTTCCAGCGGTGGGAGATCATCCAGCGTCAAATCTAAAAAAAAAAAAAACAAGAGAAAAATAAAGTTTCAGAAAGACTCTTCCTTCACTGCTAACTTGCAAGTAGAAAACACCCTGCTATTGTTGTTGTTATTGATGGAATAGATTATTCATAACTTCTTGATATACTGAGGAAAACTCTTTTCTATGACAGACATTGGTGGTGTCAGAATCCTTTATTTCCATTAGTGTTGAAAGCTGTTGGATTATATCCTGTTATGATAGTTTGCAAGGGAACAGTCTATTCAAAAGGTTAACTCTCCTCCAAACCCAAAGGCCCACAGGTGCAACAACAATGAACAACTTGGTCCTTAACAAGATGAACTGACCCTCAAAATAATATTTAATGCATTAACCACAGAACCACGTCACTTCCACCACTAGGCAACAATGCCTAAAAAGGGAAGGTGGAGATGCTGTGTAAACAAGGTATCTCTTCTTAAATTAGCTTAGCAAAATTGGAATCCACAAGAAAACTAGGTGCTGAAGAGGAATCTTGACAACCACACAATTGCCAATTAGACTATTTTGGGAAAATAATAATTTGGTTTCCATTCACACCGCAATGTCCATGATAAAACAATTCAATATGACCAACGTTAATGAAAACACATGTAAGAATTACCAACAATGTTGTATGTAAAAGAAGTCATAGTATATGATAAGCTTGACCTTCCACAACCCTGATCATGATTTGAGAAACAAACTAAAGATTCACATTTAACAACAGAGAATATGTTTGTGAATGTTAAGTGCACATTACTCGTCCGTCAGATTATGCATCCACAAAACAAGGTGATTCTTTGCCTTTTCTAGCTTTGTGTTGTGTTATTACAGTTACTGATGACAATAAGTTAATGACAGAAGTGTTTTTTTCTGAGGGAAGATTTACTAAACAGACACATCACAGGTTAAATTGCTACATGTGTGCAAAACACATGCAGTGCTCATGCACTCTGAAAATGCAGTGGAGTGTAAAATATTAGTTAGTAGATCTTGTCAAAGAGAACAGTTGTATTGTTGGTGTGGCTTTGTGAAACAGGCCATCTACGATTTAACCTTGCCTCCTTTTCAAAACAAGTCGATAAAAAAGAAAATTTACATCCACCTCCAATTAAAACAGGACCGCAATAATTATTTGGGGTCCATAATTACAAGAATACACAACAGAAGGAATTTCTTGTCAACAGAGGCATATCCACACTAGCCGTACATCCAAAACAAAGGAGTTGACTGCATAATTACGACAGCAAGTCTTGTTGTCACATACATGTAAGTGAGAATAAACATGACATCATTGTAATGACTTTTGCTTCCAAACTGGGGCAAAATATTATCGGAAATGGCCTGTATGAGCAGTCTTCTAATGACTTTTAACACTTAAAAGCAACAGTCATCACAAACACTAAGCTGGATGCAAACACACAACAACTAAAAACAAAGGCCGCCGGTGTGGGGAAAGCAAGGCTGCTGCCCAAGAAAAATTTCAAGGAGCCCACGGGGCCAAAAGCCAAAACGTTAGGAGCCCACCTGTTCAGCAACAGCCTTGGAAAGCGATGCAAACTATCACAGCAACAACGGATTATTTTCATGCACGAGTAGGTATGACAATGCTGATATGGGCTGGTAAAACATGGCTATCATGGATTGGCTAGAAACATGTATGTCTGCTCTGATTGGTTAGATTACTGGGTGTCAGTTTCTTTAACCAATTAAAAACAGAAATAAAAATTACATTTATTACTTTAATTTAAAAGTTCAGGAAAACTGCTCAATCACAAAGTTTAAATTAATTAAAAAAATTAACCATTTACTACATAACGGAAGTCAAATTACTCAGCGTTAGAAGGCATTAACAAAGCTTTAACTTTTAACTGGGTTTAAGCGATTAACATTCTATGCGACAGAACAGAGTTTGCGATGTGGAGAAAAAAAGAAGCAAAGAGGAGCAGGCAGCAGAGAGGAGAAGGCAAGAGGCTAGAGAGCAACACAAGGTCGCTTCTTACCTTGTGGATCAAGAAGGGTGAAGTCTAGCTCGGAAACATCCTTTTCAAGCTCTGCTTGTATATCATCTACACCCAAGTCCAGCAGGGGTGGAGACAGGGGTGCAGAAGTACAAGAGGTAGAGCTTAAGAGGGCATCAGGAAATGGGGACCCAGGGTGCTGTGGTGAATGGGGCAGGTCTTCTTGCATAGGGGAAGGTGAACCTAACAATGACAGAAAGAAAACCGTTAAGTCCCGGTTTGGTAATTTTGCAAAAAGGTTTTCAGCCACCCCCTAATAATTTACTATAGCAGACAGTACAAGCTGACATAGAAGTTAAATCCTATCATCGCCACACAAGGGAAGTACAATGTGATAATGTTCATTGCCAAGTGAAGGAATTCATGCTGGGTTTCTGTGATTGCATTATAATTAACAAAGGTTACCAAATACTCTCAAAGGCCATGCAACACATGCCAAAATTTCTTCATCAGTAAAGGAGGGTTTTGATAATGAACTTTCAAATTGGCAAAGAAACATTGTATGAAAGATTCAAATGGAAATAAATTTGTCAAGATTTAGTCAGTGCTTCAATTTAACAAGCTATTCCAACTGAATTATGCACAGGCGGCCCAAGCTCAAGCTGTGAGTTGTGGTGATCATATTGCATAATAGCAGTCACGGCGAAATTTAAGAGTTTGTATGGGAATATTTACAATCAGTTTAGGAGGTAAAAATTCCGAAAATTTCTCAATAAAAATGACATGCCTTGTTTATACGGTGTACTGTTTGTTGTTTCTCTGTCTCCTTTTGCTGATTTGAGGTCATTTTAGCGAGTTATCGTTTCCTGGGTTTCCCACTCCTAAGAGAAGGAGGGTCAAATCGACAGGAGACCGTTGTCTCAATCCCTCATTCAACTGATTCAAATTTGCGTCTGTCGATTTGACCCGAGGGCACCCGGGGTTCAAAACAAAAATTGTGTTTTCAACAGTCGTGTGTCGTGGTGAATGTGTACACAGGCATTTACTCTGTTGAGATCTGAGATTATTGGAACTAAAATGCCGCTTAACGTCGGCTGCAGGGCCCCGATTGCGCTGCTAATTATCTGAAATGAAACTGGGACATTTGTGCTGGGATTCTGCGTTGGATTTGTGGCTGCTCGATCATTTTAAGCTGGAATTTTTCGCTTCTCGGAAGAGACGTTCCAAAACGGACTGTGACGCCTTGTCTTTCTCTTAGGAGTGGGAAACCCAGGAAACGATAACTCACTATAATGACCTCAAATCAGCAAAAGGAGACAGAGAAACAACAAACAGTACACCGTATAAACAAGGTATGTCATTTTTATTGAGAAATTTTCGGAATTTTTACCTCCTAAACCCGATTGTAAATATTCCCATACAAACTCTTAAATTTCGCCGTGACTGCTATTACGTAATATGATCACCACAACGTTAACTCACAGCTTGAGCTTGGGCCGCCTGTGAATTATGTGTCATTTTAAGTTAGAGCAATGGTATTCAAGAGCTAGAACTTTACAAAAGTTTGCCCAGAAGACAGCCAAAACGATGACAATAATCAAGAATTGTTCCTCTTTCGACACATTGCAAAGGTAAAATATGTCCGACAAAATCAAATAATAAACAACTCAAACTTAATTTCACTTTGTATTAAACACTTATCGTGGAACAATTTTTTAGAAAAACAGAGCCAGGTTAACATATCACATTAACAAAATCAGTCAATTCTCTTTTCATGCCCAAACAACATGGTGTTTCAAGATTAGCAAAAGTTCCCATTTTAACTTTGCGATGCTAAAGCATTAAAATAAAATTGTTTAAAAGGCATCTTGATGGTATTAGGTAACCCTTGACGCATAGGGGAGACAAAGGACAGGGAAGGGAAGGTGAGCCAGCACCAGCAGCACATCTGATCCCCATTTCGCTGTTAAGAAACAGCGAGACTGGCAACACGTATGAATATTGCAGCACAAAGCAATAACATTTACGCTGGTAGCTTGCTGTGGACAAGAACACCCCTGTGTATTTAACGCACTGGATTTAACAAGACAACAAAATACAAATTAAATTATTCATCAACAGAGCGACATTTTCAGTTTCAAAAATCACTAGAAAAATATAAATTCAATAATAAGGGGATGATCTTTTCTGTCGTCAAATGAAGTCCACAAGAACAGAAAACACAAAACCAAGGCCTTAGTGGTTCTTTGCAAATTAACACTATAACTTTTGCACCCAGGCTTATTAATGTACATGCTTTTTTCCCCACCAAGTAACTCTTGGTATACATTCAATATTATAGCTCAAACTTGTTGCCATTATCACAACAGCTTCAGTTGAAAAGAATTTGCAAAAGAATTGCCATGGTTGAGGAGCTTCATTATGCTTTAGTTATTTCCTGGATTTTGTTTTGCAAACTAAAATAATGAGACTCTTAACATTAAATTCTCCAATTCTTCAAATCTCCTGCAGTTTGCATAAAGTAAAACATAACTTTGTATGTGCATTTTAACAAAGTACAGTTATTTGATTTCATTTCTTATAAAAACAAACAAAAGACAATGCTATCCTTGGCTACTCTTCGATGTGCGGGTTTTCTTCTTTCTTTCTATAATTTTTGTAGTAAAAAAACAACAACAACAACAAAAAAAAACATGAACTACATAACTAAAACCTTCACTCAGCAATTCTATTAGAAATGCAGAGAATTCAAGGCCTGATAGGGCATTCTATAGTGCAGTACCTTACAAACTACATGGATCTACAAGGATGAATTGTCCAACATTTGCTGGAAAACTAGAGCTTCACTCTACAGTGATACAACCATATTTGGGGAAAAAAAACCCACTGGTGACAAAAAAATTAATCTAATGTATTAAACACTTACCACTGCCTGGAGACTTGGCAAGTACATCTTGAATGTGTTGCTGTTTCTTCTTGTTGACTCTACCATTACTTGGGTGGAACTTAAAGCTATTCCTACCAGTGGCAGAGAAACTTTCCCAGGGGATTGCCTGAGGGCTGCCTCCGTTACTATAATTACTAACGCTGGCTGGGCTTCGTGGGCTTCTTGGACTTGGTGATCCACATTCACTTGCTGTGAAGGGTAGAGCTGGGAACTGACCTCTTTGTCTCAAGATTTCTTCACCTTCCTCATCACTACAATTTGAAAATGAAAAGTGTTAGATGTCGAAATAAAAGGATGAAAACAAAATCAACTTTTTGGAATGAGGGTCTGTTCTTTTAGTGAGAAATTCAAATCTGGGCATCCAACAGACATGTCTCCCGTACAAATTTGCAAAGATAAGGTGAAAATTCAATGCATACAGTAAGACCCCCCGTAAGCGACCACCCAAAATGTCAAGCCTAGGTGGTCGCTTACAAAGACACCACAAAAACGTTTTAAACTTTTCAAAATTATATTGCCAAAGAATTTCAGTATCCAAGTTGATGGTTTGCCTGTGATAAATTACCTAATACAGCGAATGGGACAAGTCTATTTCGGGACACCCAGGAGGAGGGAGGGTGCAAAACAACAATCTTCCACGGAGCTGCACAATCTAGGGTGCACATGACGTACCAATAATAAACTGCCAAAAAGTATAATTTATTGCAAAATAAAAATTTTAATTACTGCATTCCCATACCTGAGAGGTCTGTTGGTTGTGATGATGAAGTCAGCCTCGTTTCCCTTGAATACCACCTGCGCGGTTCCCGTCAGCCACTGCCATTTAAGGTTTTTATTGAGCATACGGAAAGTACCTTGGCATTTTCCAGTACTCATCACTATGAATGAATCAAGAAGCAGTTATTCATAAAATGAAGTAATAATTACAATAATGAGAATAGTGTCGGCTAAATGCGGGATGAATTGCTAGAGTATACATTTGTATGGTTGTTCCTCTAGATTCTCCAGAGCCCTTATCAGCAGCCTTGAAGACTTGCATCTTTAGATCTGGAAATGGACAGCCTGTTATTATGGACAACAGACAAAGTCTCAGCAAAGACGATTTACTGAGAATAAGAACCGCTATTAAAGACTAGAGGGCTCTATCATGGACACTTAATTGAAGGGGTGCGTGGAATAAGGCCCTAAGTGACTTTTGATGTAACGTTGAATTCTCCTTTTGTTTCAGAAGTGAATACAAGGCAATTTGGAAGGAGAATCTAGAAATTTATCAGAAGTCACTTAGAGCTTTCTTTCGGGCACCCCTTTAATTGTGGTCTTGAAGATCTCTGTTATGATGGGCATTGGGTGTACCCTGAACAAGGAAACTCATGGAACTCAATTAAAATTGACACCACGGGGAATTCCTCAAAAAGTTGTTAAAAAGTTCTCTAAAATAAGGTAAAAACAAGAACAAGCCTTTGTAGGGTGATAATAGTACTCTACAATGAATTGTAAATAGTTTCACTTACAGTCACTATGAAGTGTTTGGAGCACTGGGATATCGTCAAAATGAATCATGCAGTAACTTGACTGCAGAGCGATATCTCTCTTGTGATATCCAAGTAAAGATCGACCCCTGTAAACAAAATCAAAGGCACAACAGTTAAATAAATCATGTCTATGGTATTTAGCAAACAGTGCTAATTGGGGACACCATCCAGATTGAATTGGAATTTGGAAATGTTGGGTTTTGAGGGGGGGAAAACCAGAGTAACTGGAAAAAACTCTTGAAACAAGGACAAGAACAAACAACAAACTCAGCCCACATTATGCCCAGCCTGGGAATTGAACCTGGACCACAATGGTGGGAGGCGAATACTCTCATGACTGTGCCATCCCTGGCCTGCTCCCCTTAACAGTATTTTCAAAGTTATTTACTACATGTACATGTTTATGCTCCTTACTTTTGATCAATGTCCATAAAACTCAGATCCATTCTGTTCTTGGTGCAGAACAAAGATGTTTTTAATCTGATCTCCAGCATTGATGATGAGACAGTTTCCAGAGGGGTACAGACCATAAACAGACCATACTCCCGCCTCTCGCTGTCAGGGAGTGTCATCTCGCGTAAACGACCGCTACATCTGAAAGGCTGGAGAATAAAACAACAATGTTAAATTCATATCCCATGTAAATTTATGTGATCAAATGTGTACTACAGGTTGTAAGAATGTCTAAAATGAAAGACACGAAAATAAGATGAACACAGCTATTAGTTTGACCTAGATCTTTCTTTACCATTAGCTTCAAAGTAGCTTTTAAAAACATTTTTAATGATCAAGATGAAAACCTCGGTTAATTTCTAATAAGAGATTAGTGTTAACCGGTTTTGAACAACTGGACCAAGATGATTTACCTTGAAAAAGCCAGCACTGGTGTTGAGTATGCATTTCATTCTGCACACAAAAGATCTCTCTGTCTCAACATCACCACCTTTCTTCGAGTCATCTGTTGATTTTAAAATAATATATAAATTACGTGTACATAACATAACTATATGGCTGCTGTAACCAATGCACCTTACCAAGGCCTGCTAAAATGCTTTGTAGTAGCAGGCTGTAAAGCAGAAGTTCCCTCTACTGCTAGGAGGGTTCAATGCCAAGTTACAGAAAACCAATCCATAAAAGTTGACAAAAGGCAGCAAAGTCACTGGTTGCCAGCGTATTTTGAGGACTATTACAATGAAATTCAATCGCACTTTTATACCTGCCAACTTTTTCTGAGTCAAATGCGTGAGATTTTCGTCTCGTCATGACCGGGATTTCCGAAAATGTCCCAGCCACTTCTGAAGATTTCAGACAATTTTCTGAAGACTTCCGAACGTTGCCGAATAATGTCTGAAGATGTTCCGACGACCTTTGAACACTTTGCGATTCAGTTGTAAAACTGTTGGGGTGCTTAGGACACAAAGTCAACATTATACGCATTTTGGGGGGAAATTGAATTGAATTTTGGTAATTAATCATGTGTTTATTGACAACTTGTCCGGATTTGTGAGTCAGGTGTGAGAAATTGTGCTTCACGTGTGACATCAATGTGTCTATATCTCTGTACCTCATAATGACTTCATTAGACAGGGTCCATTTCAACCACTGACATGTTTTTTT
Organism: Pavona decussata; assembly: GCF_977016875.1. Taxonomy (NCBI): domain Eukaryota; kingdom Metazoa; phylum Cnidaria; class Anthozoa; order Scleractinia; family Agariciidae; genus Pavona; species Pavona decussata. Next base: position 4,629,592 of record NW_028145470.1, on the reverse strand, counting down.
CTCTATGGCCCAATATTTGATAGGTTAAAGAAACACTATCGCTTACTAACGTTCAAGCAAATGAGGCGTATCAAATAAAAAAATCCTCTTTTTTACCTCCACTACATCTGCTGTCTGCTTCAGAAGCTGTCCCATCATTCTCGTCATCAAGAATTCTAATTTTCTGTGTAAATAATGTGGACCAAGAAAAGAAATTCAATGTATTTTATTGAACAACAAAGGAATGAAGTTTCATTCCTTGAAAGATGTTCAGATCAACAATAAATGCTGCAAATAATAAGTGAAAATGGCATAAGCTATTGAAAACTGGTTTTAAGCGAATTAACACCATATTACTGAATATCAAAACAGATTATTTTAGATGCAGTAATGTCATGCGATGTAATTCTTATGTCAATACTCAATATTGGGTCAAGTTAAAGAAACCCTAAATTAATACTAGTTCCTTAACTCAACTTGGCCGGAACAACAAAAATGTTGTCAAAATTATGTGACGGAAACAAGGAGAATGAATATTTTTCACTGGGGAACTTTGGCCATGAGGGATAAAAAAACCTAATCATTTAGATAGGAGGAAAGGATCAAATGATTAAATATATCTTATTATATAGTTAATCATTTAATCATTTCCTGTTGTCCTTCGGAGGATAAAAGCTATGCTTTATGACGCAAAAAAACATATTTCTAGTAGAAATTCCTTGAGATCTCCTTGATGTAAGGCATCTTTCATGTCTTAATTTTAACTTTTTTTTTCTTCCCTCTTTCAACAGATTCAAAAATAATTCAAGTGTAAAGCAATTTGTTCCAATATAAGACAACATTCCTGCGACTTTCATTGAAGAAACTATCAAAACACAGTATTGGTTTCTATTCACTGTCAGTAATATTATTAAAATAATCATTTTTAAGATTGAGTTAACAAAGTTCTTGAAAGATACAATCATCACAAAAAAGGTGATCAAGACTGAAATCAAAGTGAAACTCTTTAAAACGCGTCCCTGACAAAAAACAAACTCCAGTTTGTTTATTCCACCCAATATTGGATCATTAAGTAAACACACATTTCCTCTTTTTCTTTAGCCTTCAAGAACATATTTGAATAAAATAATATGTTCTGTGGTATTGAAATCACAGTTTTTTAAAACAGTACTAAATGTTGCCAAAAAATACACTTGTTTGGACTGAATTTTGATTTTTTTTTATAGAATAACATGTTTTCACTAAGATAACAATCAAACTTTTGATGTCAAACTGACAATACCATTAACATCAAAACAATGAGAAAAAAAAATTCCTTGCAGTAACATTCATACTATAATAAATTATAATCAGTGTTCAAATTTGTGCTATTGTTCTAACAAAATTCCTTTTGTAAGAATGGAGACAAACTTGTTGTTAAGTCTTAGTTTGAGTTGCTGATTGAAAAAGTTGGCAAATTTACATTTTCTGACTGGCACCATAAGATGCGTTTACTGTAATCCCCAGTTATTAGTTAACTATTTTTATTTACTGATAACCAGGGTTTTTGGCTCTTGGCTGCACTCCTAAGTTACAAGTACACCACTGTTTCGACAAAGTTTGTCCAAAACGAGCGTAAAAGCGTACGCGACAGTACCAAAGGGAATTTGAAAAATACCCAATAAATTTCAATAAAAGCTCAGAATCCATATTGCCTGCCATCTCAAGTCTTTGCTGTACGGTCGAGTCATTATGGATTCCGGGCTTTTGTTGAAATTTTATGGGTATTTCCTAGACTGCCTTTGGGTATTGTCGCGTACGCTTTTACGCTGTTTTTGGACAACCTTTGTAGAAACAGCGGTATCAGTAGTTTATAACACTGAGCTCAATGATAACCTGTGCTCTGATTTCTTGGATAAGGTGCATTCAATTGGCCATAGAATAAGTTGCTATTACACTGGGCAATTTTTCTTGTAACTTGTCTCGTGATTTTGTTGTGACAAAAAATGCACAAATCATTGCCTAAAATCAATATTTCTCCCAATTTTTTGTTGCCCCAGCTGTTGCGAGAAGTAGAAGTTGGTTTTACCTCGTGCAACGGTGACTGTGACAAAAACGGTGCAAGATACGTGCATTTCAGGGCATATTACACTACGCAATGATCCGTGCAATAATTTTTTATTAGTTTCTCAACAGTGCAAAAAGATTGCAAGATAAGTTACAAGAAAATTGCCCAGTGAAACAGTACCTTAACAATACCTACAGTGATTAAAAAAAATCCCTTGTAAGACATTTTTGGACTTAGCAGTGAGAATACAAAATGGGTAGACCTTGAATATTGTATCCAAGTAAACGTTTGTTTCTACTTTTTCCCAAATTTAGGTCAAACAGGAAATCTATGGCTACTCTGTTTCTTCTATTCTGGAACACAGTCAAGCAAACACAGCCTATAGAATTGATTACATGCTATATTTTTCAATACTTGCTCTGATTGCAGGAGGCTATTATTAAAAATCTATTACACATTGTTCTGATGGCTCTGTACATTCAAATAACTTGTACTTGCAAGCACCAACTACAAACTCAAGTAATTACGCAGACACGCGCATCTGCTTACTTTTTCTTACGATCATTAGTTACAGACGTTTGTTAACGTCAACTCGTTAGGACACATGCAATGTCTATTTTGTGTTAGGCACAGCTGTTCATTAAACTACTTGAATTTGTTAGAACAAATTAATCTCAACAGCTTGTATCTTAACGATTGGTTTCAATGGAAACTACTACACAGAGGTTTCATTAAGATTTTGAACGGTTGGGGAACAAGTAAGTGTATGCACCTGGGCATATGGTCTTTATTAAAAATGTTGGTTGAGGTGTAAAAAAAAGCCAGGCAAAACTGTGTTCACAGATGATCACTTTACCCACAACCCAGCCATTAACAAAACCCCAGACTACACTATTTCAAAAATTTGGCATTCGCTATTTACAAATTTAACTTTACCAATAATAATTATCGTCTAGTCAACAATACAGTGATCATGTGATACTGTGCTGAAAAAACAGTTGACATTGGTCATCAGACATTGTCCAACTAGATATCTACAATGTTTGACCAATTCAAAAATTTGGTTGGACATGGCATCCATACAGAGATGACCAAGATGTTACTGATTTTGCTACTCCAAGAACATGTTTCTCTCGTCTATCAGATAAATTTTCATATTTTAAATACTCTAAGGATTTAAAAATGAAGATAAGAGAACAAAGGAAATCGTCACCAAAGAACAACCGTCTTGATGTTTAAACAAATTCTCTCAACTAGTACCAAAAGGAGTATGTGGAGAACAGTAGGGAGAATACACATGTTGATATAATGTTGGACCTTTTGTTTCTTACCTGTTCCTCTTCCTCTTCTGGGAATGGCTGGAGATTTTTCCTAATAAGATCATGATCATCCACGTGTATGAACCTCAGGAAATCTTGATGAATGACACTGGCCTACAAAAGTAAATTAAAGAGACACCATTAACCCTTAAACTCCTAATATCAAATAATAAATTCTCCTATCTTGTCCCCATACTTTTCTTATAAAAGTACTGGGGTGAAATTATTAAAATATCAAGAAAATTCACTTTGGGTGATCATATCCTTCATTCTCATTACCTTAGGGGTTGAATAAGCATTGATATTACAAGGTGAAATTTGACGCTGATCACCGTTAGGGCTTAAAGGATTAAAACCATGCACCACATTTCCCGATATGTGTGTGATGCTACCGCAACAGAAAGGTGTGATAAGAATGATCATTAACACTTTAAGTCCCAACTTTAAGACCAGCTTCTAATTTCTCCCCACAATATGACTATTTGTTGAAACAGAGAGGCCATGAGAATATTGGAAATGATCACCAAAGAAGAAATATTGACTTGATTAAATAAAGATATTCTTTCAACTAACACCACAAAGGAATAGCTGGAGAAACGTTAGGAGAAAATACATTTCAATATCAAGGCTTGAAGGGTTACCCCATTACTCTGATCTGCCCCTTGAAACTGTAAGTGCAACTTCAAACAAGAGCAGTTCTTATGAACATTCTTGTGGGAATTGTCACGAACGGAATTTCTAACTTATGAGTCTGTGGATGAAATCCTTAAGGATGACTATTGAAATGGAAGCCGAAGGTGTTGATGAGTCAATCCTTTAAGGAAGCTTATTGTACTGTAAAAGGTTGTTATTCAAAACCCAAGTGTGACCCATCAAGTTAAAGCTGGCAAGTCATATTTTCCTGTGTTGCTCTATGATTATTCATAATTTGGGAGTTAAACTTCAGTGCCAGTTTTATGTACAATAAATTTATTGCACGTTGATTCTTGAAAAAACATCTGCACTGTTAAAAACAAGAGGATTAACCAATGTAATCCCTAAGCAAGGAGGATTAATTAATCATATTTAACCTCCAGAACAGCATCAAAGAACTTGTTAACTGACAAGTTTTACAGAGTGAGAATTTAAAACTAAACAAAACCACACATTAACAAGGATGGAACATCATGTGACAAATGTGTGAAAATGTGCCTCAGCAGTTAATTCATGTTTGACAAAGGTCTAGTCACTCTTTAAACCCTAACATCAAAGAACAAAATTTACCTGTGCAAGTCCCAGGTAATCCTGAACTGTTTCCGATGCATAAAACACCTCAAAATCTCTTGTTAGAACAATAACAAAGCCATCTAATGCCTGAAAGAAAGACAGAGAAATGATCAGATCAGAATTTAATCTTTTCTTGGTTACGTAACTAGTAGAGTGAAGCATTCACGTCATAATTTCCTTGCAAAACTTGTGAAGAAATGTCAATAACTTACTTTAAGAAAACAACTTTACTTAAGAAAAGGATCAGACAAGTATGAGATTAAGAGTTTGAAGTACACCTTTTCCAAGGCTGTAACCCTACCTGTAGTGTAATATGCTTTGAAAGGTGCTTCTAACATTTGACTCTGTGAATGAAATTCCTAAAATGTGACCATTCAAATGAAACCTACTGACTAGTACTTTCCTGTGGTGCTGTTTGCTATGCTGTACAAGGTGGTTCTAACATTTGACTCTGTGAATGAAATCCTAAAATGTGACCATTCAAATGAAAGCTACTGAGCAGTACTTTCTGTAGTGTTGTTCATGATACTGTACAAGGTGGTTCTAACTTTGAAGTCTGTGGAAATCATTTTAGCATAAACATTCAAATGACAGCTACCCTTAATTACTTTCATGTACATGTAAACTGTAATACTGTCTTGTTTCTGAAACCCAAATTTGATAATTTTATTTTTGACTTTCACCATCAGCACTGCTTGTGACTGCAATATGTACATGCAATTTGTCAAGAGAAGAAATTGAAATATATTGCCAACAATTACAACACTACATCACAGAAAAATGTGGTCTATGTTTCCCTGAAAATTTGTTAAAACTCCACTATCATGTAAAAGAAAATCAATATTGTGAGATAACTACTGTTTGTATAGCAAATTTTATTTGTAAAACCAATGGAAAGTAAATTATGCTTAATGTGCACTCAAGTGGCCAACCACAGATATATCCATGAGAAAACTCATACACTCGATCTAAATATAATATCAAATTGACGTAAACAAGACTTACATCCAAAAGGAGTTTAGAAAATACTCCATTGCCTTCAAAATCTGTATGCCCATCGACAAGCTTCCCTACTTTGTTGTCATCTGTCCACTGTTGGCCTAAAACAAATAGGGAGATAACGCTGTTTAGCCTTACGTATGGGTTTTGTGTAAGCTGTTTACCGTGTAACAATGTGGTTTGGATGAAGCTTTCAATATCACAGAAGAGCTCTTTAACACAGCACGACATATCTAGAAGCACCAAGATATTGAAATGGTTTGATGTTCAGTTATGGGGAACGTGAAACAAAAAGTAAAACACAGCAACTCATTGCAACTGTATCAAATCTACTGTTTCATCATCAGGTTTGAAGCATGTTTCGACTCGAGCATAATTTTTTTTACCAAAAATTAACTTGCTATAAACCCATTTGATCAATATTTTATTCCAGTTTGTAGGATATCTAATTAAACAAAATTGGACAGGATATCAATAAAAAACGCAAATGAACAGTTTGATTTATGTTCAAGGTGTTTGAACATGTAACTGTGATTTTGGCCACTGATCTGAATCCAGAATATTGCTGTTTTCCTTTTGGCCTGGATGGAGTCTGGATGAAATCCTAAAGTGTGACCATTCAAATGAAAGCTACTGAGCAGTACTTTTCTGTGGTGCTGTTTCTTATGCTGTGCATTAGGTGGCTCTAACTTTTGAGTCTGGATGAAATCCTAAAAAGTGACCATTCAAATGAAAGCTACTGAGCAGTACTTTGCTGTGGTGCTGTTTCTTATGCTGTACAAGGTGGTTCAAACTTTTGAGTCATTGAATGAAATCCTAAAGTGCGGGCATTCAGAAAGAAACTACAGCTTTGGCTGTTTTTAAAAATTTGACCTTTTTTCTTGTCAACTTGCCCAAAATTTAGAGTGAACGAGTAACAGAAAGTTACAGGACATACCTTTGAAGAAATTCTTTGCCCTTAGGTAACTAGCAGAGAGTCTCAAAATTGAGAGTTTGTCCAGTTTCTGGATCACATCGTGAGGAAAAGGAAGTAGCTTTGCAAGGTTGTCCAACTCTATATTGAAGCGATCACGATGTCGTTTGGAGGGGTTCAGGGAACCTTTGAGACTGGAAAATAAAACAAGGGAATAATTATTAGTTTTCATTTACAACAAGACAACACACTGGAAAAATTGAAGTAAAGTAGTACAGTTGAACCTCTTTTTTACACAATACAGACACTAAAAGGACAGGAATAAGTGTCCGTATTACAGGTGTCTGTTTTAGAGAAGTAGGCTGTATATGGATTTTGGTGTCTCGGGGACAAGTAAACTGTCCGTAACAGAGACTCAGGTGTCTGTATTATAGAGGTGACCCTCCATAAGGGGAGATTCCACTAGAGTTGAACACTCAGTAGAAATACAAATGGTTCCAATTGGTGAAAATTCGAGACAGTCTATATTATTATTAATAGCATCCAAGGAAAACAGGTTTTCTACACAAGATAGAAAGAGGTTTGTTATGGCATGCAAGAGGCAAATTAATGTCTAAGAGGATAGAAAGGAAATTGGGTTTTTAGATAATTGACAAGGAGATAACAAAATTCTGCTCCAGAACAACCTGACTAAAATATTATTATTAGAAGTTAAAATTAATATTTTTCATTCTATCACTGACAAAATAAACAGAAACAAAAGGATTCTTGAAGAGAAAAGAATTCATTTTGAAATGGAAAGCAACAGGTCAGGTCATCATAAGGAAATACATTTCAAGCCAAGTTCAAGTTATTATTACAATGTAAATTTTCCATTATATGGACTATTTGCCCCAGGCAAATACTGTCGCAAGGGACATTTAAATACATCTAGCAGACCAAATCAATTTAGGCAGTTAGTTGAGTGAAATCCAGTTTAATGCCAACTGTTTTTTTTTTTTTGTCGTTGTTCTCAAGTGATTTTACAGGCCTTTATTCAAAGCAGAAATGTTGCTCGTCGCATTTCTCTGCGCAGATGTCTGGAGGCGCATATCTAACATAAAACAGTATTTTCTTGAGAAAGCAATGACTGCAAAAAAAAGGAACTCAGAAAGATAGTTACATATTGGTTTTCCACAACAACAAAACATTTGGCAAACAATGAAATTCATAAATGTATCTTCAATGTTACATCATTAAACAGGGCCTCAGGCTATTGAAGAGTGTGCTTGGCAAAAAAAGAAATGAGACGGAAAAAAATGAGTGCCAGACAGCAGTACCTGACAAGTATTCATAAACTTAGAAAAAATGGTGTGAGAGAAAACATTTATGCGGATCTGATAAATGAATTGTTGCATATTTTCAGCATTAGGTCACTTTATCATGCCTTTGATTGCATCCTCCAGCCAGGTTATCACATAACATACTGATAAAAAAAAAATTCTTATCGCAAACAATGAAACTATGTACAGCCAAAAGAAACAATTCAGAGAGTCAGGGTGAGATCAAATACCTTGTGAGGAAAATTAGTAAAGAGAGACAGAGAGTTGTCAAGATTGACAATGCCTCTACAGCAATCCGTCTTAAGCAAAATCAAAATAAAATAAGGGCCAGACAACAGTGGAGGTACAAGGGATTGATCTAAGGTTAAGCTGCTTATTCAAAAGTAACTTGACACACAAAAATATTGTGATTTCGTTTTTCTTGTGTGAATGTGTGTACAAGATGAAAAATTCCAAGAGGAATCCAGCTACCTCGAGAAGGTTGCAATAAGACCTGAAGTTATGCGGTGTTTGGCAAAGGAAATACTATAGTTCAAAAGCACTTGGAAAAGCAATTATTTTTTGGCTGCCAAAGTGAACCTTTGGTTGCATTATTCAAATTCTTTATAACAACCCTCTGAAGTACCTGTCAACACAACTTTTCATACTTAAACATGTCACAAATTAAGTGATGTCGAGATTTCGAACCCACAATACACGCATACTGTTCATGCTGAATGCGTTTCCTATCCGTTTTTCTTTTAGAAAAATGTAGATAAACATCAAACATTGAAGAATACAGAAACAGTTGAAACGTTATGTATGTAAATTCGTATTTTCCCTACGTTAATTGATGGCCCTTGATGCTTGTCTAACGGTTTGCCGGTTTACCATTTCGATGGAAAACAGGAAAGATAGCAGCCCTCAAATCTAACGATCTATAGTGCAGAGATTTTCATTAAATGACAGACACGACTTGCTATTCAATGCTTTGACCTTGAAGGGCAGTAGCGAAACCGCAGTCAGATTTAACAGTCAAACAGACACGGAGATTCATAAACAAGGCAAAAGTGCGTGGTGTTTCTTGGTGATGCAAATAACAAAAGTTGTTTATTTTTCCCTAAAGTGTCAAAGTAGAAAGAGAATTTAAGCCAACGAGCGCGCTAGGGTAGTTCAAACATTGAATAGCTCCCTCCCGGACAACAATCGAGTCGCGATGAAAATTCATCGTGACAGCATCGTAGTAAGGCTATGTCGATTTCACACCTCGCTCACGGAATCCACTTTCCAAAGTTACTGAACCTTGAATATGAAACTTTCATGTTAAATTTGCATAAGAATCGACCGACACACACCAAAGATAAAGGACATGTGTATTAACCCACGGAAAAGAAAATGGAACGAATTATTTGACAGGCCAGCTGAATATGTAAATTGCCTAAAACATTTGAAAAATGTTCAATGAGCTGTGCGTTTACGCGCTTATTTAGGCTTCACAGACCCCCTATCTGAAGAAATTCCGCACTAAAATCGGCCTTTCCAGTTAAAAAAATTCGAGTAGTTCTCGACTGTCAAGCACTGGTCGTTGAGAACCGCAACAAAACGCTTGGAATAATATAGACCGTCTTGAGAATTGTTTTTCTCCGTCGCAAATTAGTACGACCATGGAAGCGAAAGATTCAGGATCTCGATACACGTAAAATATGAAGAAATTAGCCACACAAATGTTATAAAACACTTTTCAAAGCTTCAATGAATCGAAAGACACAAGAATCGTGTTATTTGAACCGGTAGAACGCGAGATAATGATTCCGTGCATCGAAGGAAAAAATTCGACGATCATCTCAACTCGTAAAAGGCAAATATGGCGGGTACAACTACGCCAAACAAAAAGCGCTAGTTCGCCACAGTAGGGGCACAGAATGGAATGAATCACTACCACTACCTTAAAAAAAATGACGATTTGTGAAAACTAAAGAAAGATTCCCTCTACAGCAAACGTGGAGTAAATTTCGGTTCGGTCGCCCATCCCATAGAGTTTTGCTCAAAGAATTAGCTTTCTTTGATCGGCCGCTTTCAAGTCGCACACGGAAGGTATTTTCTTGTTATTTGTCCCCCTGATAAAACATTACACCGTTTCTTTGCACACGAACGCTTATTTCTATCGCATTTTAAGCAGTAAAAGTATGTTGTGCTGTCAAAGGTCACATCACTAGAAAATACACCACTTTTATACGCCGCCACGGAGCATCTAATATAAAGCCAAAACTAAAGAACCAAAAATCCTCGCTAGAAGACAATTCGAGCGTAAAATGAAAAGACCTGTTATTTTTACTTTGAAAGGCGAGATTTCAAAGCAATATAACTTCAATTACAGCAATGGCAACGAACTCAAAGTTGTCAATTTCGCGGGTTTCAGAGCGGGGTCTGTAATAATAGTGTCATTTTGACGAATAGAATGCAAATTCAACATCCAGCCGAGGTTATTTAGCTGGCAGGATCGTAGCAGCGAATTTAACGTATTTGCCGGTTGGTGGTTCTGTTTATACCGTCACAAGAAGAGCTAAAGTCGTGAACTTCGCAGGGAGCAAACATCGAAAGGTTTTTGAAACGCTGGCATTCGGAAATGTACACCGGAAAAAGCTGGGGTACACATTTTACTATCTTCGATTGAGAATGGAAGACTAAATCCGCTCTAGAAAATCGACAGCGAACAGATGAATTAACAAATCGAAAACTGCCTTCAATGGCATTTATCAATTTGGTAACGTAATCGAAAGGAATCTGAGTTTAAGTGGTTTTCGGCCGATCAAGATTTGAAAAGCACAGAAACAACGACAGCCAGTCGAACACAACACTTATTGTCGACATCCATGCACGGACATTCTAATTTCCCTTCCTAAAGCTGCATCGTCTCAAACAAAGCAAAATACGTAACATTAAACCAAAACTTACCTCGAACTACGCTTCTTTCGCTTCGCCGTACTCATGTTTTCGTCTGCGAAGAACAATCACAATTCAACGGGCCGCCATCCGTCTTTGACGGTAATTTTCTTTTCTCCTCGTCCGATGCGCGTTCTGGGTGCGTTTCCAAGCGGTTTACAACTCCCGAAAAGCGTCAAGATTGCCCAAACGAATAATGACTCGACTCGTGTTTGATTATGACACTAAACAGCGCTTATACACAATGACTAAGTCTGGGAATGGCGGCCATGTTCTTCCCTCGCCCTCTCTCGCACGTACATGAGTACAAAAATCGTGCAGCTAAAACATTGAGTACAATAGTCCCTCGCTGATTGGTCAGTGTGGAAACTCGTTACGTGACGTAAAATGTCACAACGGAAATTTACATGTGCACTAAAGCGTTTCGTCGCAAAGTTCAGTCAAAAAATGTGATTTCAATCTGGGAATTGTACAATTGGGCAATTTGGCTTGTAGATATTTTTTTGCCGCGTTTTTAAGTGACGCGCTTGGAAAGGAACGCATTTGACCCCAAACTACACAATCTGGAAGCTCCAGGACTCGCCCCCCTCGGAAGAAAAAAAACAATATTTGTGAACGTTGTCTATTGTGAATCTATTGTTTTTGAAGACAAAAGTAGTCATAGGGAAATCGCTTTGCATTTTATTGAAAAGCAAGAACACTTTAAAATGTTCTTTTGTCAAGAGCTTTACTTGAATCTTGGCATTTTTTAGAGAGCATTTGTGCCAGTAGTTTTTGCTCAATTTGACCAATTACGTGACGATGGTTTGGTTGCGACTCTTTCAAAGCCATTTGTGGGAAAAGACTAATATATCAAACAGCGGGAGAAAATAAAGTGGGTTTATGAAATTCAGCATTGTAACAACAGCCAAGCATTGTGCGTTGTCTGTTGGTTGAATGAACAAAAAATTGGTTCTTAATAGCCAACCGCAGCTAGTCACTGTTTGCGATTAGAAAAATGAACACAGGGGGTAAATTTTTCGCAGCATTTAAAAAACATACGACAACCTTATCCTCAATCGACTACATTTCTTTATTTTTCCCCTATTTTCCGCATTTACAGCAAACCTCGACATTAATATTGTTGTTTTGTAATATTTCAGATTTATCCAGCAGGTGGTCTTTTCAAAAGGTCTCACTTGTACAAGTAATTTTCCTCGTGTTTATATAATATAATTTATTTGATGCTTTTATTATTTTTCGTTCTTATAAATATAAATTTCCCACCTAATGGCTTTATTCTTATCTCTTTCCTTTTTCCAACCACAAGCTTTTTATATTTAGTAGAATGTTTTCAAAAATAACTTCCTAGGCGATAGTTACGGTTATCAAAACGGTTCCCATAAGGTTTTAACCGACGCTGGGTTAAAATGCATTTCGATCCTTTTATATTCTATTTCCGCGCGCATGGAAAAAGGGATTTCCCACTTAATCTCAGCGAATATTTTATATTTTGGAAGTGTATTTCCGACATTTGCCTTCCCTTTGAGTGAGTATGAATGGCATTTCGCAGGAATTTAGGAAATTGTCAACTTTAAAACCAGCACATTTGCAAGTAAAATGGAAAGCAAAGTTTTTCCATCAAGAAAGCACATTCATTTTAATATTACTTTCAAAACCTCGGTAGACTCTTTACCCAACACAAGATATAACTATTAAAGGCGTAAAAACGCTTACTTCACGTGTAAAAAATGTAACAAATTGACATATGTTTGACCGATGTTTGACATGTAAACGAAAACATGGCTAAATCCAAAACAACAAGGCCTTTTTAAACTTTTGTTTCTTCACATTGAACATTTCTCAAATACCTTTTTGTAAAGTACGTAAATGTCCTTCCTTCCTTTCCACCTTTTTGTAAGGTTCTGTTCAGATATTATAAAATCATAATATCGCTAAATCTTGCGCATAGTCGTCTTTCATGATGCTGAAAGAAGTCGATACCTTTCGATATTTTTCGGCTCAGCAAATGGCGCTAATATAAGATGTTTCCTCATCAGAATAGTAGGACTCAGAAATATGTCCCCAAAACTAAAATCCAGAGCTTCCAAGATCGACTGGTCATTAAAAGGCTTTGTGTTTTTACGCCATAGACTGAATTTAATTTAATATTTTTTAACCGATCTATTCGCTGAATTATTTCACTCGGACGTTTTCAATGTGAATTTTTTTTATCTATTGACTTTGTAGCGGCTAGATTTGTATTCAATCCGCTGTGAAAAAGAAACGCCTTTTGCAATGTGCGCTAATTTGAAGGTCAAGAGCTCACCGCCCATATCATTTGTGTATTTACTTTTTTTATTTCGTGGTATAATAGTTTAAAATTTCAGTTTTCAGACTGTACACCACAGCAAACAAAAGCCACTATCTTTCATGTCTAGCAGACGGACATCCACTCTTGTCACTACGTTGTTTACATTTAATTTGGCGGGAATTGAAGCACCTGTCACTCAAGCGCGCGCCACGCACCCAAAATTTAAAGTGGGTCATTTGGCAAGAGTTGCTAAGCAACGTGCGTATGCACGAGTTTTGGTGGTTTGATTTCTGCAGATTTCAACAGTATTTTTTAAGCCAAAGCGGTAATTAAACAACTGTGGGTAATCGGCCTGCCGGTGGCAAAACCGAACAGGAAAAAAAACCGTACCAATTTGTCAGGAGCCCAGGTAACATGACGGGTCTCACAATAAATTAAAAAATATTAACTTGAATTAATTTTGTGAAGGCGGCTTGACACGGAAAACTCGCGTTTGATAAATACAACTTGGAACATCACAGCAACAGCTTGTTAAAAACATTGTGTTCGAACAAATTGTTTTTTGGCCACTTCATCCTAAAAGAAACGAAATTGAAAATGCAAGGGCCAACACAATGAGTCGTGTAAGAAAACATCAAAACGACACAGCTGGCTGTAAAGATAATCCATTTTACATTATTTAAACATGCAATTAACTTCGTTGAATTGCGAAACAATCCCTTCAGTTGAATGTGGTCAACCATTATAAATGTCTGTACTTAAAATGCAATAGAACTGAATAAATGGTTCCTTAGGGGGGCTTGGTCGGACCAGATCATACAACTGCACTGTAATTAAATCGAGATTACCAAAATCTGTCCTGGCTTATCCTAGTTAAGTATACACAGGTTCCCAACATTACACTCGGCTTAAAAACGATCTGACGCGTCTCAGTTTCAAATAAAAAGTTGTAAAGTTATTTCTTGTTTGCAGTACTCAAAATTATCATTTCAGGGAGCCTTTTCGAGCGTAACACATGGTGGCAACAGTTACGAAAAACTGAAAAGGGAATATTACAGCCAAAAAAATGCGAGGCACGGACTGATCTCTTTAAAGTGTATACGTAACGCCGATTGTGCAAAATAACCTTATCAATACCTTTTAAGCAGAAATTTTGCCTACTAGTTTCTCGCATTTGTCAGGATTTTACAAAGCGGATTGATCGGCCCATACACACTTTAGGCTTTTCGCGTCTCATATGTACACTGGTACTCCGAAATTTGAAGGAAACGACTCGAACTTGACGTTAATGCAATAATGAAATGTTATCGTTTGCCTGATAATGTAAATGTTAAAATGTAAATGCTTTGTCTATAGTAGAAGCATACTTAGCTACACCGTCCAGCTGACTGATTTAGAGGCACTCTACTAAAAAAAATCGGAAACACACTAAGTATTAAACAGCGTGCTGTACTAGGGCACTCCGCCCGAAAAATATGCGTTTTTCATCCTCGTAGTATGTGAAAGGGCAGCGAAATTTTAAATTTCAGCATTTTTAAGGCTTGTAGAAACAGACTGTGAACCGAAAGGATGGCAGTTTAATGCCGAAGAATTCAGAAAGGGTTGCAAAAATTAAGCAGACATTCCTGGCATGCAGAAATATAGTCATGCTGCGCCAATAACAGGTAGAGGATATACTTCTGCTTTGCTTATCTTTGAGGTATGAAGAAAGGGGTACATTTTTTGTTTAATGTACCTGAAAGAAGTTTCCGGTACTGAAAAATTGGTATGTGAAACGGTTAAGGGTGCCGGGGGAGTCTCTCCGCGTGAAACTTTACTCAGTCAGGAGCTTAGGTGACTCAGTACAATAAAATTTGAGCGTATGTCTACCCCATACACTGCTCCATGATCCATTGTTCTATCGGCAACAATGGCGTAGCATTGAATTTCTGCAGTGGATCACATCATTCACATGCCATTGCGCTCCAACGTTGATGCAAATCGCCGGTTTCGGCCGCCTTTTTCCTATTTTAGAACCCTGAAAATGTAATTAATTATATTTCAGCTTTCATGGCCTATTTCAGATTAAAACAAGAGACCCTTTCATCCTCTCTTGGATGAAAACCCTAAAAAACATTTGCACCCCTTTGGGGATGGGGTACTTACTACTTTCTTGGGACGTAGTCTATATTCCTCTAACCTGCGACAGGCCTGCGATCAGGCGATCTTTTTTTTCGGGGGAGCGCGAAAGTGTGGCGCGAGAGTCGGCGGTCGGGAGAACACACTTTCGCCAAACTTTCGAGCCACACTTTCGCGCTCCTCCGAAAAAAAGAACGCCTGATCGCAGGCTAATCTTCCTTGAGGGGTGGGGGTTGGGATTGCCATAGCACCGAGTTGATCAGATAGGTCAAGGTAAATCTAATCCAGGATTAAACCAATTTTTATAACCTAAAGTAGATTGCTGAATAAACAATCTCTATTAGAACTGCGTTTTCAGTGACACTGAGTTCTTTTACTGAGATACTGTAACTTTTGAACCAAGGAAACAAGCCGATTAAAGTTTTAAAATCGGCTTTCTAACAAACGACACCTGTGCGGGTAGACACAACATGAATAAATAGATGCGAGAAGACATGATTTTCGCGCTCGCTTGCTTTTATACTATCCCTAAGACTAAGGGATTGCAATAAGTGAAGGGAAAAAACTTGAGAGCAGACTCCGACCTTCCGATTTGATAAACTGCCAAAAGCTACAATTGAGAATGTCATTTGAGATTGTGAAAGCTTGGCTAATTATATGTGTTGACAGATAACTAAAAAGTTGCCGGATTTGGGTCAACCGATGACAGGCAAGTCGCTATTCAGGTAGCAATACGTCACGTTTACATGTTGCAGAAGTAATTTTCTGCTTTTACAGTTGAAGTTGAAGGTAAAATTTCAAAAAACCGAAAACAAGGGATAAAGTTAATAAGGTGCTGTATACAGCAGGGAAAAGTATATAGAGTTGATAACTAAGGCAATTTGGCCACCATAAAGAGATTCGCTTTGACGAAGGGCTAATGGTCGAAACGTCTGCACTCAAATCTCTTTACGGTAGCCAAATTACCTTCACAACTCTGCTGACAAAACCAAACATTCGTTTCTACTGCACATCGACGCAGTACCCACCACAGTTTGTTTAGGGAACGATAAGAAATGATTTTGTCGTCTTTCGTTGTCATGGCAACTGATGATTGTACCGCATGCATGGATGACAGACCCGCATTTCTATTTGAAGCAAATTAACCAAATAATTTTTTTGCCAAATAAAATGCCAGGGTAACAAATTCCAGGCCTTGAACCAGTCGACCTTTGAAACTGCCAAAATGATTATCAATCACTTGTTTGTCATTTTTTAACTAATACCAGTAAAACCTGAGATAACTCTCATGTTATCTGAGTTAAGGGAAGTTTGTGTTAACAGATTACCGAGAAATGGCCGGAACAGCTGACGATTTGCATGTTACAAATGAAATACAAAGTGATTTTTATGGCTTTTACAGTACAAGAAAATATGCCTGCAATTTCCTGAATTTTATTTATTCGATAAGGTTAATGACTTCAGTCCGTTGGGCTACGAGGTGAGTACACATTGGCGGAAATGCTTGGAAGTTTTTACCCCACAACACTTATGAAACATAGAAGTGTGGCTCCAAAGGGTACAGTAAATTGCACCGTTCTATTTCAGGATCTCTTGAGCCGTATAATCTTCTGAAATAGGGTCAAGTCTTATGCTTGCGCAGGTGCGGTAGTGTAGTGGTAATAAACAGCGATCGGGACATTGAATCGGAATTTCGGTTGGAAGATCGGAGGGTTGGTGGTTCGGGACTACAATCTTGGACAGAAGAAATTAAACCCCCTTCCCCCCAAATCAGTGATAATTCAAGCGCAAAGCAAAACGCGAACGCGCTATTTTTCCATCACTGAAATTGAAGGGTGGGAGGGGGGGGGGGGGGGGAGTAGTCTTCTTTTTTCATTTGAATTGTCCAAGATTGAAGATGGACCCCTGCATCAGGGCCTTGTTGCTTCCTTAGCCAAAAAACTTAACTTTACTCTACATCGTGTCTCCTCACCGATTTTATAGCTTAGGATCTGAACAAAATATATTTTGCTCTGAAATGGGGTTAGGGTAAGTTCAAGTTCTTCGCGCAATCAAAATTGCAAGAAGTATCCTCCCATTCATTGGGGATGGGATTAGAAAGCGATGAAAAACTGCCCCAGATAAAGGGCGAAAATGCTCGGAAAGCTCTAACGCCCACTAGGCCGCTGAAAGGAGTATATTTCGTCGAATTAATCACCTAAAATAGAGACGATGAAATGTCGTTGTATAGTTCACATTTAGACCGCAACCTTGGGGGTTTTAATTGGCCTTCTGCTCTGAAATTGAGTACGAGTCTGTGGAGACTGTAACTGAAACTGCGAGGCGTTTATCAAGTGTCTGGCCACACGCGAACAAAAAAATTATACAAACGCTGTTTTTTACAAGCGATCTACAATCGATATCAATCGATGAACATTTTTTTGTGGGAATATAAATCGGTCATCGATTGATCGATACTAATCGATTGATTGATCGATTGATTCTCTGATCTTCTTTTTCCATCGATTGGATACCCCGGGTAATGTGAGGCTTGCGTAAGGCTTCAGATACGAAAACTTCGAAGAAGGGTGTCAAAAAATGGCGCACTTTGGTCTAAAAGGGGTCAAGATTTGGAGAACCTTTCGGCACACCCCCATCAAAAATTTCAAAGAGTAGGCGGAAGAACAACTTAGCCCAAGCTCCGACGAATCTCCTGTAGCTCAGTGGTAGAGCATCCGAACTAGTAATTATAGTAATCAGAAGGTCTTAGGTTCACTGGCTCCTGATAGGAGCACTCGGATTTCCTTCACATCCGAGTTTATCTCTCACTGAAAATAATGAGGTCAGGAATGTGAGATTTTTTTTAAAAGGAACAATCACGATGTCTCCCTTTGTCTCTATCTGGTCATTAATTCATTGACACAAAACAGAGTTTCTTAGCTCTGAAATTTTTCAACAAAACCTATCCAGGATAGTCTAGACAACCCATTTCCGAAACTCTTCACCTATCTCTAGACAAGCCTCATCGTTTGGAAGTGCAATTGTATTGATAAACTTCCGGCATGCTTAAACATTTCAGCAAATCCGGCGTTTTAAGAGATTCTGGCGGAAGAAGAAGAAGAATGTCTTTTCTGGGATCTAGGGATCTTCCCTGCGTCTCTTGGTGTCGACTATTACAAGCACCTTACAGGGTCTTGGAGCTAAAGAGCCTCTCAATACAGAGCTAAAATTTATTATCCGTTTTCCGCCGGCGAAATCTCCTATGAGCTGTATCAGGTGGTCTTACTCTCAAATCAGGGTGACCAAAACATCAAAAAACTATTGAACAATGCTGTGCTATTTACCCTGTACGATTCCCTTAAAATAACTGCTTGACCGGTGGGAGGCTATACTTTCTTGTGGTGCTGTTTATTATGCTGTACAATGTGGTTCTAACTTTGTGTTTGTGGATGAAATCTTAAAGTGTGACCATTCAAATGAAGCTGCCTAACAGTACCTTCCGGTGATGCTGTTTATTATGCTGTTCAAGACAATTGTAACGTTTTGAGTCTGTAGATGAAATCCACTTTCCTGTGGTTTTGCCTGTTATTATGGGGTACAAGGTGATTCTACCTTTTGAGTCTGTGAATGAAATCCTAAAGTGTGACCATTCAAACCAAAGCTACTGAGTAGTACTTTCCTGTGGTGCTGTTTATTATGCTGTACAAGGTGGTTCTAACGTTTGAGTCTGTGGATGAAACCCTAAAGTGTGACCATTCAAATGAAACTACTGAGTAGTACTTTCCATTGGTGCTGTTTATAATCATGGGTTGTACCAGGTGGTCTTACTTTAGAGTAAGGGGCAAAAATCCAAAGTGTGACCATTCAAATGAAAGCTAAAGAGTAACACTTTCCTGTGGTGCTGTTTATTGTATGTAAGACGGATGAAGCCCTAAAAGTAATCATTCAAAATGACAGGTGCACATTCAGTAAAAATTGAAACAAGTCGGAACTATTTGCTTTGAACTTTGGTTGACTGTTACTATGCCCATAGACCTCATAGACGCACTCATGTAACTGATTTGCAGCTCAAAAGAACTGCTGTTTGCTAAGGTTAAACTCGAGCAGCTGGTAAAACGGTGAACAAAGCTTCAGCTTTCGACCATACGCGCGTTGCGCCTGCGTTGTTTTCAAGATCACACCCACTTGGGCGGGGCGTTCTGGAATTAAGTGTTACCGTACAAAAGTGCTTTTATATTTTAGCATACAGTCTAGCCTGTTTTGATGTAAAATCATATGACTGTAGAAAGCAAACAGACACATTCCATGCCAGAACAAGCGCTCACAAGGAAACGGTGTACTTTGGACCAAACAAACTATGTTTTTTTGCAACATAGCGCGGATTTCCTAGGTCAAAACGACAGCTAGGTCCGTTGTTATTCAGTTGTCTGGGAAACATAACTTGGATTTGAGGCATAACAGCGTTCAGCTTTCCAGGAAGAATCCTGTGATGGACTCTGGAAATATGATATTTTTTTAAAAAAAATCAAATCAAACCTTACTGGCGTGGAGGATAAAACATGTCAAACTGTTTTGATAATAAAATTGTCGAAAAATGTCCCACGTTTATCCACGCTCATCCACTTTTGGGAATATGGAGAGCATAAACACAGTAAAAGCCGGAACTAACTACAGCAACCAGGGCGATAAAAGAGGTCACCTGTCGGACAACCCCTTTTTTTCACGCAGGGATGGTTGAGCAAAGTTCGCCTGCGGTGCGAAGACCAGACACGGTCTAGTTGGAACTGGGACGGTCTGATCCACAGAAACAATGAAATTGGTAGAAAAATCAAAACAGAAACTAATTACACCCAGGTAAAGAATGTCTGCTCATTCTTGTTTACTGCCATACTTGAATCCAATTGTTGGTCTTTCGGTTCACAGTCTATTTCAGTGTGATCGGTTCAAACATCGTTTCGCTGCCCTTTTTGCATACTTCGACAGTGAAAAACGCACCCTTTTCGAGCGGAGACTCTCTGTATAGCCACATCTTTCCCATACAAATCTCTTTAAAAACTACGATCATTAACTTTTAAACTTGACTCTCAAACCAAAACAAGTACCACCTTTTTCAGAATACAGCGGAACCCCGTTTATGATAATACGACCACCTTCGGGCCGTGAAGATGTGGTCGTAATAACGGGGTGGTTGGATTGGATTAACGAGGTTTGTAAAACTATAAAGGGAATGACTGGAATTTCAATTCGTTGGGGGCACAAAAAAATGGTCGCAATAAGGAGGTGATCGTAAGGCGGGGTTCCACTGTAACGTGTGTCAGTTGAGATACTTTTTCATATGACATTATTGATTCCTTGGAAGATCAAACAAAACAGTGAAAGCCATGGACGGCATGGAAGTCACTTTTGAAGAAAGTCTTTGTGATCGCAACTATGGTGATCTACGGTTTCTGCAAGAAATGTTTATGAATCCATGGAAAGGACTACCCTGGTCCCAGAGGTTTTTCTTGATTTTTCCCCACGTGAGAGAGCCGCGAAGCGGCGAACGCGAGTCGCGAAGCGGCGAGAGAGAAAAACCTCGTTGTTTTTCTCTCTTCGCGGCTCTCTCACGTGGGGAAAAATCAAGAAAAACCTCTGGGACCAGGGTAGGAAAGGACTGTTAATGGACTTAACGCTGAGACCGTTGAAAGATGGCCAGCATGAAAGAAAGTCCAGGTTATTTCCGCTTAACTTACGTTGTTATCTGGTGGTATTCGTTATTTCGGTTTACAATTCTTTATTCCCACTACCGATCATTGCATGTCAGTTTTAAAAAATAAAAACACACTTTTAATTAACAGTTGCATAGGTTGTTAGGTGGAAAGAGTCTAGAATCGACAGACAATAATATTTACCCAGTTGGTCACCCAAAAAAGATGATTGAAAAAATTGTTCTCTAAAATACCAGACAGCAGGCGTTTGTCGCTAGACAGCTGGTACTTACCCGGGGGAGGGGTCCCAGAATTTAAGATGGTAGCGTAATGATCGAGGAGAGGACCCCCCTGAAAATTTGTTGCGTGCGGCCCATCTGCTTTAAGACCTTGTAACCCATTTTCAGACTAAAAATATGTGCATGTGACTTTCTTTGGTAATTTCTAGACCATGCAAAAGACATCAGGTCTGAAAATGGTCGTGAAAATCACCCGGTTTGGTCACTTAAAAGGGTTTCAAGATGGGGGGGGGGGGGGGGGCGGGGGGCACAACCTCGCCAATGAGGGGTACTGTATTTGAGGAGTATAGTTCTTCTAGTACACTTCACTTAGTCTGTTCCTGTCTGTGACAAAAATAATTTATACCCTGAACTAATTGACTGATCGACTGTTCTACATCAAGGATTCAAAATTCAGCGTGATTCACGTTGCTTTCGCAACATAGAATTTTTATATCTTCCTGTTTAAACACGGCAGAAGTTGTGGACTGGCATGGCATGACTTGTTTTGTTTTCAGCACGTGTTGAACGAGGCTTTTGTTGACCCAAACAAAGGAAATTGTTCAAAGCAACGCTGCTTGTTTTGGGAGCTTTTCCTGATAAAGAGTAGGTCACCGCTGATAAAAGACAAAGGTACAATGGAAGTTAAGAGCAAGACAGTCAAAGGCTGTCTGAAATCTATGCTAATGAAACACAAAGTGGTCTCTAACTTATGAAAGGTGCGAAAACAACTAAAGAGCTTCTACTGTCTGCTTTCCGGGGGTCAGGCATAAAATGCAGACAATGGCACTTGAAATAGGAATCTTCTTCTTCGTATTATCGAAAGTCTGTTACTGTATCGAAAGTGGGCTTTATAACTGATAAAGCAAGCCAGTGAAATGTTTAAAATTTGAAAATCAGCTTTTAAAATCGGCTCTTTTGATAGTTATGATTCTGTTTTGTCTTTCAAAGGATACCACGTGAAACTAAACATTAGTACGATCACAGCAGAGTGAAATATTTCCTTGAATTAACGTTTTGGCTCGTAGGGCGGGGTTCCATTAAAGTCTACTTTCAGCCAATTTTATCTGCCATCTAGTGTCAGTGTATAGTGTCTGCTATCTTTATCTCACTGTTGTCAAAGCACATGCAAAATAGACATTCTGTAGTGGATGTGTAGCATTGAATATTTACTTATTTATTTAATAATTAAAACGTGTCTAAAATCGAACAATTACATGTAGTTTAGCTTTCAGCCAACAAGTATTAGTAGTAATTACTCGGTAAAACCAGGTTACCTTCCGGGGATTTGGAAGTTAAGTTTATTTCGAACTTATTACAGGAACTGTTTCGTTTTTATATAACTCAGAGAATGTGAGACGAAGTCGTACTTTTACGAAAGCTGTGTGACCTCATATTGATAACTGGAAAAACCTCATTTGCATTTACTTTCAACACACTTATACATTCGCGAATGTATAAGTGTGTTGAAAGTAAATGCAAATGAGGTTTTTCCTTATCACTATGATGTTGAGTAACACTTTCTTGGCTTCGACAAGCAAAATTTCACAAAGAGCCAGGCAAAGAGCTGTGTGACGGGAATTTACTTTATCACGTGTGATGTGCGTGATCTCGGAGTGATCTCTCTTTACAGGACCTGTTTCACGAGAAAACTAATTTGGAGAATATGATCACATTTCCTTCACTTTCACCACTTATCTATATTCAATCCTAGCAGTATACAGGATGTTTGCCACATGAAACTAGCTCTCACGAGTCTCCTGTAGTTCAGTGGTAGAGCAACCGAACTAGTAATGATCGCTAATCAGAAGATCTAAGAGTCGACTCCTATTAGAAGAACTCGAATTTTCTTCAGTTTTCGGAGCATCTTGAGTCACTGACTGAAAAATACATTTATCATTTATCTTATTACTTCTGATAACTATGTAGTTTTGTTCGCGGCGTAAAATTTCTCAGTTAAAAAAAGATCGCTATAAGCGATAATATGACCTCTCAAATTAGCAGTACCTATGCATCTGTAGTTTTACATTCCTGGTCGAACATCAATGCTAACTCTCGGATAATCTACACGGTAGTCTATGGAAGCAAGCTCCTCATCCTGCATGAACCCCTCCCTCCCCTCCCCTCCCATACACACCCCCTCCTCAGGCTTCCCCACTCCTTCGCCTAGCCGGTGTCGAATTTTGTTCTTGCTTTCCCTACGGGTCTCATCTTTGTGAAAAGTCATGAAAACTTAAGAAAACGAACAGATCAAAAATGAATGTAAATTGCACATTAAAAAATGCTGTATGGAAAGAATTCACTGGAGAACGTTTTGAATTTCTTTTGAATTTCTCTCGCTATATAAACATGTATAATCAGGGATGGATCCATCCCTGATTATGGCTCCTGGTATATCTTCTTCCCTTCAAATTAGCCAGAAATAAGACATCACGTTCCGGCCTATTTAAAACTTTTATATCTCTACTCGAAAATTAGGACTTTTCGGATATCTTTCGTTTGGAGCATTACAGTTATCGGCAAAGATAATAGTTTAGGTTGTTTCAATAATTATTTGTTGGTGGATGGTTCCCAAAAATCATAAAAAGACTGGAACTAGTTGCATCAGCGGACGAACACCGCAGGCTCATAAACAATTCTAATATGGCGGATCAACATGAATCAACACGAATCAACAAAATAAAGCATGAAAATGAAAGTTAGAAATTTTAAATGCGATCATGTCATTCTTTAGTCGATCAAGGAGGCCAAAATCTTCATCTCCACGAGACACAAAATCCCAGACTTCCGCACATAATGTTAAAAATGCTTCGGTAAGTAAATGAATTAAGATTTCACTTCCGCAAATTTAAATAAGTAAAGTTACTTAAATCGCTTGTGCACAGTGATCTTAATTTCAAGCCTATCATTGATAGTTTCGTTGATCAGCTATCTCATCTTGCTAATTTCAAAGCCCTTGCATATATCTCTATGAAACTGTACTGTCCAACACAAACAATGACGACCTCTTCTACACGAGAACGGAGAAGAGCAAGGGACAATTTAGATGACTGTGATAATCCCTTTTCGTTGATTTTTTTAAGATGTAGTGTGGCTAAGGTGATTTTGTTTACATGATTTCTTCATTAGCATAAACAAATTTACCCGGGCATTAGATAAGTAGCTGTCTGACAGATTTACAACTGTGGTAAGTATGAACGAAACACATGCATAATGGAACAAGATGTCTTCTTTTCCCCCACTACCATGGTCAAGTTTTCAAATAAACCAGTCACAAGTGATCACCCAAACTGCCATGCCATTTCACCAATGAGGAACAACAATTTAATTATTAAAATGTTGTTCCTCGTTGGTGAAATGGTTTAATATGATGTACATGATTCTTAAGAGAAGTGCTATATTCTGACTGCACTAAGCTTTTTGATTTCACACAACTGCTCACCGGCAGCTTCTACACTAGAACGCTTAACACTCTCAGCCAAATCAGCTACTTATTTATAAATATGCTCTAACAAGGACTTGTTGTTTTCAGCAAGCAAACTACTGATAAATTCCCAAACTTCAGTGGGAACCGCCATGATGAAATAAATGCAAAGGAAGAAGACTCAAGGAAAACGAGCGGAAAGGATGAGCAACTGACCAAAAATGATCCAAATCTCTAGAACACCCCACAACCACCTGCTAACCTCGTAATCGTGCTGTCAGAATCTTTATTCCTGACTCATTCATTGACGCCATTCAAACATCAGAAATCACATTTTATGAAAGGTTTCACCTTACTTAGATCCAGGTCTAACCTCAATCTTATGCAATCTCTCGTAAAATGACATTTACTCTGAAATCAAAGTTAATTACCCTGATATCTGACAAGTCTCCATGGTAAATGTAATAAAAATGGGTTTTTCAGAAACTGATTGATTATTTGGAATAAAAAAGACAAAATCCTTCCAGAAAATACTAATCTTTGTAGATACAGAGGAATCTCGATTATTCGAACCCTCAATTTTTTAAACCAAAAGTTGTTTCCCTTGGATTATCTGTGGTCAGATTTTTATCTCCGAATTTTGGAACTCCTGATTTTTCAAACCAAATTCAGTTTCCCTAGGAGGTTGAAAAATTGGTATTCCTTGCCTTGAAATTCACAATGGTCTTGTGGTATGTTGCAATAATATATTTTTGTTCTTGGTTATTGTACTTTGGGATAGGGAGAGCAGACAGGAAATACTGATACTGGGACATCGTTATTCAGTGGGATGACATTAACAACTAGTTCTGCAAGCACAGCTTCCAGGGAAGGTCTAAGTTTGATGGGTCACAGTGACGTAACGCCAACAAAGCATAGTGGTGCAGCAGAAACAGCCACAGCAATCACACAAGACTTCCCAACTGTCCTTGGTATAGTATTCATACCGATGAATTACTATTAGCACATATTATAATTACTTGAGCAAGTGTGTCAAAATTATTAGTGTTGCGAAGAACATTTTAGTGGCTCAAGATAAAGCCTGAGGTTTTGAAATACAAGGTGGCAAAATGTATTTTACTCAACAAGGCAGGGATTTGGGAGCTTTTTGTTTTATGACAACAATAAATTAAAAGTATTTAAGACCAGGATGAATATCATCATCATCATCATCATCATCATCATTATGAACAGTATTATTATTATTTCTTATCAACTATTTCACGTGCTTAAAATGGATTTAGGACACAATAGTGTGTGTGCGGATGACGTCACAAAATTACTGGCGGCCATGTTGGAGGACTTACGTAATCAAAATGGCGACTGAAACAACAGGGGTTGAGCCTCTGATGCTCTCAAATTATAGCGAAAATCTTGAAGGCAAGGTAAAATATAGGTATCTCGATAAAATTTCTGAGATTGGTATAGATCCGCTTCTCATCCCAGCTAAAACGTTGAGCGAGAAATGCCTTCCACCAGTTGAATCCATGGATTTAAAACTTACTTTCGTATCTTGTGCTCGATACTAGATTTATTCCAACGCACAATTTAAAGCTTACAGAAGCCTTCAAGAT
Organism: Pavona decussata; assembly: GCF_977016875.1. Lineage (NCBI taxonomy): Eukaryota > Metazoa > Cnidaria > Anthozoa > Scleractinia > Agariciidae > Pavona > Pavona decussata. The sequence goes on along the minus strand of NW_028145470.1, from coordinate 4,603,433 downwards.
TACAACCAGATGGTTAGTGGCTTCATTTCCAGTGTCCTTGGATGTATGATTAACAAGAGGTTTGTGGTGTTGGCCAAAGTAAGACATTCGCAGAGACTGAATGAACCACTAGTGCAATTGTGGATTATAACAAACGAATAAGGTACTGTGATGTCAGCACATTGTGCAGGGTGTATGGCTGGCCTGGGTGAGTGTTGCTCACATATAGCAAGTGTACTATTCTATCTTGAAGTTGTCACCAGACAAAACGGAAGATTAGCGTGTACGCAGGTTAAGTGTGGCTGGATTTTGCCAAGTTATGTTGAAAAGGCTGATTACGCCAGAGTTAATGACATCAACTTTTCCTCAGCAAGAAAACTGAAGGCAACCTGGAGAAGTCTTTAAACGATCTTAGTTTGTGCGGCAAGAATGATAACAGTGATCAATCCTCTACAGGGATAAAAGAATTACCTACAGTACAGGGGTCAGTGCAGCAACCAACTAAGGATGAACTTGAACAGTTGTACAGTTCTCTCAATGAATGCAAAGTCAAACCTGTTTGTCTAAGTTTAGTAGAAACATATGCAGATGAATTTATTTCAAAACGAGAGGGATACCATCTATCCGAGATTTATTTGATGAGAAATACATAAACCTTAATTATACTGAGCTACTAGAACAGTGCTACAAAGTTGAAATAAGCCTCACAAATGAGCGAATAGAAATGATTGAGAAAGAAACCATAAACCAAGCAAAAAGCAGTGCTTTCTATCATCACAGGGCTGGACGAATTGGTGCATCTCAATGGCATGCAGCATGTCACACTGATCCTGCACAGCCATCACAATCTCTTATCAAAACAATTTGTTATCCCGACGTGTTTAACTTCCCTTCTGCAGCTACAAGGCATGGCTGCAAACATGAAGAGTTGGCAACAGTGGCAATCGCTGAATATGAAAAGCAGATGAAGGCAAAACATAACAACTTTAAAGCAGTCAAGTGTGGTACATTCATAAACAAAGATTACCCATTTTTGCATGCCACTCCCGATTTCATTTGTTCCTATGACTGTTGTGGCCTTGGGTTGGGTGAGGTTAAGTGTCCCTACTGCATTGATGCGAAAGAGTTTGACTCTTATGTCAAACGTGGCAATGTTTACAGTGATCTTGAGAGTTTTAAAATTTTCAACTTTAATCTAAGTTTGTTGAAATTAGAAGATGTTTAAAATACCTTACAGCAATATTTCTGATATCTGATAAAATAAGGGACAATGTCAATCAGGACATTATAGCATTGCATTAATGTTATGACCCTAGAATTATGAGCATTATCAATTATTTTTTCAATAAGTGTACCAAATTGAAATGCAAAGCCATGTTTAGTTCACTTACAAAGAGTGAGTTTTAGTCAAATGGTATGATTGGAGGGCATAGATTCACTAATGCAGAACATACCCTGATGATTCTATCAATCAAAGGGGTTTCCTTCTCTTCTTTTTTCCTGCATGTGAGGTAATCTGTAGGTAATGTACTTTGCAAAATAGTGTATTTTTGTCTCAAAACTCCAATCACCCTTTCCACGTGTATTCGTACGTTTGCAATTTTTCTTGTCTTCTCCACATCGATTGGATCTAACTGACTTTTCCCTTTGGTAAAAGCAGGGATATTTAAGCTTGCCTGGTAGTACCATACGCTTTCATGGACAGTGAACCCTCTGTCTGCAAGAACTAAGTCTCCAGGCAACAAGTTTGTAAGGAAACCAGAGTTTTCAGTTACAAACTTATCTGATGCCCTACCACCCCATGCTTTACTGACAAATGAAATTGATCCTTGGGGGGTAATGCCAATGAGCACCTTAACGGTGTTGTGGTGCTTATAATTAGAAAATGTTTGTGCCCTTGCCAGCAAATTGGTAGGGCTGTCAATGAAAATCTCAAAACAGTCGATAATCACAGTTGTTTTAAGACCAAATGCATCTATGAAACATTTCGGCATGGTTTTCTGAAGGTCTTTGCGCTCAGGCCACACTATCAAAGGAGACAAGCGAATATCCATTACCTCGATCCATGAATTGAAGACTCTTGAAACAGCAAATCGAGATACACCAAACCGATAGGCGAGATCCTGGTGAGGTACGTTTAGCCGTAATTTCATAAGGACCATAATAAATTCTTGAAACTTGCTTAAGCGAGCACGGGAGAATTGCCTAGTTGTGTGAGGAGCAATAAAGGAAAATGTTTTTATCAAAATCTCGTATGAAGGCAATCCAGTGTAAAATTTGACCTTGTCATCATCATTACAAAAATACTCTTCATCATAAACTTGTCCTGGCGCCCCCTGCCGACCAGCTAGACAGGCAGATTCGTCTGTATTTGTGGCAACATGTTTTAATTTTAACTCTCTCATATCAGCTGTAACATCTTCGATGTCATCAATTAACGCTTCAACTGGCTCGCTAGCCTCCTCCAGTTTCATAACTTTCACTTTTTCCTTTTCTTCTCTTTCGGCTTTACGTTTTCTGCGCTCCTTTTTTCTTTTACTACGCTCCAGATTAGCTTGTGATTTTGCTGTTTCGTCGATTGATTTTTTCTCGTGACCAAGGTGCACAGTTGGGATCCAATCGGGATTGAATCTATCCCAAAGTTGGGCTGCTCTGCCACTGATAAAATGTTTCCCACAAACTCTGTCGTTTTCTAAAATCTTTTCTGTCAAGTCATCTCTGCTGATTGCCGCTAACCAAAGAGTACGTCTTTCTGATGACAATCTTTCCGTTTGTTCTCCTTGGTTTGTTAAAACTTTCGGAACACGGCAAAACGCTACATTCGGACACTTGTCGCTTTTGTTCCCACAACCAACAATTAAACAAAACGACGGCATTATATCAACAAGACCAATTCACACTCTAGTTTGATCGCTCGAAGGCTGCTTGCACTGAAACGCGCGTGGATCAAGGCAATTTTTCTCATAGAAACCATTTAAATTCGAATAAAAAAATTCAGGCAGACAAATTGTAGCGTGCAATCAATGAACCGAGACAAATCGCGCAGAGATACGCCGTGAGACTGGTAGATTTTACAATTTTTTGTCATGATTTCTTCACTCGTAGTCATGTCGAAAATGAAGATGATCCCAATTTATAAGAAACTGTTGCACTTAAACCAATTTTTATTAGTTTCACCGATTTTCAACACCGGGATCATGTTTTCAAATTTAAAAGTAATCGGGCCGACAAAACAAAGTGAGCGGAATAATCGGTTTTGGAAAGGGCTCAAAAAATCGATATAACGGGGCTTTGTGGTTGAAATATACCTTAAATGACAAAAGGGCACTGTAAATTAGCTACCTTTCCGATTTTAATTCACAAGGAAGGAAAGGAAAATGCGAGGTATATCTTGAAAGCACTTGCGATGCCCGCATTCTGAATGGTAAACACAGGGAAAACCCATCAAAGTGGTCCTCCAACATGGCGGACGGTAAATCAAGGGTCACGTGTCCGCACACACACTATATTGAAATAATATTATTGTTATCAGATTGGGATCCTAGGCCTGTGAACTGACCTTACTTTGTTGCGTTTCCCATTACAGCTAAATCTGAATCTGAACTTTTACCTGAACCAATACTGCCAACACCAGTTAACGTTCCACAACAAGTTAGTCAATCAACAACAAAAAAGAAAAGAACTCGGCAGACTATCAGGCCTGGATATGCAAGACAACCTGATACTAAAGATGGGTAAATATTTTCAATATGTGTACTAACCTCTTGTTCTTTCCTTACATCATCAGTCCTTGTATCACACCATGTAACATATAAGTCTGTGTGATTGTTGACCACACCCATTAACTTTTGTTGTTCCATTAGAGAACCTAGTGGACAGAGGCATGACGTAGCTGTGGAGAAGTCTCATGATACTGCAGAGCAAGGAAAAGTCATCAAACAAGGTACATTCTAATCGATCGGTCAAAAACTGTTTTTTTTTTGTCAGAAATAAATTTAACACCTACCTGTGTAAAGTAAGATCATACTTTCAAGAAATCCTCTCTTGCATTAAAGGTGATGTCTTGGTATATTCAGAGTCTCATCAAATTGGCGATAGCGTTGCTTCCGTTGCTTCTTTTTCATTTTAAGTGAGAAGTTGTAGGAAGTTGCAATAGTTTTCCAGGTTTCGGTGTCCAGGTATAATTGAGCACTTGAACAAGTTTCCAAGATACATGTCAAATTATTTGACTTGTCTTAAAACTTGTTCGAGTGCACATATTGATAAGGAGGTGTTGGAGGCATGTTCCTGATGTCAAAAGATATGATAATTTTCTATTGTTTTGGGCATAAATCTTTGTCAGCTGTAAATGTTTATTTACCATAATTTGTACTTTGCCACCTTTCTTTAGATGCTGCGATTTCAGATAACAGCACACAGCCTGAAGTTTCTACCCCAGTTCCTCAGACACCATTGTACTCTATTGGAACACCATCTTCATCAGAAGAAAACTTGTTTCTGGAAAGTGAGGCAAGTCCAGACAGTGACACTCTGAAAGCAGTGTCTAGTCAAGGGACATCAAAAGATCATTTTTCTTCAGATGCTCGAACTCAAGGCAACAGCGATAAAGAACGTAGATGCATCATGGATGCTTCCGGAGATAAAAAACGTGACAAAGACTTTGAAATAACCAGACTAGACAAAAACGTTGAGGTGCCAGTGCTGCAGGAATCAGATGGAATTGGTGATAGTCCAGAGCTTGATGAGTTTTTGGATGTGTTACAAAATCCTCCAGTGTCACAAAATGTTATGTTGGATGACTATTCCTCCTTGACTAGCTGTGCTGTTCAAGAGAGTGATTTAGAGAGAGAAATGACCAGCTTGCAAGCTGAGCTTGAGTCCAATGAAGAAGCTGACCAAAATTTAGAACAAGAACTACCACAATCAACAGGTGATCTTGGATCTTCCTCTAGTATGGAGAGTCATCACCTTGATGTGTCTGAAAAACCTGCGTCCCAGCTGGATGAACCAAACTATTCCATTAACCTTAGCAGTATGGACAAACTGAGCATTGGACTGCAGTGCATGACGTCACAGCTGGCTACTTTAAGGTAGGCAAACCATCTTTCTCTTCATAGGATCTTTCCCTCTGGCTTCTTAGATAAAATTAATGATAAGTAACAATCCGTTGGGATAATATTGTCACCATTTTGGCCTGCAGTTTAGTTTAATTCATGGTTTCACCAGTCATGTTTACTTACAACCTATAATACATATTCCAAAAATAGTTTCATTTTAATTTTTACCGCACCCGTAACTCTCTTTTTCTAAACAAGAGAATGTATTTTATTGATTTAAGGATGTTGTTTTATAAGTACTTACCGAATCATTTAATCTCTGCTGGCAAAAAGGGCTGGATGTGTGGACTCCAATCTTCCAGTTTATGACTGACTCCATTAGCTTCACCAGGGTCCCCGTCAGCCAGCCCATTTCAGGAGAGATCCAGGCAGATGACACTCATGGCTACCATACTGGCATGGAGAGGTTAATCCTCACCATAGTTCACCCTTCCTGGAAATACCCCTACTCTGCCTGTTTCCACCTCCTACGACGTGGACGTGGGGATTGGACTTTAGGAGGCACTTTTGGCATCTGTCTGTCTCTTTCCCAAAATTAATGTGCTATTCCGGAAAATATCCATACCGCCCTTAGGAGTCATTTTTTTCTAAGACCCCCTACCTACCCCTCTAGAAAATCCAATTTGGCTGCATACTTTTTTTATATTTTTTTTGGACTTTGAAAACCCCACTAAAATTTCCAATTTACCCTTTTGTGGCGGGGAGGGTGGTTGGGGTATGGAACTACACAATTTCTCAAACCAGGAGCTTAAGCACAGATGTTCGTGAGCCGCGGACGGCAACCGGAAGTCGAATGTTTCCTTTTTTGGCGCGTTTTTTGCTCCTCACAACGGACGGAAAAAGCTCTTGTTGGACGTCTGTGGCTTGACGTTACAAACGTGATGGTGTCCAAATGCTCCCAAAAGGAAACAATTCGACTTCCGGTTGCCGTCCGTGACTGACGAACGTCTGTGCTTAAGCTCCCTATTAGGAGCTCAAGAACTTTCTTTGCAGTCTTTGCCCATGACCAACTACAGTTTACTTTGCTAACCCATCTGTTGTAAATCATTTTTTGTTGCCCCTTAAGTAAAGGCAAGACATTCCTAAGAAGCCTCGAGGAGGAGTTATTCAAACTGTACAAAGAGACAGAGCATGTTGAGTATGAGAAGGAAGAGCAAGTTAAGGCACTCCAACTGGAGGAGAGTGAAGCTCTGGCAAATGACAACTATGATCTAGCAGAAGAGATCAGCAACAGAATGGAACAACTTAAAGCAGATTTGGAGTCTTCACGCTACAGACTACCAGCTCAGGATCACAAGGTAAACATTAACAGTAATAACCTTCATTTACCCTCGGCAGTGTTTATGGCACAAGTGCTGGTAGGGCAAACGTCACAAAGAAATGATATAAATTGAAACTAGCATGGTTAAAATCCCAACTGTCAGGAGGCACACCAGCTGGCTATTTACGAGCGTGGCCCAGGAGTTGAACTCGGGGCTACCGACAAACAACTCCAGCTAGCGGTCAGAGCGGGACTTGAACCCTGGACTTCCAGATTTCAAGTCCGACGCTCTAACCGGTGGGCTATGATGCCTTCCTCGCCATGCCTCCCCTTCCTAAGTTACTCACAGCCCATTCCACTCGTCAATTTTTCCTGTCCCCTGATCTCTACTGAGGAGCCTCCTTTAGGAACCTCACAGCTCAACCTTAACTATTTTATCCTACATGTAGATCTTAAGGTTATTGATTTAAGGTCTGGTTTCTGCGCTTACTTTTTACCCTCATTAAATCCAAATTGCCTATTTGCCTGGAGTTGAGTGTCTTGGGAATGAGAAGGGTGTAGGGTGGCAGGCTTCCATTTGTCATAGCACGAATAAAATGTCAATTTCCCTCTATTTTTTCTCGGAAGGTTGAGAAAGCTCTAAAACTGAGAGCAGAAATAGCTGAGAAAGAAGCTGAAATTTACAGATATAGTCAAGCAAAACTCGAACAAGTGCGCGAGGAACAACAAGAGTGTTTAACAAGCCACATGGGAATGACCACCGCCTGGAGTGCGAGGGAAAAGCAGCGTTTGAACGCTGATCGACAAAGATTAGAAAGAGCTAAGGATCACTTGAGGCTGGACAAAGAACATATGGAAACTGAGAACGAGGAATTAAGTAAGGAGATTCTTCAGGAAACAGAGGAGTTTCAGACGAGGAAAGAGGAGCTTGTGCAAGAGAGAGGGTTACTGCAGGTAAAGACCAACTATTACGTTCAATTGGGATGGCGCAGTGGTGAGAGCACTCGCCTCCCACCAATGTGGTCCGGGTTCGATTCCCGGACTTGGCGTCATATGTGGGTTGAGTTCGTTGTTGGTTCTCGTCCTTGCTCCGAGAAGTTTTTCTCCGGGTACTCCGGTTTTCCCCTCTCCTCACAAACCAACAGTTCCAATTTCAATTCGATCCGGAATCTGAGGGCCACAGGTCTGTCAGTTGTAAAAGACTGTTAAAGTGCCACCCTCGTTAAACAAAGTTGATTAATAATTATATGAAGTTTGTCAAACATCCCTTAAGCCCTGTTTTACAAGAACTTTGAACTGTTCGTGAACCTTCCGAAGATTGCCGTAGGAGATTCACACTTTTCCGAAGGATACCGCTCATTTCCAAAAAATTTCTAACATGCAGATCGCTGACCAATTTTGTGTTGTCACTTCCCTGCTAATTTCTTTGTCGAAAATGGCGTTTTCAGACATGATTCTACTTTTTTTTAAAGGAAGAAATTTCCGCTTTGGAAGCAAAGCTTGCCAAGTTAAAGGAGAAGGAAGAAAAGTTTACTGAAGCCATTAAACAGGAGGAGAGCAAGATTGAATCGGTTAAAATGACATTCAGTCCTCAACAGAATGCTCTTGATAAACGGCAACAAGAAATAGAAGCAAGAGAGAAGTCTCTGAAGGAAGAATTTGTGAGTGAAAACAACCTTGCTTTATTCAATATTTTAAACTGAATCTATAGAACTCCAATAGCACGAGCTAAGCATTTCATCAGAGATCTTTGAACTGACTTTAAGGGAGGGCTATTAAGGAAACCAAGAACTGCTATACGGGCTAATATCACTTTATTTGGGAATGCTTGGAAAGTCGTCGATACTTCCAAGCATTATCGTTGTGGCATCCCTTGGGAAGGTTATTGACGGGTTTTGCACACAAACTTAATACTTTATCTAGCCCCCTGCTAATGTGAGCATAGGGCAAGAGTTTGGCAGGACCTTTCTCATCTCACTTCATCTAGCCCCCCACTAATGTGAGCATAGGGTAAGAGTTTAGCAGGGCCTTTCTCATCTCACTTCATCTAGCCCCCCACTAATGTGAGCATAGGGTAAGAGTTTAGCAGGGCCTTTCTCATCTCACTTCATCTATCCCCCCACTAATGTGAGCGTAGGACACGAGTTTCTTAGGGCCTTTCTCTGATCTCCATCAAAGGCACAAGATGGCCAGACACAAGCAATGCCAAGAGCTTGGGGAAGTCGCTGTAGAGACTAACCGCTCAAATGTGAGCAAGGCATTTACCCCTCATGCCAAATAGAAAGCAGTGTTCCGTTAATATTACAGTTTACTTTCCTTTCTTTAGGAGTTGCTGCTGTCGACGCAGAAACAATTTGATGAGAAAACAGAAGAGCATTGCGCGAAGGAGAAAGAGTGAGTACCGAATCACAGAATGCAAACATTTCGATGCTGTTTAAGCCCCAACAAGCACAACTTGTCTCGGAACACGTTTTTTGAATAGTTACACAAAAAGTTACAGCGTTTAGCATAGCATCCCGGCAACTGATTCAAACTTTGTGAGACAGGTTGCTACAAAATGTTTAACTGTTGCCAAAAAATCGACAACAAACAATAAAAACGCAAAGCCTTTGCGTTTTTATTGAAATGAAGACTAAAATTGGAAATTGAAATGAAGACTAAAATGGCCGAAAAGGAAAGACTGAAAATGTGATATTTTCGCTCTTGCCTATTTCGCCCGTTTCAGCCTTTTTTCACCCCAGTTATCTTACTCTTGGTTGGCGAGGATGCGGTAAAATTCATTTTTAGGGTCTGCTCTTAACGCCAGCAGAGCAATGGAACAGTAGCTCAAGGCCTTGTGCAGTGGTCGTGTGTTGTTGAGGCCTAATGCTCCATTAAGAGTTACGCGGGATGCCGTCCAAGTCTCAATATTTTCAGGCTTTCTTTTAGTTGCGAACAAAACTGCGATTGTCGTCCGTGTCCTTAAATCTTTCATCAACGGTTCAAATATATCATATTTCATTTTTTCAGTCTAATTTAGGCGTCCTGTTCTTGACTTTTCACACAACGATGTGGTGTTAAAATCGTCCCATTTAACTTCACCTTAACACGCGGTGTAAACGCTTCCTTGTGTACCTCCTAACGCCGCTTATTGACATTCCGTTATTAAAGTACTGACGGTGAAAAGGAGTAAAAACATGCGGGTTTCCTCGCCAGTGTAAACTAGCCTTCTGGTGTGAATACGATCGAAGATGTTTTTTGACCAATCAGGTCAATAACCAGAGACATTTATACCGTCTACTGATGTTCCACAATTTACTTGACTCTGAAGATGACTTCTGCTCAGGTTGTCGAAACGTCAGTCGATGTCACCTCGAACAGTCCTTCTCTGGACTACACTCACCCGGATGATCACAATTTACGTATTTATTATGTTTTCAGCTATGAACTAATGAACAAACTTTTAATGTTATGGTAACATTTAGGAACAAGTGAGTTAAACCCCGTTCTGCTTTGCTTTATTCAGGTTGACGGAAATCATTTCCACTGCCTCCGATGAACTGAACAAATCCACAGAGGTTATTAAAGGTCTGGAAGAGCAGCAAAAATTTGTTCAGGAATTTCTTAACATGGAACATTTTACTTTCGATACAGATTCTAAACTGGCAGGGTATGTAGAAAAACTTGTTGCTTCTTCCCGTTCTACCAACTTATTCACTTTAACATACACTGCAGAGTTAACTTTCTGATCCATCATTTGTGTCCTTAGTGCTAGCGGTATAACATTCATTTGTACCCTTCACATTCACATTGCTGCAATTACCACCGTAATCATCCACGACTTGCTCCCGACTGGCCTCGTAGCTCAGTCGGTAGAGCAACCGACGATCATCTTCGGAGATCGTGTGCTCGATTCCGACCGAGGTCGGAGATTGTTTCTTTGCCTCGTGCGATCTCCCATTTCCTTACTAGGGATAACGCTCAGTGGGAAATTCATGGATTCACTTAGCACTTTAACATACACTGCAGAGTTAATTCTCTGATCCATCACTTGTATCAACTAATTACTCTTGTAGGGTTTGTACAGAGTCTGAGAATCTGGAACTATTTTCTCAGGCCAGCCACTTCTAGTTCTCAGCTTGCCACTTCTTACATGTATTTGGAACGACCCAAGCCCCTTATTATACGCCCTTTATACTTCATTTTAGCCTTCATGCCAAGCAGGATGAATTGTCTCAGCAAATCAAGACCTTGTCTAACGAAATCCAGCTGGAGCAAAGAGGCGTGGTCACACTGCGGAAGAGTCTAAACGAAATCGAGGCTCAAATCTCTGATCTGGACGTTGCCAAGGAGATAGCAAAGCAAGGTAAATACAAAGTTCAACTGCAGGCGACAGGTTAGATTGTAACAAACAAGAGGTCTTAGCTTTCGCCAGTAAAGGGTACCGGACATACGGTGAAGCAATGTACGTAGACTTGCCGCAATTCGACAGTTGAAGCTAACTCCCGAAACATAAGCGATGGGGTCGCGAAACACGGGCGACGAAGAAGAACCTACGCTGTGTGTTCCGTCAGACAAAGAACTTAGCCAATGCGGAGGGAGAATTGTATTTATTATGAGTTAATTCGATCTAAAACAAAAAGAAACTATCGTAGGCACTCGGCCTTACTAACGCTCAAAATGAAACAACGGATTGAACGAAACAAACAAAAGAAAATTTACTTCTGTAACTTCTCTCCGCAATTGAAGTACACGTAAAATGATCCCAACATAAATTGCAACAATGATTCCTCAACAGGTTAGCACGGGTAAGCTCAATAATTGAGACATAAATTGTATCATTGCTTTCTCAACAGCCGAGCTTAGCATGGGCGCAGCAGCGCACTTAAACAGCGCGCTTGGGGATAACAATTCAGAAAATGTAAATGTTCAACGGAACATTCTGCGCAACAGTTTCGAAGTAGATTACAGGAGTTAAAACAGGGATGAAAACACCTGGAATTTTTGTCTTTTCAAGGAAAAAAAATGTCAACGTACCTTTGAAGTTCCTTTTTCTTTTTCCTCTGTTCTTCAAAATAACTTAAACTGCTGCCATTCCCCATTTATTAGGCAAAATGGTCGCTTAAAAACAGCGGTCCCGGTGCGAATGATTTTTGTTTTGCGACTGAAAACTTTCCTTTGTGACGTAACAAAGGAGGAAAAACGCGCGCGCAAAAATAAGCCAATCAGATTCTCTTGCAGTTTACGTGATGCGAGCGTGCGCAGCGGATGTCGAAACTGAGCAATACGCCCAATCAGGCGTATATAATTTGTGTGCTTCTGGCCCTAAGTAAAACCTGCTAAGCTAAAACGAATAAAACAAAAACAACAACAAAGGAAATGACGATTTGGCCCGACAGTATCGGAGAGCAATCGACGTACGTGTATTTCTAGTAACAAGCAAGAGGTGCAACACTGTACATAAACTTGACGCAATTCGACTGCTAAGGCGAACTCCCGAAACATAACCGATGGGGTCGCGAAACACGGGCGACGAAGAAAAGCCTACATTGTGCGCAACAGTTTCGAAGTAGATTACGGGAGTCGAATCAGGGAATGGAAACACCTTGCAATTTTTGTTCCGCGCAATTTTGCTGCGTGTGTTAGGAACGAACAGCGCGCGTCGTAAAATCTCGCACCTGTCTCTTTTACTGTTCTTTTTTGTCTTTTCAAGGAAAAAAATTGTCGAAATACCTTTGAAGTTCCTTTTCCTTCTTCCTCTGTTCCTCGGAATAGCTGAAACTGTTTTCCTCTCCGATTTATTAGGCAAAATTGTCACTTAAAAACGGTACCTCCGATAGTCATGATTTTTGTTTTGCGACTGAAAACTTTCCTTTGTGACGTAGCAAACTAGGAAACGCGCGCTCTTAAACCAACCAATCTAACTATCTCTTACAGATTACGTGTTTCGAGCGCGCGCAGTGAATGCCGAAACTGTTGCTGCTGAAGACCAAGCATTACCGGGAAAATTTTCTTCAACTTGCGCAACAAATTTTCATGTTGCAGAAATTAGACAATGTTTCTACTTTTGGCAATATGAAAATTTGTTGCGCGCGGTGTTAATACGGGCAACAAAAAATCGCAACTTTCAGTTGCAACATTTGTTGCGCGACAAGATGTATAACTAAAGTAGTTCGGTCTTTGGCTAAGTTAGGACAAGGTCTGTAGGACTCAGAACTCGAGGCACAAACTTTCAACCGTTGTCAAGCGCCGAATACTTGAGAAGTCAAGTTGTTACTGCTTATTTGATTGGTGATTTGACCTGTGTTTATCTCTTTTATTTAGAAAGAAATTTCAAGGAAGCTAAACGGTTGAAAGAGGAAAGAGAAACGTTAACGCAAGAGGGAGTTGAAAGCCAAGGGAAACTCGAGTCTTTGCTACAAAAAATCGCCGGAGATAAGAAATTGCTGGAGGAAGTTGAGCAGGAGAGTAACGACTTGGATTCGGAAATCAGCGAACAGGATCGTGCGGCCGGTAAAGGTTTTCATTTTGTTTTTTCGCCTTGACAGGTTTATGCACATGCACAGAAATATTTTAAACTTTCCAGCATTACACAGCTGTGCAAAACAATTTCCAGTATAATTTCCGAACCGAAAACAGCTTGCCTTACGATTTACTAAAACGGTGTATTGTATTTATGAATTTACGGTATGCATATGAAACAGGTTTCATGAATTGATACAGAAGGCGAACCTCTTAAATACAAACACCAAATTGATACAACTTAGAAACTGAATATCACTTTTTGCTTCATAAGGTGAGTTGCCGAAGAGATTTGTCCCGAAATCGACACAGTTTCCAGTCTGGCCTGGCCGAGGTTGGTTGGTAGATACAGACTAATGTAAACTATCTTTATTTAGCTATAGTTACAGTGGAGAAGGCATCTCTTGTGATTCAAGCACTTCGGGGACAAATAAACAGGTAAGGACTCTTGGCAGAAATATTGATAAACAAAAAGGTAAATGTAAATGTAATTTATTTACCCAAGAAGCACCAAAGAGCTCTAGAAGCTCGTTCAAAGGTGTCCTTGCGTTCAGGTCGAATTGGAATTTGGAAATGTTGGTTTTTGTGGAGGGAGTAAAACCGGAGAACCCGGAGAAAAACCCTCGGAGCAAGGACGAGAACCAAGAACAATCTCAACCCACATATGACGCCGAGCGGGAATCGAACCCGGGCCACATTGGTGGGAGGCAAGTGCTCTCACCACTGCGCCATCCCTGCTCCCCAGAGCTGGCCTACCTGTACAGTACGGTCTTCCTTCAAGGCGTAGAGTTAAACGTGTTTTTTGTTGTTTTTAGGGTGAGCGGTTAGAGACGTTCCGGTATATAACAAGTTGCGTCGTAAAGTGACGGGATGCAAACATGTTAAACTGAACTTATTCGTTATTTATTTGATTAGAATCGGGGAGGACAATCTTGTGAAGACGTTACTGGAGACTGAAGCTAAAACGTGCCAAGTAAGTGCGGAATGATTGATTTAAGGAGTAATTTAAAAACTGCATTGTCTCATCGTTTACGGTTTAACGCGGGGACGAATGAAGAACTACGAACTATACTATCCGACCGACTACAACAACAACAAAAAGGAACAAGGAAATAATTAGATCGACATGTATGCTATCTTCCCCCGCAGTCGTTTTTAGAGAAGTCATATTCTTCTCCCCCAGAGGCTAATACCACTCCCAAAAAAAAGACTACGAGGGAGGCTACATCAATCCGTGAATCCCCAAGATTCCCGGGCAATCGACCCACTGGTCAATGGTTTGATAAAAGAGAGATTTAGCATCGCGTATACGTGAAACGCGGACGGCAAAAATGACCACGTGATCACGATTTTCCCGCCATTTTTCGCGTTTGTCGGTTGTTGTTTCTACGTGAAAACAGGCTATTTTGCGTTTGCCGTCTACGTGAGAACTTCGCAAGTATTTCTTCCTCTTTTTCTTATACATATAATCAATCAATCAATATGTTTAATGTGGTCAGTATATAAGTAGTTAATTGTTGAAAACAAGTACCCCAATAATTTTTCCGGCAAGTCATACTAAGGCAAATAAAGTTTCATGTTTAAAATCCTTCATAACTCACTCGTTACTGCACTTTTCTTCATGAACTTACCACAGTGAGTCGCAAAACATCTTGTAATGTTGCCAGCTTGCAGTGTTTACTAGTTTCAGTCCATTGCGAGTTGACGTAGCACAGGCGAAGCTAAAGTCAAACGAGGTTCACGTTATTTTACGTCAAACGTGAAACGGCAAGGTGACGTTTGCCGTTTCACGTAAACGCGATGCTAAATCCCTCTCAAGTGTTATTCAATATTTTGTCTTTTAGAACCTCATATCAGACTTGTGTAAAAAGCACGATATTTCAGCGCCAGATGTGGACTACAATCAAGCCGGTATTCAGAGAAACTCTCGAGTAAGTCGCATTCAGGTTTGGTAGCATTGTCATGTAAAAGGCAAGGTACGCACCCTTTGCCATGTTCATACGAGAGAACCTCTTATTTGGGCTTGTATTAAATACAAAAAAACTCTACGACCTACTATGCTTATGAATTTGTGGCTGGGTTAATCTTAAACAGTTGTAATCTTTGATTTTTCTGTTTTTTTTTTCTTTTCTTTCTTGTTGATCGACATCTGTAGCAGGACATCCAAACGTGAATCTTGACAGGAAACCAAGTTTTCATAATCCTCATGGTTTCTTGTTGTTTTCCTCGCTATTTCATCTTCGTTTGTTTTTCGTAAGTCTCTATTGTATAGTATGCCAAACTAAAATAAAAATAAACATAAAAGCCAAGGTGTTCCAGAAAAGATGAAATAAAGGTATTGTCAGAATGACGCAACAATTATTCATCAGAATGACTGCCAGCTTTTAAGAAACCTTCATGTAATATGTCAAAAACGAGGGCGAGTGCTTTATCACGGGTTCCAAATACCGAGAAACAGATGAAAGCACGAGGCCGCAGGCCGAGTGCTTTCATCTGTTTCGAGGTATTTGGAACCCGTGATAAAGCACGAAGCCCGAGTTTTTGACATGTCTTCTCAAATGAAACAATAAGAAATTAATCTCATTAAAATGCAAATGTTTGATCTCAGATGAAAAACATGTTTCATCTCAGATGAAAACCTGGTGGTGTTTCATCTGGTGTTTCATTGGGGTATCAAGATTCATCCACCTGACCGAAATGGAGGTCATTTATTGGCTTTTGACTGCATGAATTATTAATGAGTTTGAGAAGTAATATGTCAAAAACGAGTGCGAGTGTTTCATCAGGGGATCCAAACACTGAGAAGTAGGTTGAAAAAACGAGGCGCAGCCGAGTTGTTTCAAACGACTTCGAGGCGTTTGGATATCTGATGAAACACACTTTCGAGTGTTTGATATGGCTTCTCAAATGATCAGTAATTCTTGGAGAAATTGCAAGGCTAAAGTTCGCAAAATTATTTGGTAATTAGGAACACACATCCAGACCACGGTCACAGTAGCGATTTTCTTTGTTTTCTCTTGATGAATTATTAATGAGTTTGAGAAGTAATAATGAAAGTGTTTTATGTCTTAGGAAGCGGCAGCTGAGCAGGAAAAGGTCTCAAAATGCGAGGGCTTTGAAGAGAAGGCAAAGAATTGTGCAGAGTTGATGGACAAACTGAATGAACTGGAGGGAAGGTTGGAAGCTGTGGTGGAAGTGGAAGACTTTGACGAGGCACATATCCTTTTAGTAATTAACAGTCCCCTTTCTAATGTGGTGAAGCTCCCTTACGGCAATCTTCACCAATATACCTAGTCTGTACAACAGACGGTTAATGAGCGCAAGCAGCAAACTCGTGTACATGACAACAGTAGAATTCCCCTCCACAAAAATCCACAACCCCCATTCCCAGAATAAACACAATCCCACTCAATAGGCACACAACAAAGGGGAACTACACTACTCTGTAACTTTAACCTTCTGCAGAATAGTACCATCTTCTATAGAGCAGTTTTCAATTGAGTGTCGAAAGTAATTGCAAGTTTGCTTTGGTTTTGCGTCTCTGCGCTCTGTGATTGGTTAACAAAACTCGCGCTACTTTCCACCCAATGAGCAACGGAACTAAAACCAATCGTGCCTCGCTCGTACGCTTTTTCCCGCGCTTGGCACCGGTTACATGTATTTGCTTTGGCTTTTAATTGGTTCATTGCGATGTTTACGTCTGTCATTATTGGCGATAGTAATTACTTTTGTTTTTGTTTTTGCGACATTCAATTAAATACCGCGCTAAAATAAAACCTTAGCAATTACGTGAAACAAGATAATTGGAACAAAAATTTGGGGTGCGTTTTTTTGGGAGAATCCAAAAACGGATTTGTGATCTCAGGATATTCGGATCATGCCGCATCAAAAGAACCGACGAATCGACTCCCAGAGTGGATTTGTCGGTTCCTTTGATGTACTATGATCCGAACGATCTGGGATCACAAGTCCGTTTTTGGATTCTCCCAAAATAAACGCACCCTTGATTTGGCAGCAAATTTTTTGATTACGAGCAAATAATTAAAGTACTGATTTTGAACTTCGAATGTTTACACCTCGTCTTTCTCTAGTAAACCCGCCCCTTTAAAAAAGGATTAAAAGTGTACAGCAAGTGTAAGCCTGGTTTGAAAGGCAGTAATGTAACTTGCGTCTCTTAATTTCCACGACGATTGTTACAAAATTACTAGTGTCCCTACATTGAAACACTACCAGTATAGATCTCGCTAAATCTACACTGGTCAAAATCAACGAAATATGTCCTCTGGCACTAACTCAATGCTATAGTGGGCAAACATCAGCTTAACGCGGAAGGTATTCGTACCAAGGTCCAAAGATCTGGAATTCCCTTCCTGTTACAATCACTTCTCTGTCAAGTTTTCCCGACTTTAAGAAAAAACTGCTAGAGTTTTTAGTAAAATAATTACTGAATTGGCAGAGCCGCACATTTGTAGCACTATCAATGTAAGCATATTGTTACGTACGAGGTGGCTTTAACTATAAGCCTGGCCCCAGTTGTTCAAAGGCCGGATAACTTTATCCGCTGGATAAGGCACTATTCGGGGTCTAAAATATGCTTCACGTGAAACGTTGTCCAAGGTTTTCGTCCACTCCTAAACTAGACTGTGCTTAGAGTGTGCATATTCGCTTGTACACGATGAAATACTGAAATCTTTGCACAGATTGAAACTGTCGGATGGTGACTTATCCACTGGATAAAGTTATCCGGCCTTTGAACAACTGGGGCCTGGTGGTTTCTAGAGGTCACCTTGCCATACATTAAACTATGGATAAATTGTAAATATATTGGAAAAAATGGCAATTAAATGTCAATGTCAATGTACTTCCCTTGACGTATCATCAGATAGACTTCAGCAAGAAATAACCAAGCTTAAAGAGACGATAGAGAAGAGCGAGGAAGAGACCGTCACCTGAGACAGGCGATTAAACAGCAGGGATGTACATCATCAGGAAAAACATAGCTGTTTGAAGACTTAACTTTTCTGAATTTTTCAATGTGGTTAGGCCGTCTCGAGTTCGCAGAAAGTGAACTTAAGTTACAGTGTAATATTATGAGTACTATGAAAGGCGAAACCCTTAAAAATCCTAGAAAAGAATTTGGGATACCAAAAAAAAAATCTTTGACCTTGGCTTGATTCGTACTATGGCCTCGACTTACGACTAGATCTACCGGCGCTCTAATCGCTACAATGGAGAAATTATAACCTGTACAATGTCTGTAGGTGGCGTAAGAGAGTATAAAAAATCGTGTGAAAGGAATCGATCGGATGAGACACTTCACTGCAAATAACTGCCCATTAAGATCCAAAAATGTTTTCTTTTTTTAATAGTTCACACTTGTGTTTGTCACTACTACAAAAATAAGCTATGTATTTAAATAGTAAAAATTCTACTTTTTAAATAGGCTATATACAGACCATTTGGCTAATATATTTACAATTTTGGCTAAAAAATTATTAAAAAGTCTTTGAAAATGATAAAAATGATCTTCACTATCTATGCGTAGTAAATGTTGAAATACATGCTGCTAGACTTCTAACTACTATACCTCAACACCATTCACTTTTTCTTTTTAAAAATATTCCCCAAAACACCTTTTCTCTTATCCTGTCTTTTATCATCGTGCGCAGACTCTGCACTGTTAAACGCTGACCGCAAAGACCCAGGAACACCTTGCATCTGACTACTATTTGTTGACCGCTGACTAGTTAGACTCACGGGCTTGGGTTTGACTGGTGGTTTCGGTATTCCTACCGAGTCTAAGGAGTCATATGACTCGGACCGTGAACGCGCATCTGGTTTTGGCGCCACTGGCGGAGGAGCCCGTTTGGGTTTACTTCTGGGGGGAGGGGTAGGTTGTTGAAGCTCTGAGAGGATATTGGATAGGGGGCTATCTTCGACGCCATTGTCAAAACCATTTTCATCATCTGAGAGGAATTCTGGAGGCGGGGAAGTCGGCAGTATTGGAAGTTGTTCACCATCCGAAAAATCGTCAAAATCGGCGAAATCCGGAGGAGGAACAGCCGGGAGCAGACTATCGGGTTCCAGGGGAAGGCTTCCAATATCCACCAAGATGTCATTCTCATCTCCACTGTCGGCTTCCATCGGTACCCTACTGTTTGAAAAGTCCGAGGGAACTGTGGAAGGGGGTACATTAACAGGGGCAGGGGGAGGGGGGTCGATGAGAACATCCTCGTCATCTTCAAAGCTAGTTACGGTGATGAGGGGTTTGTGAGCGTGCCGGTATGGAGTCGTCACTTTAGGGGATCCGCCACTCTCCTGTCGCTCCATTGGGAAAGACGTCTTGGGGCTTGGCAACAGCGTCGCTTGAGGTGGAGGGGGTGGGCTGGGGAGATCGATTTCTCCAGCGGCTGCACTGATGTTTTTCATCCAGCGATTGAGATCCTGAGGATCCTTCGCAACGAAAAAGAATTCGGAATCGTCGTCACACAGCAGTCTAAAAGCATTCCTTCGCCTTGCAGCTTCACTGGCTTCTTCACAGAATCCATCTGTCACGTCGACAGGCGGAGCAGCATAGTTGGTGCCTTGTGCGTCCTTCTTTTCACGATAGAAGAAAAGTTGTTGCCCGCGTAACACAGTGTACAGCGTCTTCCATGCGCGCGCGTGCGCCTTTCTTCCACCAGCTTCAAGCTCTTGTTTACGCTGTAAGATACCCTCGACAGCGGACGAGTCTGAGGCTTTCCGCCGGTCCTGAGGACTACTGACTGATTTGTTGTTGTTGTTTTTGTTGTTCTGTTCATCTCGTCTTCTTTGCTCTTCCAGTGTCAGTTTCCTTTCAGCCTCTTGTCGCTTCCTTTCTTCCTCTTGTTTCGCTTTCGCCTCTGCTCTTTTCTTCTCTTCCATAGCTCTCAGCCTCTCTCTTTCTTCTCGTTGTTTCCTCTCCTTCTCCTTCCTCTCATTTTCTTCTTTCAGTCTAATTTGCTCCGATCGTTTCTTTTCTTTCAGTTCTTTGTCTCTCTTTGCTTGTCGTTCCATCTCTTCCTGTCTTCTTCTCAGTTCCATTTCTTGTTGTTCCTCCTCTTCTTCCCTTCTCCTTCTCTCCTGCTCCGCCCGCATCTCGTTCTCTTCCTCTTTCTGTTTATTCAACCCCTCCTCCTGTCGCGTCAGTTTTGTAATTCCCAATAATTTCATTTCCTGAGCGAGCAGCATTTGCTCAAATTCATCGTGCTTCTTCAGTAATTCCTCCACAGCATCCAAAGAATCACCCACATCACTTGACTCCTGATCAAGATCACGTGCATTAAGCCAGGCTTCTAATTGGTCAGCATCTCGCTTAAACACTTGCACCTCTTTACTATGACCTAATTCAACTCCTTTTTCACTCCACGTGGTTTGCAGCGCATACCATGCTTTGGACAACCGCTGCTTTTTCTCCTTGACATCCGTGGACGCAGAGTGACCATCCGCAATGAGTTTGTCAGCGGCTTCGTAGAAATCATTGACACTCCTTTGTCTCGTGTCTATTTCAGCCTTGTGTTCCTGGTGACGAGTAAGGAAGCTCTCCGCGCTTGTGACGTCATCTGGTAGCTCGTCTTCAGTAATGACAGATGACATGTGACTAATCCAAGACCTGCACGAGAGAAATGATCGACTTAGTGAGTCAGCTGCTTGACTCGTATCATTTGAACGTAAAAACAAACAGTATTTTTATTATTTCTCGGAGCATAATGAGTCCGACCAGTTCTTTAAATTAGACGGGTTATTCACGATGTACTAACGAAGTCAATAATCTAAACTGGAAGACACTTTTGCACGATAACAAGAACTAATACCTGGTCAACTTGAACTCCCAATGCTTGCATATCCTTCCTTCACTGTCTAACTGCCTGTCGTTGCTAGCTCACGTTGCTCTGTTCTATGACTTTTCTAAATCTCAAGCTCTGGCACAGCTCTCCGTGAAGTTTGAAAATTCTTCACCGTCTCCATAACTCTTCTAAATGTTTAGCTCTAACACAAACCTCAGCGAGAAATCTGTAAATTCCTCCCTGTCGAACTGCATACGTTGTCAGGAGCTCCATAACACTATGCTCAGTTCAATGACTCATGACTATCTAAATGCTCAGCTCTTCTGCCAAAAATCCAACAAAAGCCTGGCTCTAAGAGTCCAATTACCTGCCATAAGTTCAATTGTCAGGCACTCAACAGTGACAAACCAAACCTGGTACTGTTCTACGACTGTCTCTGCTGCTTAAGTGTTTAGCTCTTATAACGCAAAACAAAGAACGTTCCTGCTTGACCATCAGTTCAGGAATGGACAAACGTCCCAACATTGCTACGAAACATTTGCTGTATGACAGAGTTGAATTGAACGCGCTACAAAAAGTCACTTCACATCACTCCAACATTCATCCAACAAAAAAATGTTGGTCAAATATTAACGGTAGGACGATACCAGTTTTTCAAATCGATCCGATGCGATTACGATATTTTGGCATTTTTTCAAAATCGATACCGAGACGTTTCTGTGATATTAACGCATGCCAAATATTGAAGTCATCGCCAAGGCAGTGCCCGGCTACAAAAGAACCACCGAGACCACCTAAGTTAAGGTTGTAATACTTACTTCAAAGCACAGCGCAACAGCACATACACAAACGGAAAAACGTTGGTTTTCGACGCTAATCCATGCTTTAGTATTCAAGTGAGTGGTAAAGTGAGGAGTATCGGAAGAGATCTCACAAGTATCGATATTTTCCAACGATACCCCAGTAACGATGATATCGAGTATTTGGTATCGGTATCGGCCTTCCCTTAACAAATAACATTGTTGAAATAAACAAATGTTGTCCAATATTGTTGGAACGTTTAGCTGCGGTAAAAGGTTGGAGATTAAAGGGAACACATTTCCACGTTTCGTACACAACAAACAACGTATATACACCCAATGCAAAAATGGCTGACATTTTAATATTCTTTTGTCTTCATTCAAATTAGCCTCACTAGCCTCGTCCAAGGTAGAATATTCTTTTGATTTTTGAACTCAAGAACGAGGCTAGTGAGGCCAATTTGAATGTAGACAAAAGAATATCAAAATGTCAGCCATTTTTGCATTGGGTCTATAATCGGGGCTCAGTAAACATTTTAACATTGTTACACAACACGTCCAACATTTGCTGGAGACCAAAGTTGGATCTGCGGCTAACATATTCTACCACCACACCAACTTGATGTGGTGCTGAACGTACAAATATAGTTGTACCAACAAGTGTTGTACAACGATGTTGCAACGTTATGTCTGTCGTCCACCAGGTTGTGCCAACATGGAGTTTTGCTCAGTTTAGAACTTAACATGAAAACGCTTTTACGAGAAAATATGTAACAACAAACAAACAAACAAACAAGCGCAAACTCACATCAGATCCCTGAAGTCGTTCAAGAACGTTTGCAGCTCCTCAGATTGCGTCAAGTTGGATTTTTTACTGCTAGCTTTCTCCTGCAGGCGACGCCATGATGACACAACCTCGTCCCTCTGTTCCGCCAAGTGTTCCTGTCCCTCTGGGAACCTTGAGATGAGGTCCTCTGCTTCATGGGAGATTGATTCGACCTTCTCACCTAGCGCCTTAAGATCAAGCTGGTAAAAAAGGGAAAAAAATATTCTGTCGACCGGAGAGCAAGTAAGTTAAGGTTACCGTATACTTTTAGAGGTGACTCTCGCGCGTCCGGTTTAAACTGTAGATACCTAAACCCCTACATCAAATTAAAGCTTATAGATGGCTATCAAACTATACCAAGAGTTTTGAAACCCCCCTGAATGAATGTCGAATTTTTCACGACCTCTAAATGCGAGCGTCCGAATCACCTTTTGAAAGCTACAAGTAAAAGCGAATTTTGTTCATCGCTAATTTAATTCCTCCTCACCCAAAGCGCTAAAAAACGTGTCTGCGTTTTGCCAAATTCAATTGCAGTGAAAAGTTACAGAACATTTTTCGAAATAGGATTAAAAAACTGTGGAATGATCGTACAAAAATCGCTTTCGGAAAAAAAAAAAAACATTTTGAAAGAAAAAATTCGCAGACATATTTTTGTTGTGTATAATTAACTAGCTACTGTCCAAATTTGAAGGCAAACGAACAAATTCCCTTTCAAGTGAAAAAATTGACTTGAGAAAAAAAGTAGCGACAGTGCCACAGTGCATCTCCCGCTGAACACTCATAATCACTGACCTGAAAACCTTGGTGCTTCCTCTGTAGGGCCTGGACGCTACTTAGGTCACGTGCTCCATCATCACTGAACATCAGAGCAGCCTCTTTCTCTTGGATCCAGGCCCTCGTTTCTTCCACGTTCCGATTGAAGGCGTGAATCTCTCTGGCTCGGTCCAGGGCCTCTAGCCGTGAGTTGGTTCTCTCTTTTAGCGTGTCCCACATGGAACAAACTTCTTCCATTCTGGTTTCTATAGCCTGTTCAAACATAAACAAAAACAAAAACAATGGCAAGAGAATCATACGGCAAGCGAGAGTCCGTCGACAACAATGAAATAAGTTACAACTGATAAGATTGAAGGAGTGATGAACTGAATAATTACTTAGTGACTGATAGCCTGCGCGGCGAGTGCTAGAGAGGTTAAGGGGTGATGGGAATCGAGCGTGCGTGCAAAGTGCGAGGAAAGACCGTAGCCCTTTTCCTCTTCCCCGGGTCAAACCCAGTGGCATATAATCGTTACTTTAGGAGGAGTTCGCTACTGTCGAGACTCGTTACTTTGGGAACAGTGCGGTCGTGTCTGCGATAAACAGAGGTGGATTCATGGTCAGATTGAAATGAAGTAACTCACATTCGAGTAACAGCACCACAAAAACAGACAGGATAGCGCCCCCCCCCCCCAAAAAAAAAAGAATGTTTCCTTACCTCCCCTTCGCTGTTGCCTTCGTCTAACAATGCTTGCGCTTGCGCAGTAAGATTCGCAATCCTTTCCCCTGATGTCACCAAGTCACGTGTGAAGTCTTCGAACTTCTTGAGTAAAGTTTCCACGTGCTCCAGATCATGACCGTAATCATCGGAAGTGGCAATCGATTCCCGCTCGGCAATCCACGCTTCCACTTCGTCAGCTTCTCGGAAAAAGTTGAAGAGTTGGTTGGAGTCGAGAAGACGTTGGCGGCGATGAGATGCTTTTTCGCTCAGTCCTTTAAAACGAGTTTCCATCTCCAACTAAGAAACAAATCAATAAATTTTGAAACGTTAGTAATGTCGGAACTATCAGACCTAGTGGCCGGATGAAAATAAACTTTATTTCCCTGACTTTTTCCCGAAATTGAAGAAAAGGTTTTCGCTGGCTTTTACCTCACAGTAGCAACGCTATTGAATTTTTTTGACAAACAGATTCCATTTGACAATGCAATTTCATTCTTGTAACACATAGATGACGTAAAAACTTAGTTTTAGTTCTTGAGAAACAAAGAGTTGAAATATTGTAACTTATGCCTTTTTGAAGAAAATGACTGTAATAGGGCAACAACAGGAATTATTTTCTAAAGAGTATGGTATCTCATTACTGTACATGACAATATTCCATGTTAAGTCTGTAAGAAATCTAAAAGAAAAAATGGTTTCACCGAACTGGTTTTGCAGATATATTTTACAGGATTAGTGTCAGCGAATAAGCAATGAATATTGAACCAATCAGAGTGGTGCATCGTATATAGCTACTGAAAGCGAGCAGTCAACGAGGCAAAGCTTACGAGCTTAAATCTTTGGTCAAAATTACCAACAGAAATCAAAACATTACTTGTCGCCGTTGAATCCTGTCCGAATCAAAATTCTTTGCCGTCACCAGCTCCTGACACGTGTTTCTAAGATCTTCGACCTTTGCCCTGTAGCTGTCTAACTCCAGTTCTAGAGTCTCATGCTTACGCAGCAGCGACTGGGCACTAGTCTCGTCTCGACCATAGTCCTCGCTGGAGACCCGCGGCAGCTTCTCTCGTATCCAGGTCTCCACTTCAGTTACTTCCGTGTAGAACTGGGGAAAATAGACAAGGGAGTAATTCACTTGGGCACATACCTACTGTCAATACGTTCAACATGAGTGCACCATTAACACTGCAGGCTTAAACCGTACTGCAACTCTCACGCGATCCCTGACGCGTATACAGCTGTTTTGACAAAGGTTGTCCAAAAAAGTGTAAAAGCGTACGCGACAATGCCGAAAGGTAGTCTGGGAATCACCAATAAATTTCAATAAAAGCTCAGAATCCACAATGCCTTGACCGTACAGCGAAGACTTGAGATGGCGAGCAATATGGATTCTGAGCTTTTATTGAAATTTATTGGGTATTTTCCAGACTACCTTTCGGCATTGTCGCGTACGTTTTTACGCCTTTTTGGACAACCTTTGTCGAAACAGCTGTATGACAGAATTTTTTTCATTTGCTTGAATACCGAGCCAGACAGGAGACTGGGGATAGTAGGATTGTGACGTCAATACAGGAATGCCAGTCTTGTGATTTCTCTATTCCTCAGTTGCTTTTTGTGTGCAGAGGAAGAAAACTGTGTGGACGAAAATGTGAATGGGACTGTTGTATACTCAGAATGCAACAACTGAGGAATAAAGGAACAGCGAGACTAAGCGTTACTGTATTTACGTCACACTGTACCCAATTGGAAGTAACATAGTACCAAACCGGAAGTGAAATTTGACACTTTTTTACGCCTCAAAGTCGGGAAGAAGAATTAATAAGGATTTTTTTTATTTTAATACGAGAAAAACATGAAGATTTGATCATGAAATAAAAATATATTCTGCCAAATAAACTTGAAGTTCAAGACTCGACACTTCAATCAGATATCTTAGCTGACCTCTGATGAATCAAAGAAATTTGCTCCAGTGAACTCAGAAAGTTACGTCTATGGGTTGCGATTGATGGACCCCGCATTTTGCACGGCTGTTTCTCGGGTATCTCTTAGCTCTCATCGTAATTATGCTTGATAGCATACAAGACGCAAACATATCACTATCAGTGGTAACCTTAATGTCTAACTTTTGAGTCTGAATGAAATATTAAAGCGTGACCATTCAAATTACAGCAACAGTTCAAAACATTTCTTTCAGTTTGAAGCCATTTGCTTTAGTTTACAACGTTTTGTACCATCACATTTCAGTTTTTTCTTTTCTGACTCTCAATTTGTGAATAAAATGTGAAGGGATGAGAGGTTCTTGGTTTGAATTTCTAACCTGCTGAGTCTTGAGTGAATCCTGTAAGCTTTGCTGTCGAGCCGCTGACAAACTTGTTAGCTCGTCCCAGTTCTCTTGCAACTCAGTACACCGAGCCTCGATTTCGTCCGCAGCATAATGCTGGCGTTCTATCAGCTGGTCAGCGGTAGACATCACTGTGTTTATGAGCTGCTCATGCGCTGTTATTTCAGCGTCAACTGCTTCTTGTTTCTTGATGAGATTTTGAACTCCTAAAAGCAAAACAGGTTTTTAAAACAATCATCAACAGACTTTCGTACGAACTGTTTGGTAGGCTTTTTCAAATGTAGGCCAGTTTATTCGTCACATCTAAGTAACATCAAATGTCAATGAAGCTCCACGAAAACTGGCAAAAGTCTCAGAGAATCAGCCCAATGGGAAGTTCCATTTATTATCCGCACTCCCCCCCCCCCCTCCCTGTGAAAGTTCAGATTCCAATCTCCATTTTTTTGCTGAAGGCACCTTTGAAGACTGTATTCGAGGGGGCTAAAATTTTGTCAGTTTCTTTGAAAAAATATTCCGACAACCCTTATGACAGAAACCACCCTCCACAGGGAAGATTAAGAAAATTTTTGGAATGTCCCAATAACTACACAAACAACTGTAGCAGTATACTGTTATTTGAGTGATGAATGGCCTAAAAGATGAAAAGAGTGCAGATTAGATTCTTAGCTGTAACTTTAAAATAGGCCTTAGAAAACAGTTTGAACCAGAAAACGTTAATAGTTTACCAGTGTGAATGTCCGGCACGAAACCTAAACATAACTTGACATGATAGGTCAAAATTGATCGTTTGTCTCGATTGTGGGGCTTTCAACCGTACAATTTCGGCCTGACTTTCTGACTGGTTAAGTACATCACGCCTTTTCCTGCGGTTTTATGGCAGCTAATAAAGAACCATTCTTAAGCAAGATTCTCTTCCACTTCTAAGATGCCATTAGCAACTTAACTTTAATACCCCAATGCCACTTAGTTTTGAGATTTTTTTTTTTTGCTTGCTTGTTTTAATTTACGCATATCGTACTGTTTTCCAATTCAAAATTTCGCAAAGATAAAAGGCAGGGTATTTAATTTTGTCTCGTACCAATGAGGTTGCGTCCAAGGTCATCAGATTTGACCAGGGGTTCCTTGTCTCGTATCCAGGCCAGCTCTTCTTGCACATTGGCGAGATACCGGTGAAGAACGAGCGAGTCTTGAAGTTTGTCTCTTCGTGCTTCAGCCGGCTTGGAAAGACACATGAATCTAAATAGACATAAACACACATTGGAGGACCGAAACAATACAATGATTTTCCTTTGGTAAATATATTCTATTTTTATGCAAATATATTCCATTGTTTTAGTCCTCCAACATGGCCACCGTGCACACACTCTATTCGATTCGTTTGTTGCCCCATTACAGATCACGTGACGGTACTCTAGGGAGTAGTCTCTTTTAGAATTGGTCATATTCACGCTGGCATGCATTCTTTACTTCTAAATAGACAAAGGATCGATACCCCTGAGAATGTCATGTGGTTTGTCATGGGCAATAAGCATATAAAGCGAATAAGGTATTTTCCCTCTTTAGTTTTAAATAATTCCATTGCACTGTATCCCCTCAAGCGTTACGAAAGGTAGGACACATGACACTCAAGGGGATGATCGTGTGGTCTGTAATAGAACAACAATAAGCCCCCAAAACAAAACCACTTCTTCATACTGGAGTTCGATATATAATGCAAGGTGAAAATCAGTCAATGTCTTAAAACAACAACCACAACAACTCAAAGGTAGAGGATTGTTGGTGGTTAACTTTCATTACCTTTCTGCAACAGCCTTAGCCCTGTCTTCAATCTCGTCCTTCTCAAAGTGGTCTGCTTTTACAAACTCGTCCGCTTGAACTAAAATCTCCTTCACTCTCTCCTCGTGCGAGGTGATGTCTGCTTCGAGTAGCTGATGCTTTTTGATCAGATTGTTGGTGCTCTTTACATCTTTCCCAAAATCCTTACAAAAAACAAAACAAAACGAAACACAGATTATGCTGACAGAAGTGCCCGATTAATTTAAAATAATGTCAACCTTGGGACTAAAGCAAACATTTGAGTCTGTAGGTAAAATCCGGAAGAATGATCACGCAAATGAAAGCTACTGAGCAGTACTTTCCTGTGGTGCTGTTTATTATGCTGTACAAGGTGGTTCTAACTTTTGAGTTTGTGGATGAAATCCTAAAGTGTGACCATTCAAATGAAAGCTACTGAGCAGTACTTTCCTGTGGTGCTGTTTATTATGCTGTTCAAGGTGGTTCCAACGTTTAAGTCTGTGGATGAAATCCTAAAGTGTGGGCATACAAATGAAAGCTACTAAACAGTGTTCTTGCAACGTGAGTCAACTTTACATCAAACCAGCTGATGAGATCTTTAAGTGGGAAATGGATCGACTGGTTTGAAAATGTTGAAAAAGGAAAAAAATCCCCGTTTTTCTAGTTTAAACCTCCCACTGCTTATTTATATTTCACTTACCTTGGATGCTAAATTGTTCTCCACTTCAGTTATCCACGACTCCAAATCACCCACATTCTTCTCGAACGTTTGTCGCTGAATAGCTTCCTTAAGCCGCTGACCCTTGCTGTTTGACATATCACCCAGGAACTTCCACAGCTCCTTCACGTCTTTCAGCCTCGCTTCCACGGTTTCACGTGATCGAGGCGTAGAGGTCAATAGCGCCTGCCCGGCTCGGAGCACGTTGTCAAGCTGACCTTTGTTCGCGGTAAGCTCGGCTTCAAATGTTTGGTGCTTCTGTTGTTTCTGTAGCAGGTTTGATGTTTCTCTGTATGACGCTTCGGATGCTGTTTGCAGTTTCTCGTTCATCCACGACTCGATCTGTTTAGTTGGAGAAAAAATAACAAGAAGAAAAATTTCTTAATCCGCGGGGCTTAAGGACGGTGCCTACTAATACCGAAGTATTTTTGCGCGGGAAACGCAGATCTTACCAAGGGCTGTTGGAATCCAAAATGAAAATTGGGGTAAGCACGCATTTTTTAGAGATAATTAAGCAACAATAATTCTAAAAAGCGCCAAAATGCAAAACAATGTATGAAATTTTTTTCCCAAATTGAAGTTTAATTTTCTCTGAAAAATGCATGGTTACCCCTAATTTTCTTTCGGATTTCGATAACCCCTGTCAAGATCTGCTTTTCCCGCGTAGTTATCAACCGCGCAAAAATATCTCTGTTTTAGCAGGCACCACCGTTAAGAGATTCAAGTTTCTCGCACCATCGCGAGATGCGCAGAACGTATGCGCAGTAGCAAATGGAGGCACCGTTCTTGATACAAGAATTTTACCATGTATGAAATACTGCACTGCAAACCATATAATAAGCCGCTTATTTCAAGTCATTTACCTCTTCCGCATCCCTCAGAAACTGAAACAATTTCCTGGACTCGCCCAAGTCCCCAACCTTGGCCGTGGCTCGCTTTTTCAGTCGTTCCCAGTTCTCCAGCACCTCTTTGCATCGTTTGCTTATCAGGTCAGAATCAACGTGCTCCTGTTGTATGAGCTGGTTAGCAGATTGCTGCAAAGCCTTGATCTTCTCTTCGTAGGCTGTGAGGGATTTTTCAAAGTTGCGTTGATTTTTCAGCAGCGTCTCTACTGTGTCAAGACTGTCGCTAGATTCTTCTGCTTGTAGAAAAGCCTCTTTTGTTGCTATCCACGCATCTGCTTGATCCGCGTCTCTCAAAAACAGCTAAAAGAAAAAACATAAAAATGATGTATTATTCAGTGAGTGACACAGACATACTTGGAAAAAGGAAATCTGAGAGCTCATTTTAAGAGTCAAACCTAAGACCTTCCGATTACTAGTTCGGATGCTCTACTATTGAGCTACAGGAGACTCGTGGGAGCTAAGGCCATTAAACTTGGTTCATTTGCCAAACATTCTGCATACTGCTAGGATTTGAATGTCGGTGTGTGGCATATGCGCAACGGAATATATGTGATGGTATATTTTAAGTCTGCTGGATACTAGAGAGGGGTGGCTATGCAATAAGGACACCATCTTTTGAGGTTGAGGAAGGGGGTGCAGACAGAAAACACTATGTACAGTCGAACCTGTATATAACGGCCACCCTCGGGACTTGAGTAAGTGGCCGCTTAATACAGGTGGCCGCTTAATACAGGATCACTAAAAATACTCACTGGGCGTGGTCTAATGTCAATTTTAATGGCGTATCATACAAAAACAGTTCATGCAAGGAAACAATAGGACAATCAACACTCTTTCAAGTGATCAATACTTTAAATAAAGTTCAGTGCCAACTTGTAACTTAACGGTAAAATATACGTAACATTGTGTAAAAGTACTATACAATAAATTGTCCTCTACTCTCCTACGGTATACAGTGCTCTATTTCTATGACTTACAGTTCACAACAAAATATCTCATTCCGTCATTTCATAGTTGTTACGCTCAATGTTCAATGTCACATGGCTGAAGAACAAGTTAATTAAAGAGGAATTTCTTGCTAAAGAGTGAAGCATATTCAAAACAAACTTCTTTTAGCGTTCGTGATATGGTACTGTACTTCAGCACATTGCGGACATCTGAAAAGCGT
Organism: Pavona decussata; assembly: GCF_977016875.1. Taxonomy (NCBI): domain Eukaryota; kingdom Metazoa; phylum Cnidaria; class Anthozoa; order Scleractinia; family Agariciidae; genus Pavona; species Pavona decussata. Next base: position 4,572,744 of record NW_028145470.1, on the reverse strand, counting down.
TAAGGTTACCCAGTAACCTCAGAGGTGTCTTCAGAGGTGTCTCGCGTCCAAGCGATGTAGCGCGTCCGGTTTAAACTGTAGATACCTGAACCCTGATATCAAATTAAAGCTTATGGAGCTGGCTATCCAACTAAACCAAGAATTTTGAAATAAAATGAATTGCCGAATTGTTAGCGCTGTTTTCTCAAATAAATTCTTTTCACTTGGAGGAGCCACTTCAGAGAGCTAAAACTCAAAAGGAATTTGTTCGTTTGCCTTCAAATTTGGACAGTAGCTAGTTTAACATATAAACAACAAAAACGTGTCTGCGAATTTTTTCTTTCGAAATATTTTTTCTCCGAGAGCGATTTTTGTACGATTACTCCACATTTTTCTCATCCTATTTCGAAAATGCTCTATAACTTTTCACTGCGATTGAATATGGCAAAACGCAGACACGTTTTTTTAGTGCTTTGGGTCCGGAAACTGAGGAGCAAGTTAAATTAGCAAAAAACAAAATTCACTTTGACTTGTAGCTTTAAAAAGGTGATTCGGACGCTCGCAATTAGAGGTCGTGAAAAATTCGACAATTTATTTTATTTCAAAATTCTTGGTATGGTTTGATAGTCAGCTCTATAAGCTTTAATTTGATATAGGGGTTTAGGTATCTACAGTTTAAACTGACCGCGCTACATCGCTTAAACGCGAGACACCTCTGAAGATCCCGGGTAACCTTAACTATATTAAACGGCCGAGTATCAGCTTACAGTAGCTTTGTACACTGTTATTTCTTTATAGTGATGCTGGATCGCATTTTAAACACAATAAAATACTGCATAAATAACATATGGCTTAGTTTCCATTCAAGGGTGGCCGCTTAATACAGGTAAAAATAAAAAAGAAAGACAAACATAGGACTGCTACAGGGTGGCCGCGGCCGCTTAATAGAGGTGGCCGCCTAATACAGTTAACAAATACAGCGTTTGTATGAGCAAACAATTGGGACTTTAAAAACTGGCCGCCTAATAGAGGGTGGCCGCTTAATACAGGGCCGTTATATACAGGTTCGACTGTATTTTGTAGTTTGGTGGATCCTGTTCCAGTGTAGTAGTTATTGCGATAGGAACGTAACACTGGAAAGTTCTGTTTCGTCTTAACGTTTGAACACACACACACCTGTAGCTCATACGACTGTGACAGCTCAATCTGTTTTTCCTCCCAGGACTCCATCAACTCATCTTTGACCAGTGTCATCTCCTCACAGTTCTCTTGAATCTCTGCTGCAGCAAAATGACCCTGATCCACCAAACTGAGGCCAAACGCATGCGCACTGTTGAACGACTCCATGCGAGCCTCGATCACACCCTGTAAAAGACCAAAAGGTTTACTGTGACTGGGTAGTGTAGCTGCTTAAAGCAAAATCAGGGGAATTGTATACGGCTATTTCAATTAACGTTGTTGGATCAAAGTATAAAGCTGTAAGACAAGACCTCAAGGTTCTGTGGATTTTTTTATGAACAAGTTCATCAAAATCAGCTATGCCTCGTCCGTCCAGTGAAGAAATACGATAAGGAACCATGTTAGGATATCAAGTGGATGAAGAGGCAGCCTCTTTGAAGATGTCTTTAAGCTTTAAGCTTTTTATCCGACAACGTTAATTATAGCTGTGAAACTTAATGTCAAAGTCAAATCACACTAGTAGCTATGTGCGGCAGTTGAACTTAAACATGGACGGTACCCGCACAATAAAAGGAACTTCGGTTTGGTCAAGCCGCCAGCCGTTTCATTGCAAACACTCAAAAAAAAAGCAAGAGTTGTAACAGCCGCATTCCACTAAAAATCGCCTTTAAAACCTAAGGGGCCAGTTATTTTAACAGAGTCTAACTTAAGACAACCAGAGGGGTCTCCAAATCTGTGTACAAGTGTTTTTTTTTTCTCTCTCTCTCTCTTTTTTTTAATAGGTAAATAGTTTTCTAGTCTGTGTTTGCTAAACACCGTCTAAACTGTCTTTTAATAACCGACCCTAGATGTTTGGCTTTATTGCAGTCTTGAAATACCGATTCCACACCGTTTACACCCTTCTCACTTTGTATGACACCTTTAATTAGATATTGAATCAGTGATTTCGTGACAAAGGAGGGAACGGCCATCCTTTTGTATTGGGGATCCTGGGTTGGGAACCTCGACCCAAGTGGTGCAAAAAAAAATTTCACGAACGCATTGTAAGCGTAAAATATTGCAAAAGGCCGCAGCATTACCAGCAGCAGTAACAACAGCCTCTTTTGTACCTTTCTCTCTGTGTGTAGTTCCAGAAGAGCCTCGGCTTCTCTGACGTTCCTAGCAGGTTCCCCGGATGAAATTCGCGTGGCTAGATCAGTCATCCACGCCATCAGGTCACGGTAATCCATCAAGAAGATCTGCAGCAGCCTGTTAGCTTCCAATTTACTTTTCCTAATAATAAAACACTCAGGATGTAATAAAGTACGACTTCGTGCTTAAGGAGGCAGTGTCACTTATTTTTAGTGTCCCTTTGAATAGCCAAAAAACATCATGATATTTGTATGGTTGTAAAAATTAAAATAATGCTTTAGTTTTGTTAACAATAACCTTACTAGTGCACAGAAACTAGTATCATTCAGCTCTGGTTGCGGATGGCTAGGATGGAAATGGATTGCAACTTCGTGTGTGTTTTGGAAAACTTGTTAAAAACTGATAACAGTTTATCCTTCCTCGAAGAAATAATTTCATATTTTCCTCCCGATGCTCTAAGGGCAATTTCTTGTTAGAGAAGTGGTTCTTTGTCAAATATTTGAGAAGTTTCGACCACCATACAGCAAAATCTCTGTGCCAGTGCCCTTTTAACAGACTTAAACAAACGCGCAAAATATACACCATTTTACCTTTCATCAAACAAGTCATTCAGTCTCTCCCAGCTTTCAATAATCTCCGTCTGCTTGGACTGGATGGCGGGTACCATATGAACCTGGGACCTAGCCAGACGATGAGCCTCGCTTTCGAGCACTTCCATTTTGCCTTCAATGACTGTCAAGTCTCGCTCCAAATCATCGTGTTTTCTCAACAGTGCCTCGACTCCAGGCAGATCACGGCCAATATCTTCACTAGAAAATATGACAGCCTGGAAAACAAGGTAAACTAAGGTTAGATAAGATTAGGTAAGTAGCACGCAGTACACAGGCCAAATTTTTTGGGCTTAATTCTTGTTTCTGTAACATGAACCAATTCTTCCAATCCTTGCAGTATGCAGGATGTTTGTCCCATGAACCTAGTTTAATGGACTTAGCTCCCACGAGTCTCCTGTAGCTCAGCGGTAGAGCATCCTAACTAGTAATCGGAAGGGCTTAGGTTCGACTCCTGATAGGAGCACTCGGATTTTTTTTCGAGTATGCCTGTGCCATTTGAACCAATTCATACGCCGTACCTTTCATTCAGTTTCACCATAAACTAATTAGCATGCAGTTATTGGGCAGAGGTACGGCGTCTAAATCGAGACTTTTAATTCGCATTAAAATTAAACTGTTTTCTGTCAGAGAGATTTCCGTCTTGAACGATTTCTGGTCCCTTATAAAAATTCACTTTCTTAAAAACGCAACTAACACTGGTCTCGATGATTTTTAAAAAACAATAAAAGAGTTTAAATTAAGTTAAAATTCCATGTCGATTTAAAGAAGAGAGGTAAAAATACCTTTTCATTGATTAAATCAGAAACATCTTTACAATCCCTATCAAACGCATGCATCTCACAAGCTTCAGCCAACCGCTGACGCCGCTCGCTGGCTCGGTCCTGCAGCCGATTCCAGCGCTCGTTTAGCGCCTGCTGGCGACTGGTGATATCCGCTGATCCAGCATGTCCTTCAGACACAAGTTTCTCGGCCAGTTTGTTTATAGTCTCCACTCTCGCAGCGTCCACAGCCAAGTCTTTGTCAAAAGCTTTCATTTTCTTTTGTAGACGTGTGCAGTGTTCGAAGTCTCGTCCAGTATCTTCTGAAGAAACCACGGCTTCCTGAAAAATAACCATGTTGGCAGATTGGGAAGCCAGAGCATACTGAAATTTCTGATAAAAACAGTTTTAACTATCTGTAATGTTAGTTTCCCGATTACACCTGCGCTTTAAGCAAAGCCAACAGCAAGGTTCGCATGGGAGCAAGGATGGCGCAGTGGTGAGAGCACTCGCCTCCCACCAAAGTGGCCCAGGTTCATTTCCCAAACTCGGCGTCATATGTTGGTTGAGTTTGTTGTTGGTTCTCGTCCTTGCTCCGAGAGGTTTTCTCCGGGTACTCCGGTTTTCCCCTCTCCCCAAAAACCAACATTTCCAAAGTCAAATTCGATGTGGATTATTGTCAAGCACTTTATCATGAGCCTCTGGCTCGGGAGATTGTGCAAGCCCTCCCCGTGTTATTGACATTAAGGACGGTGCCTACTATTGTTACTGCGCATACGTTCTGCGCATCGCGAGATACTCGAGTTTCCTATGGGTGGTGCCTACTAATACAGGGATATTTTTGCACGGTTTAAACTATACGGATAAAGCAGAACTTACCAAATGCTTTTGGTATCTCAAAAGAAAATTGGGGGTAACCATGCATTTTTCAGAGATAATTAAGCTTCAATTTAGGAAAAAATCCCATACATTGCTTTATATTTTGGCGTTTTTTAGAGATATTATTGCTTAATTATCTCTGAAAAATGCGTGGTTACCCCCAATTTTCTTTTTGGATTCCAATAGCCCTTGCTAAGATCTGCTTTTCTCGCATAGTCATAAACCGCACAAAAATACTTCGGTATTAGTAGGCACCGTCCTTAAATAAATAACTTACTTTTACGTAGGCTTTAAATCATACTGGACTAAAAAACCAAGAACTGACGAACTTACAAACTTACCTGCAAGGTTGTTTTTTTCCCCTTACAAGTTTCTGTTATGACGTTTTTACCAAAGGGTAAAATGCAGCTAATGTAACGTAACTCTCCATGGATGAGTGAATGAATGAGTACTTCCTTCTCATAAACTTGGATTGTAAACGCCTTTCATGTTGGGAACACTACTTTAAGCCAACAACTGTACCATGTAAATTTAAAACTCTTTTTCTAGTCGCACATTGTCACGCATTCTTTAATTATTGTTACAGTTTTTTTCAACTTTCATGTTTTAAAACATGCTGACGCCCTTTGAAAGCCTGTCAAGAAACCGTTTGTCATTGGATCTGCCTAGACTGCGGGTTGCCTTCAGTGTTATATACAAGTAGAGGCAAGAATGGACACACCTTTTCGCTGATACAAGAATCCGCAATGTCAACTTCTTGGTTGAATTTCTGGTGATCCCTAGCCTCTTCCAATCTCCTGCCCTTGTTGGCTGAAGCCTCAAGCAGCTCTTCCCAGTGGAGATACAAAGCCTCGATACGGCGCTCAACTTCCTCGGCCGCAAAATGCCCGGATGTGATAAGCTCCTCACCAGTCTCCCGCACGGCGTCTATGGCCTCCTCGTGTGCGGTGATCTCGGCTTCAAATGCTTGGTGTTTCTGTAGTTTACTCTCTAAGTTTGCTGGATCTTTGTAACTCTCATCGCTTGCAGTTTGAAGCTTTTCGGTTATCCAGGATTCCGACTGAGGAAAAGAATGGAGGTAACCTTCGTCAGGAATTTAAGGGACTATGTCACCCCAGGCGCATGAGCGTGTTGGTAATCGCTGGCCCAACTTTTTCAAATACGTCGGAAAGTTCAGGAAGCTGTTTTTATCTGTTTGAATATCGTCCATCTTCGGAAAGTTTACTGGATTTTTTATTTACAAACGTTCTTTAGTAATTACAAAAGCTGTTTGTTGAGATATTTTTGAAAGCTTTTGCAATGGCAGAAAAGCAAAAATCCCGCGACGAGTTGAATACATGTAAGTCTCAACCGGACTCTACTGCGCATAAGCCCCGGCTGATTTAGTCCCTCAGTCGCGCAAAATATGGCTCACCATTCTTTGATTCGTTCTGACGAATGGCTAACACAGCACCACAGTTTCTTTGGAAACTAACCCCTTATCCAAGGATCATTAATACCACTATCTGTACACTACAAAGGTACGTGCAAACAAAACTGGACCATAATTTTAGCTTTTCCATCGCTACACTAAAACTATGGAAATGGGTGACGTGGCTCTTTCAAACGCCAAGAAAGAACAACGAAAATCCACTGTTGAAAAGAAACTACTACACTGTCACCGGAAGTCTTCTCGCAACGCCCCACCCCTTCACACTGACTTCATGCACTCCTCCCCACCCACCCCACTCTGCTGCTAGTACTGTAGTGATGTAGAACTTAACCGATTAAGTTTCCCTTCTTACCTCAACAACATCTTGGTAAAACTGTGCGTTCTTCTTTGATTCTTCCAATTTGTGTCTCCTTTTCCCCAACTCCTCTTTCAGTTTGTTCCTTCGCTCGCACACCGCCTTTACTCTAGCCGTTATCATTTCAGCTTCGTTGTGACCATTCTCTACCAACGTTTCACCAAATTCGCAAAGATTCGCGACTTTTTCGTCTTGTGAGGAGGTAAGCTTCTCTGTGTTTTCGTGTTTCTTGAGCAAAGAATCAACTTCGTCAACGCTGTTACCAAGCTCTGCTCCAGCGAGTACAACCTGAAAACGGGAATGTGTGACAACGTATGAGAAAGCGTGACAAAGTAAGAGAATGCCAGACAACTTATGAAAATACTTAAGAACAAAGTATCACGCGAATCTGATGTCATTTCAAAACCCCAAAATGTTTGTCTGTCAATAGAAACAAACAAGAAAAAAGAATTGTCTAATTTTGTAATAAATTATGCCCCCCAGTGCAATAAAACTGTCGATTAGTGCCTCTGGCCAGAGACAGAGTAGGCGGGAAATTGATTGAAACTTGAAACATGTTAGGCGAACGTTTTTCAAGTTGTCCAATTTTTTTTTCTTGTTTCCAAAATAAGCTAGAACAGATCACGATATGTTCCAACAACAATTAAGTTGATTTCTTTCCTAATAATAACAATAAGCTTTATTCATCCATCTTAAAAAATAAATATACAATGGATTTACATAATTGAATCTAAAGTTAAAAATACACAATCATAAACAAAGGAGCCTTGCTGCCCGCGCCATAAAAGAGTTCGCATGTCTTTTGGTTCTTGACCTTGGTATTGCTACTGGTCATGGCGTTGATCTCAGGTTATAGCAGTAGCTAGTATTTGGCTTTGTCCTCGCGTTGATCTTGAATTATTTTGGAGCTAGGCAAAGGTCTTATTTCACCATTTTTTAACAAAAGAGGTCAAAAACCCCATGACACTTCTCCTTTAAACTCAGAGTAAATATATTACTATCAAGAAATGAACAGTAAGACTAGATTTAAATTGTACCTCCTGTGTGCTAGTCAGGGTGTCAATCTGTTTGGCGTCTCGTAAAAACACATGTAAGTCGTACGCTTGGTCCAGTTCCGTCTTGTGGTCTTCCCAGGTCGCGTACAAACCTTCACGTTCTGTTAAAAGAAGCTCCAGCTTCTCTGCAATCTGAAATCACAACAAAACGATTTGAAAATGTGAGGTTTAAGGTAATGTAATCTATTAATATAGCGGAAAATTTCATTCATTTGTTCAAATGCGCCTTGCGATTTTAACAGGGGAACTAAGAGATGAAAAAGGCGATCAGATTAGTTTCACCCAACTCACCCCACCCATGAACAAATGTGACTAATCTCACCCAACTCACGCCACGCATCAAATTGCCTGGAATTTCAAGCCGCACATGCACTTAAATTTTGATGTTCAAAGACAGGGGTTCTCAAAGATGGTAAAGATCAATACAGACTTGGGAAAAAAGGCCGTTTGGTTTAGCTTAAAGTAGCCCTCAACATTCTTACCTCATCAGCTGCAAAATGTCCACTATCGATCATCTTTTCACCAGACTCCATAACCTTGTTAAAGCCTTCCTCTCTGGCGTCCATCTCAGAGCGATATTCATCAATCCGCCTCAACAGAGTTTCAGCATCTGTGACGTCATGCACTGGCTCTCCAGACGAGATGGTGCGACTCATATCAATACACCACGACACTAGGTCCCGGATCTAATGACATCAGGAATGAAACATAAAAACAACGGATACGGTTTAAAATAATTGCACTAGTCCCTTTTCTAAACTGAGGGACAATATGTCTAATGTCTTCAAACTAAACTGCACGGAACATCAACACCAGCCAGGGGGCAAAATACCTAGACGCCGGCCACGAAAAAGTTGATCGCCAGCTGATAAAACAGTAAGAAAATTTTGCGGCTTTAGAATATGGGTTGACATAAAAAGATTTTTTCCGCCAACGCACAGGAAAGCCTCCATGGAGTTCCTCATTTTGAAACCTCGTGTGATAAAACCGTGACAAACGGATTACATGAGTAAGGTGGTGACTCTTCATTTTAATCACGAGGAACGACGAAACAAGGCAAACTGGCAGCGATTGATGTCAGATCTCAGACATTTGATTTTGATTGCTGGTGGCGGCGAACGACCACGCTCCGCTATAAAATAATGCCACTAACTTTAAGAGCAGACATATAATTTACCTCGCTGTTGAGCTTGTGCAAATCGTTGGAATCCTGAAGTTTGCATTTCTTCCTAGAGGTTTTCCTATTAAGCTCATCCCACAAGCTCAACACAAATTCCTCGTGCTTCATAATGGACTCAGCAGTGTGGCCTACAAAGACAACGATCAACAAATAAATTCTCCTCTGAATACCAAATCAAAGTCAGGCAAGCAATTAATGAGAATAAAGTAACTTATCACCAAGGATAAACAGATTGGCACACAGCCCATATTTTCCGTGTTGGTCCGGCGTATGAAACTGCGAAGGAATTGGTTACCATTTGTTGCGATGATTGTGACAGCAAAGCGCATACAGTGTGCGCATAAAACAAATCAAATATTGCACGCGTTCTCCCCTCATAGCAACAATAGAGAGATTTAAAACCGCGTTTACGGCAAACGGCAAACGTGAAATTCGCGTTTATGTTTTCTTAAAAAAGTTAGTACACAGATAAGAATAGTGCAAAATAATTCTGACCTTTCATGCTAACGCAAAACTACTCAATTTTAATGAGAAACTGAAAACAGCGAGCGGCAAACATAGTGTTAAGATGATCACCTCGTCGTTTCTACCGTTTGCCGTAGCCTAAAGTCTCTCTAATATTGCCATCAAATCTGCGAGAAATCGCCGCAAAATCTTCCGAGGTAGTTTACTAAGTCGATTTGAAATAGCCGCACTAATCGCCAATGAAATCGCGTCAAGCATCGTCTGTGTAAAAGGCTCTTGTAAAGGAAAACTCTGGAACTTGCACAAATTCGCTCTTTCGGCGGCTCCCCTCAGCGAGTTTTAAGAGAAAATGGCCAACTTGTTCCTGCATCGGCAAGAGGGAAAACATAATAAGAACCAGTTCACTAAGAATACCGTAACGTAACGTAAGGACAAGTGAGGAAAAGAATTTATCTTTGTGCTCCGTTGTGCACTTTGGTCGAACCCAAAGTAGGCCAACGTCTTTTTTTGCAACGTTAATTCTTCTTCTCGTTTTCATTTTCTTTGAAAGGACTAAAACCGTTTTCTTCCCGATAACAAGGCAAATTTTTCCCTCTACTCAAAAGCACGTCTGAAGCGAATGAGTTTCGTTTTGCAACTGAAAATTTTCCTCTGTGACAAAACAAAGGAAGCAAAAACGCGCGCGCAAAAATCAGCCAATCAGATTTATCTGTAGCTCACGTGATACAAGCGCGCAGCGGCTTGAATTTGCGCGCAGATTTTTAGTCAAAGCAGAAACTGAGAACTGGACCTATCATTGATTGCAGTGAGGCTTGAACTCGTATTAATTAAATCTAGAAGGATGTCATTGGGTACACGGCTTACTCTCATTTACACAAAATAAAATTCCTTATCCCCACAACAGTAGTTCGAAACGGTTACGTTTTTGAATGATTTTTTTTAGTACCTTGATAAGCGACCTGTAATTTGGCTGACTCAGCACTCAACGTTTCAACTTGCTGTTTCACCGCTAACAAATCCCTCTCATGGCCCTCGTGTTTCCTCTGAAGGCCCTGGACACTAGCCATGTCTCGTCCCAGGTCCTCCATGGACAGCGACGCATCTTTCTCCTGGATGCGAGCGATCAATTCGTTTAAGTCTCTGTTGAACCGGTGAATTTCTGCTGCGCTGGCCAGTCGCTTGGTGCGGATTCGGATCTGATCCTGCAGTTGGGCCCACATGGATCTGTAAAAACAAACAAACAAACAAAACATAGGGACTTACTAGGGCCATTTGTGCAGAGAAAATAAGGTAATATCACGCAAATTTAATGTAATTTCAAAAACAAAAAAAATGTTTGTCTATCAACAGAAACAAACAAAAAATACATTTAAAAATTGTCTAGTTTTGTTATAAATTATCACCCTAGAGTAACAAAACTGTCGATTATCGCCTCTGGCCAGAGACAGAGTAGGCCGGTATGGATTGAAACTTGAAAAATGGTAGGCTAACATTTTTCAAGTTCTCGCATTTTTTGTTTCCAAAATGCGCTAGAACAGATCGTGAGTTTTTCCTTCGAGGAATTGAGTTGATTTCTTTCCTGTCGTTGTTCTAGAATCATTTTGCAGCTATATGTGCCTACTGGCGCGCGGAGATTTGATGATGATAAAGTGAAGATCTAATTTCACCATTTTTAACAAAAGAGGTCAAAAACCCCATGGCACTTCCTCTTTAAGAGGGCATTCACATTACATGCAATGGTTCTGTAGTTTTTCAGCGTTTATGCCATAATGCCTCGATAGGGCCATAGTACAGGGCCACATCACATCAGTATTTTAGAATTTTTATCTCGCAATTAAGACTATTTTTTCAACTCAGATAAAGTAATACACAAAAAAAATCAACAAAAAACAAAACAAAACAACAACAACAACAACAGAAATATTTTAAGCTAAGATGCCCAAGACGGTGTGAGGCAACATTTTTCTCGCTTTCTAGCAGAAGCTAATAGACAGATTTTAAGGCTGCGTCCGATTAACCTTATTGCGGAATAGGAATACGTACAATGTTGACAAGAAATCCCTCATAAGAGGTTTTTGGAGTTACTGGAGTACAAAATCGGTGTTAAATTATCATGTGTCTGCAAACGTTTGCAGAAATGTCTTCCTAAATTTACTGAAGGAGACATCTAACAGCTATTCCACTTATTCTTATTCCGAATACGGTCTATCGAACGCAATCTTGGAATCGCGTTAACGGCAAACAGCAGAAATGTAAAAGTGACCATGTTTATCTTTCATTTGGCGCTCGCTGTTTGCAGTTTCTCAGTAAAATTGAGCAATTTTGCGTTAGCATGAAAGGTCAGAAAAATTTTGCACTTTTCTCAACTGTGTGGTGATTTTTTGAAGAAAACATAAACGTGAATCTCACGTTTGCCGTTTGCCGTAAACACGATTCTAAATCTCTCTAATGAGTCCAAGGTTGTTCCCTTTTGAGGACACTCACCTGAGGATGTCCTGTTGTTCCTTGATGACCACAGTGTCCGTGTGACCCTCAGCTACTAAGCGCTTTGCAAAGTTGTCTACCTCACTGAACTGTTCAGCTTTCGCCGTCACACTGCGCTTGAAATCCTCAAATTTACCCTGAATCGTCTGTTAAAAACATCAAAAATTACATAAACTGGTTACAGTAGTGCCTAATAAAGGACAAAATACAAACCTTTAAAAGAGAACTCAATTAATGTACTCTAAACAGTTTTTCAGTTGAAGTTAAGCGGTAGAAGTGGTTCATAACTTAGAACCACCTTGTACAGCATAATAAACAGCACCACAAGAAAGTACTGCTCGGTAGCTTTCATTGGAATGGTCACACTTTAGGATTTCATCCACAGTCTCAAAAGTTACAACCACCTTGTACAGCGTAGGGAAACAGCACCACAGGAAAGTACTGCTCAGTAGCTTTCACTGGAATGGTCATACATTGGGATTCCATCCACAGGCTCAAAAAATAGAACCATCTTGTGCAGCATAATAATTAGCACCACAGGAAAGCACTGCCCAGTAGCTTTCATTTGAATGGTCACACTTTAGGATTTCAGCCCCAGATTCTAACAAAATAACAAACATTGCAACAAGAAAGTACTGCTTACTGGCATTATTTGAATGCGCACAGTACTTAACCACAACACCTGGCAGAAGGTTTGACCCAAAACGAAAAAGGGTTAGAATCGATTTTTCTGCCCACCTCTAAATGTTCAAAATCTTTGCCATAATCTTCTGCAGATGCCGCATGAAGTTGTTCATTGACCCACTCAGCGGTTTCATTCACTTCACGCAGATACTGATGCAGCTTTTTGGATTCTTCAAGCCTGTGAAGCCGCGAGTTGGTCAGCGTCTGTAGCCCTGAAAACTGCTCTTCGATATCTCGCTAGAATATGAAAGATAAAGAAAGTTAGATGAAAGAAAAAATACTTGATAGGAGCAATGTACTGCTCCGAAAATGATCCCTGAAAAGTTAATGAAGTTTAAAGAAAGCTAACTTAATAGTGCAACTACTTCACTAAAAGACAAAAATTCCCCTCATAGAGCGTACTAAACGTGCACCACAGGAAAGTACTCCTCAGTAGCTTTCATTTGAATAGTCACACTTCAGGATTTCATCCACAGACTCAAAAAGCAGAACCACCTTGTGCAGCATAATAAACAGCACCACAGGAAAGTACTGCTCAGTAGCTTTCATTTTTCATTCGGTGACATTTTACACCTATTGTTGTTGGATTTTATTCATAGACCCAACAAATAAGATTTGCCTTGAACAGTTAAGAACTACTGAAAAGTAATGTCCAGTTATCAAAATTTTAGTTTCAACTCCACTGAGATTGCAATAGTGTTAAGTAGAGAACTTTAACGATTCCCCCTCCACAATGAAGTCAGTCACAGGAAAGTACCGCTCAATAGCTTTCATTTGAATGGTCACACTTTAGGATTTCATCCACAGACTCAAAAATTAGAACTACCTTGTACAGCATAATAAACAGGAAAGTACTGCTCAGTAGCTTTCATCTGAATGGTCACACTTTAGGATTTCATCCACAGACTCAAACGTTAGAACCACCTTGTGCAGGATAATAAACAGCACCACAGGAAAGTACTGCTCAGTAGCTTTCATTTGAATGGCCACACTTTAGGATTTCATCCACAGACTCAAACGTTAGAGCCACCTTGTGCAGCATAATAAACAGCACCACAGGAAAGTACCGCTCAATAGCTCTCATTTGAATGGTCACACTTTAGGATTTCAGCCACAGACTCAAAAATTAGAACTACCTTGTACAGCATAAGAAACAGCACTACACGAAAATAGTGCTCAGTAGCTTGCATTTGAATTGTCACCCAGGGTCGGGTTGTTCGAAAGCCGATTAACGCTAATCCACGATTAAAAGTTAATCGAGGTTTTCATTGTCGCTCGTTAAAGTGCCCCTAACCCTTGAATTTGTTTTCTTTTGGTAGATTTCCATATCTTTCAAGAACTCATTTTCGAAAAAAATTTTAAGAAATATTGAATTCTTTTTTTTTTACGAGCGCTAGAAGTGAAGGCAGTCTTGTCGATATTTTCACCTATCATTCGCATTAGTCCCCCACTCGGCCAAATATGGAGCGTGACGTAAGAAAAGGACATCGTGCAAAAATATCCGAAGATTCGCGGTAATGCTTCAATTGTAAACAGGGAAAATGGTTAAATAATGTGTGTTTTTTGGATGCAGCAACTCTCGAAATGTAGAGAAAGGAATCAGCATGCATAAGATTCCTTCTGAATCCTTCTGGTGTCCTTTTCTTACGTCACAGCTAAGAAAGTGTCAAATATAGGACGCTTCTCATTGGCTCGTTCCTAATGAGCCCACGAGACAAAAATTTGTCCAGCGGGGCTTTAAGGGCGCAAAAATTTAAAAATTTCAGTAACTTTTAGCGCTCGTAAAATAAAAAGGATTCAATATTTCTAAAAAAATTTTTCGAAAATGAGTTCTTCACAGATATGGAAATCTACCAAAAAAAAAAACAAATTGAAGGGTTAGGGGCACTTTAAAATGGGTTTAAAGGCCAATTTCAAGCTAAAGGTAAACAAAAGTTTCAGTCAAAACTGAGGGCCGAAAATCTTTTGGAAGAATCTTTGTTGATTAGCAATTAAACCCAAGTCAAAGTTTGCATTAATCCAGGATTAGTTTAATCGGGCTTTGAACAACTGGGCCCTGAAGAACTTTAAGTTTGTCCATATCACAAACATGAAAGATTAATTAATTCAGTTTCATCAGATAGCAATGTAAATATCTTATCTTTGTACCTCTGTCATTACATTTATGTCTTGTTATTGTTTCTTTAACCATTTACCTGTCTAGTGGCAATCTTTTCTGCAGCAAAGTGACCACTCTGTACCAGTTTCTTTGCCTGCTCGGCCAGCCCTTGAATGATGGGACTGTATGTGTCAACAGCTGTCTGCAAAGCAGTATGCCTGGTCAGCAGTTTCCCGGCAGATGACTCGTCTTTTCCGTAATCCTGATTGGCTGCTAGTCCTGCCTTGTCATTCATCCAAGAGTCTGCTTCATTGGCTTCGGTGAAGTACTGAGAAGAAAACGAAATTCTCAAACTCATGAATAATTCAAAAGCCAAAGACAAAAGAAATCATGCACCGTGACATGTTTGGATATCTGATGAAAAACTCTTCGTCTTTGCATCCTTAATTTCTCCTTCAAAATCAGCTTGTTTGAGAAGTTATATCAAACACTCGTCACAGTGTTTCATCACAATATCAAAAACCTCGAAGTTCGTCAAAAATACTCCGCTACGCGTCATATTTTCAACTCTCTTCTCTGTGTTTGATATCTGATTGAACACTGTGTCTCGTGTTTGATATATTACTTCAAGCATATACAGTCAAAATTTTAAAGATATGGATACGATTTTACAGGAATGTTTCACAGATATGTATGTTATGACTGAAACTAGAACTGTGAGCTTCTTTTAAGGACCAAATCTTTAAGATTTGTCCAACAAAATATGTTATTAGGTAACACAGAGGAAATCTCAGGCATTTGAGAGACTTCGGATTACGTTTACAGCGCAACGCAGAAATGACCACGTGACCATGTTTACCCTTCATTTGCCGCTCGCTGTTTTTAGTTTCTCAGTAAAATTGAGTAGTTTTGCGTTAGCATAAAAGGCCAGAATTATTTTGCACTATTCTCATCTATGTACTCATTTTGTCAAGAAAACATAAACACGCATCTCACGTTTGCCGTTTGTCGCAAACGCGATTCTAAATCTTTCCACTATCTTGTTCGCAATGTATTTCACAATGGATATTCCAACGAAGCCTGCTTCTCGAATCTGACATTCACAAAGATTGACAAAACTTTTAAGGTTTTAATGGGATTTGAGCCATGAACTCTGTGTTTAATGCTCCATATAACAAGAGTTCTTCTCAAGTCATGTCAACCGTGTCGTGCTATAGGAAGTCTATATTCTCTCAGTCTTTCTTGAGCGGTTTTCTATTGAGTGTCGAAAAACTTCACGTTTGTTTTGGTTTTGCTTTACCAAGGTTCGTGATTGGTTAAAAACCAAAACTAATCGTGACTGGATTACACGCGTTTTCCCGCGCTTTAAGCCGGTTACATACATTTGCTTCAAAATTTGATTGGTTTATTGCTCTTTGCTTCTGCTGTGATTGGCCAGAGTAACTACTCTGGCTTGGGTTTTACGACACACGTTGAAACCATTTTATGGTGTTTTTTGTGACACAAATCGGTACTTGGAATATGGTGCACCGCCTGTTATTTGCGAACAACAGAATGACTTACCTTCTGTGACTCAAGAGCATCACCAAGTTTTTGCTTCCGTTCAGCGGCGGCCTCCATGAGTAGTTCCCAGCTCCCACTAAGTTCCTCGCAGCGCTCCTCTATCTCGTCGGAGGCATAATGATTGCTGTCAATCAAATCCTGACCGGAAGCCAGCACAGTGTCGATTCGGAACTGATGATTGGTCAGTTCGTTTTCAAAGGCCTGAAAACATAAGCATAAGTGTGGCAGAGCAACATGGTCAGAAAAACAAGTAGCAATTTGGGGAAATGCTCATCAGATTGAATGATAAATAAAGATTATGTGTAAAGGTTTGTATAGGAGAATACTAATGGTTTCAGGTGCAAAAACTGCTACCAAGAGCTATTTACATTAACGCGTTTACTCAAGTGTCACTGAGTTTTCATCAGCCGGAAACGTAGCTGACCAAGACTAGAGTTTTTGTATCGTTTCACTTCTCCGCAATACAGGCGATTTTTAAGCAACGTTTGCGGCGATTTGAAGTGCGATTTCAAATCGTCTTTGTAAACTTGCGATTTGAAGGCCATTTACGAGCGATTTAATTCGTTTTGTTTACGATCTGGGCAGAGCGCATGCGAAATGAAGAATAATCCCTCAAGGCACCCTCATTGTTGACATTCAATCCACGTTGCTATCATCGCAACAATATTGCAAAGAAATCGCTGTAAAAATGCAGCGAAAATCACCGCTAGTTTACGCAGGCGAATTGATACCGCGAGAAATAATATCGCCTGTGTAAAAGGCCTTTTATTTTTACTTAAGTTTGCACCTAATTTCGCACTTAAACGAACAAAAACTGAGTCTTTCTTCTCTGAAAGAAACGAAAGCGCTTACCATCTCCAGTTATCCTCTTTGAAAAACACATCTGAATCAAGTGATTTTCATTTTACAACAAAAAACGTTTCTTTATGACGTAACAAAAGGAGGATAAACGCGCGCCCAAAAATAAGCCAGTCAGATTCGTTTGCGGCTCACGAGGAAGCGAGCGCGCAGCAGTTTGAATTTGCGCGCGCGTTCCTCGTATTAAAAGTAGATAAGAAACAATAGGCCCTGTGAAGTCCTCCTGTACAACTAGCCCAAGAATTACATTGGGCAACCTGAGGTACAAA
Source organism: Pavona decussata (assembly GCF_977016875.1). Classification (NCBI taxonomy): domain Eukaryota; kingdom Metazoa; phylum Cnidaria; class Anthozoa; order Scleractinia; family Agariciidae; genus Pavona; species Pavona decussata. The sequence goes on along the minus strand of NW_028145470.1, from coordinate 4,555,764 downwards.
GAAAATCCTTGATGTCTTGAGGGTTTACAGCTGGCTTTGACTGTGTTAATTTATACAAGCACTTGTTAAGTAGCGCTTCGAACACTCACGACTCATTTTCTTATTAAAGGATTTATTGAGCCTTTTGAGACCTTAGATTCTAGTACGAGAATGGACTTCAAGTTTTAAGCGAGGTACTAAGAACAGATATATCCCGGGAAGCTTCACTTTACTCTTTGTGAGCGACCAACTTGCCGCAGGTGTTTTGAATGGTGATAGCTAAGCCCTTTTGTGATTCCAAAAAGACGAGCTCGACATTTTCACACATTTGATGACAATGACTATCTCGTTTTCCCGCCAAAATGACAACAGTTCACTCACGTGCGCTCTTTGTCTATTAGAAAAACTCGTTGTCGCAATCGACTCTTACTGGAATATAAAGGTCTCTTATGTTAAGCTTTTCCCCAAAATCGATGTGGAGTCAATCGCAGAAATTTACTATTTACTCGAGATGTGTCATAAACCAACAGGCCATTTCCGAGTAGCTTTGAACCTCATTATGAAAGCGAGGCTAAGTGCAAAGTTTTTATTGCGAAAATCAGTTTTTTCATTCATATGCAAACAAAACTAATTTTCATATGAAAAGTTTTGCACTTAGCCTCGCTTTCATAGTGAGGTTAACAGCAACTTGGAAATGGCCTATTAGATTGACAGTTGGCGGCTGAAGCATACTCATATAAAAAATAAATTATCTCCAAATGTATTCTTAGTTACCAGATGCCTTTTCTGGAGTCTTTGAACACCAATAAGACCTTTACCCAGGTCCCCCGAGGTTGCCAGGGTCATGTGTTCTCGTATCCAGGCCATCTCCATTTCAAGGTCGTAGAAGAAGTGGTGAAGACCAAGAGAGTCTTCAAGCTGTGATTGGCGACTGGCGAAAAGCTCCTTTAATTCATCAAACCTGAAAAAAACCCAAAACTAGTAAATCACTAAAAAAGGCAATTTATTGGATCATCCCAACATGCGCAGAACGTATGCGCAGTGGCAAAAGAAGGCACCGACCTTAAACGTACTGCAACATCGGAATTTTTACCTTTTGAGCCAAAGCTGTGCTTTAACTAAACTATGTACTAGTATACACTCTTGTTAGAGTATGACAGACTGCTAAGAAGAGCAGTTTTAAAGGGGAGGTATCACGAGAATTTGATGTCATTTCAAAATCCGAAAATGTTTGTCTGTCAACAGAAAAAAACAATTGTCTAGTTTTGTTATAAATTATCATGGCAGTGCAATAAAAGTGTCGATTAGTGCCTCTAGTCAGAGACAGAGTAGGTCGGAATGGATTGAAACTTGAAAAATGTTAGGCTAACGTTTTTCAAGTTCTGGCGTTTTAGTTTTCAAAATGTGCTAGGATAGATAACGAGTTGTTCCTTTCAGGAATTGAGTTGATTTCTTTCCTCTCGCTTTTCTAGAGTTATTTTGTAGCTAAGTGAAGGTTTTATTTCACTATTTTTAACAAAAGAGGTCAAAAACCCCATGACGCTCCTCCTTTAACAACAGCAACCCATTATTTTGAGATTCCTTCCTTTCCAATCTGTCTTTTAGCTACTAAAAATAAGTAAGAGAAGTAAGAAGAATCTGAATGGCTATCAGTACCTCTGTAAGATATTCTCTGTTCCCTGTTCAATTCTTTCAGCATCAAAATGCCCGCCATCAATCAAACGCTGTGCTTGGTCGCAAAGGGCCTGGATCTGAGTGTCGTGAAGCTCGATATCAGTCTCCACTCCTTGGTGTTTTTTGAGAAGGAACTTGACACTAGACAGATCATGACCCAGGTCTTCAACGGACATCAGTGTCTCCACTTCGTTCATCCACACCTAGACATCAAAATATCCAAAGAAAACTATTTACTCTAATGACATGTACATGTGACGGCCGGCTGGCTCAGTAAGCTTCGGGTTCACACGAGCAAAGTTTCTTGGCAAGTTTTTTGACAATTTTGCCTTTCTCGTGAGTAAAGAGTGAAGAAGTTTTCCAGTGAAGTTGTTCAAAAACTATCTGTCGACTTGTTAAGGAAAAACTTGACAAATGTTTTCATACACACGAGAATATCCAACTTGTCAAACGTCGACTCGTCAGAGGAAACGTCTTTGTGTACAACCAGCCTAAGATGAGCGAGAGGAGAATTCCCTAAAGCAACCCAGCCTTGCAGCTTTCACTTATCACTTCTATGTGGGCAAATTTTAAAACTGTTGAATACAAAATGTACTGAGAATGACGTATTATTCAGTGAGTGACACAGGCATACTCGGGAAAAGGAAATTCGAGTGCTCCTATCAGGAGTCGAACCTAAGACCTTCCGATTACTAGTTCGGATACTCCACCACTGAGCTACAGGAGACTCGTGAGAGCTAAGGCCATTAAACTAGGTTCATGGGACAAACAACCTGCATACTGCTAGGATTGGAATGTCAATGTGTGGCATATGCGCAATGGAATAAATGTGATGGCACATTTTTTTCTGCTGCTGATTACAAGTTTTCGAGGAACAAAAGCAGAACAGACAAGAAATTACATGCAAAAACTCCACACAAGTTTTGCAAACTTACAGTAAATGACGAGTTAAATTTTGAATTAAATATCAAGTTACACAGTTACCCAACATACCTTCATATCTTCCATGGCCCGATTGAACTGCTGCTGTTGCTGAGCCTGCTGTAATCTGGAACCTTTGTCAGCAGACTTGCTGACTAGCTCACCCCAGCCTTCATTTAATCTTTTTAAAAGGTCTTTGATTTCATTGGCACCATAATGACCTTCACGAATCAGCTTCTTACCACACTAAAAACAACAGTGAGTACAATTAAAGAGTTATTTTTACCACAAAAATAAGCGAATAAACTTGTTCAGGTGGCTGGCATATTGGTAGAACATGCCCCTAGTCGAGAGATGATCTAACTAAAGTTGCCAAAGAGGAGAAATTTTATGGAAGCTGGTGACTGTTGCCAAGTAGCATGCAAAGAAATAGTTATTTAGGATTGTTATTTCGTCCCCTAAAGAGGTTGTGTGAGAGGTCCATCAAGCAAGAGCACAATAGCAAGTCACCAGAAAGCAAAAAAATTGGTTTTTCATTACACACAATGCCTTACTCTTCACAGGAAATAGCAAGCGATGATCGTAGCATGATTTAAGGTAACACAAACAAATGAAAGATGGACTGCTTGATTCAAGTTCTTTTTATACTGAGATCAGATTAAAAAAACTTGCAGGCTGTCACTTCAATGTTACCCTTTGAAACGCATTTCCCACCTAAAATCCGTTGTAAACTTAGTACATTATTCTAACTTTACCGCATTGATGCTGTCAAAGCCATCCTTGTTTGCTGCAATTTCAGCTTCAAACGCTTGATGTCTTTTAAGTTTTCGCTGGATGTTGGTCAAATCTCTGAATGATTCATCAGTCGCAATTTGAAGTTTTTCCTGAATCCAAGCCTCGAACTGAACAGAGAAAAGGACACAATAATGTCGTCAGGAAGGATGTAATTATTTTCATCGCGGTTTAGAAAGTTTAAGTAATATATCAAAGAAGGGAAGAGTGTTTCATCCGATTTCTAAACACCAAGAAGTGGGTAGAAAAAACGAGGCCCAGCTGAGTTTTTTTTAACCAAGTTCGAGGTGTTTGGAAATTATATGAAGCACTCTTTGGAGTGTTTGATATAGCTTCTCAAACTAGTAATAATAGACCCTTCTCCAAAATGGCGGCGACAGATTTGAGTGAGTCAAAGGGGCAGTGTCACCGATTTTTTGTGTCACTTTGAATAGCGAAAAAACATATTTGAATTGACGGAATCGTCAAAATAATGGTTCAGTTTTGTTAACTATAACCCCAGTAATGCACAGAAACTTGTATTAATTATCTTTTGCTGGGGATGGCTAGGATGGAAATGGATTGCAGCTTGAAAAAATTGGCCAGTTTTTTCAAGTTTCTCCTGTGTATTGTAGACAAGTCGTCAAAAACCTGCTTATAGTTTGTTCTTCCCCGGATAAATACCTTGATATTTCCTTCTCGGTGCTCTAACAGCAATTTCATGTTAGAAAAAAGGTTCTTTGTCAAATATTGAGCCATTGATGAAAATATACCAAATCGCCGTGACAGTGTCCCCTTAAAATTGAACTGAATGAAAAACTGATTCCAGCACTGGAAAGAGCACCTTTACTTTAGTAACCTTGCAAAGTTTCAGCATACAGTCAACTCTCTCGTAAGCGACCACCCTTGGTGCACGAAAAAGTGGTCGCTTACGGGAAAGATAAACAAACTAATCCTAATACTGGATTGATTAATTAATTACATAAAAATTCCACCTTAGCAGCTAAAATAAGGCAAATACACTGTAGAAACTAATTTATTTATTTTTTTTTTTTTCACATCTATTCATTCTTCTGATGAAACTTTGTATAACATCGTTCATGGTTCATTTTGGAACAAATCACTGTACCAATTCCCGTTTACCTACAGATCTAATTATAGCCATCTTCCCTGTCTGTACCCTGTCGTTATCTGTCAGCAGTCCGGGGAAGCGTCATCAAAATTGAACTTTGTCACTTCTGAGTAATGATTTACAAGCGATCATACATGATTATGTTGGGTGGTCGCTTACCAGAAACAGAAAACAAAAGAATATGTGTAATTTCTGGCCTAAAAAGTGGTCGCGGTCCCTTAAGAAATTTGAGTAGTGGTCGCTTACGAGAGAGCTCTTAAAACAGTATTTAACTGAGAAACAAAACGGTTGTTTACGAGGTGGTCGCTTACGGGAGGTGGTCGCTTACGAGAAGTGGTCGCTATGAGAGAGTTGACTCTATTAGGTGTCATATCAGCTTAGGAAATGTACGATGAAAATTGACAAATTTACAGACGTTTGTATGACTGGGGGTATTGGTCATACCCCCAGTCATACAAACGTCTGTAAATTTTTCACTTTTCAACTCACATTTTCTCAGCCGATATTACACCTGATATGCTGAAACTTTGCAGGGTTACTAAAATAAAAGTGCTCTTTCTAGTGCTGGTATACGTTTTTAATTTTAACTTATTTGAATTTTCGGCCGCCATTTTGGAGAAGGGTCTATTGTTGGAGGAAATCAAAGGAAAAGTTGACCAAATTTCATGATAATTAAGTTCCAAACAATGCAATGTTGTTCAATATGGACGCGGAATATGTCCCGGAAGTAGAAGTTTACCGCCTATTCCATAACCCCCTCCCCCCAAATCCACTCTGTCCTTAAAAAAAAACCATCTACAGGTTTACAAATCAGTAACACAAATTCTACCTCTTGAGTGTCTCGCTTAAAGTCCTGAAGCAGTTGCGATTGAAGCAATGCTTGTCTTCTCTTTGAAGCCAGCTGTTTAACATTCTGTCTCCTCTTGATGACTTCATCCTTGCGTTTTGAAATCCTAATCAAACAAACAAGAAATATAAATCACGAGATGATGTTATGAAAGTTTCACAGTACAGTTGAGGGGCATCTCTACGTACATTACTTTAGACCTAACACTGTATCATTGTTGAGTTTATCAATAGTCACATTGTGATATGTTACGAAATTAGACAGATTTAGAATCGCGTTTACGGTAAACGTGAGATTCATCAACTCTCCGCGCACTAGTAGGCGCTTAAGGCAGAAGGGACTTAGATGAGAATAGAGCAAAATAATTCTTACATTTGATACTAACGCAAAACTACTCAATTTTACTAAGAAACTAAAAACAGCGAGCGGTAAATGTAGGATAAACATGGTCACGTGGTCATTTCTGACGTTTGCTGTTTACCGTGAGCCTAATTCTAAATCGCTCTATTGTCTGTAGACAAATTAGTTCGCCTTATCTGTATGGTTAAACCAGTGAATGCTTCATCCATGTTTCCTTTGCTATGATGTTAAGTCCATTGTAAGCATAGTGCAACCCTGGCCATTGGCATGATATATTGGCTCAAACCTTGAACGCTGTCTAGCTATAAATGTGAGATAGAAGGTTCTAAGTCACACTTGGTTACGATGTCGATTTAGTGACATTATTAAACTACTTTTTGAATAAAAAAGGGCCGGATGTAAACTTGTTGTATTCTTTTATCTCTTTTGCACAGACAGGGGTCTCACCATTGTCGATCACGATGACCAGCCTTCATCAAACTACTGGCCATTTCCGATAAAGAGTTCAGCTTTTCGTCCTGAGCTGTCAAAGTCTTCTCAAAATTCTCCTGTTGTTTGAGTAGCATGGCAACATCATCTACAGAGGTCTAAGGACAAAGCACAGATGATACAATGTATGAAATACAAGGAAGAGTGTTTCATGCGATTTCCAAAACCAAACACCAAATAGTGGCTTCAAAAAACGAGGCGCAGCCGAGTTTTTACTTGTGCCGTGAGGCCGCAAGTCTTAAATGGCCGACGTTCGAATTCTTTTGTGTGTTACGAATTTCCACAGGTACCCCAAGCTCTAGGAGTCTTTGTAAATAGTCTTTCTTTGGTACCTTGGGAGGACTGTAGCTTCAAATCCAACGGCACAAGTGAAAGCTACCTCTAGCCTCTGGATTTTTTTTTCAAACCCACTTCAAGGTGTTTGGAAATTAGATCAAGCACTTTCAAGTGTTTTATATAGCTTTTTACACCACCAATAATTTTAGGAGAAATTCAAAGCAAAATTTCACCAAATTTTACAATAATTAAAATGACATTTCCAAACCTCCTTCACGGTAGTGATTTCCTTTGCTTTTTCATCATGAATTATTAATGAGTTTAAGGAAGTGAAAGTAATGTAACCTATACATCAACTACATCAATACTGTTTTTACCAGCTGATCACTGAATTATTTCATACCCCAAGATCGTCATTAGAGAGGAAGGCCTCGTGAGAAGCAGACAAGGAGTCAACATGCTCTGCATCGCGGATAAACGCCTGAAAAATAAAAACGATTTTGCGTTATCTTTTCTCACCGCAAATAAAGAAAAAAGTAAATAAATAAACAAACAAACCTCTAGAATAAAAGAAAGCTATGTCAGTGTAAGGGTAAGGCTAAAAGTGGGAAGCCAACTTGACTAAGAGTAGTCCCTTACGTACAATGAAGCGAGCTCGTCGCGTCTCCTCGCGGGAGGCAATTTCCGCGCACGCGCGCGTACTTCACTCGCTTTACCAAGGGACTACTCTCAGACTTTTACAAAGTCTAAACTATTTCATTTTGTGAGACATTGATATACAGCATATTGATAATAAACAATGCTTCAGAAAAGTACTTCTCAATCTCCACAGGTTTCATTCAACGATGGTGCCTTCTAAAACAAAGGCATTTCACGCTGTTTGTGACCATACAGAAAAAGGAGATCTTAGCAAGTTGTTTTCCCGCATAAACCATGCAAAAATACCTAAGCAAGCACCGCAGAACGTATACACAGTAATGCAGTATCAAAAGGAGGCACCGTTATTAAACAGGGACACAGAATCATCCACAGAATCAAATGTTAAGCGCCACATTGATTACCTCGAGGACAACAGAGGACAACTCACCTGTAAATCCTGGCCTTCATTGAGTAGGTCATTTCTTTCACACCAAGTGTCCTTGAGCGCCACCTTTTCTTGTTTCAATGCTGTTACTCTGTCCTTCACCTGTCTCATGCGTGGATTGGAAGCTACCATCTTCTGACCGTATTCTATTAACTGGTCAAACCTACAACAATTGAGTTCTGCATAAGTCCCCTTTCTTACTCTTTTTATCTGGGTCAGCACTCAACGCTTCTCTCTTCCTGTGATGGCCCAAACAACACTTGGAAACTAGGTCTGCAACAACGTTCATATGCTCTAAGCTTGAACTTCACAATAGCCAGGAAAAAAGAAACACGCGTATGAAAATTGATTAAGTATTTTGGTTCTGCCTGGAATCTCCTATTTTAGCGAAGGCTCGCTAAGCCATACGCTAAGCCAATCTACCACTGATTGTACGTCATGTGATAAGAACTGGCAAGGTAGACGTGTAAAGCATTGTGCGTAATAAGGACTAGGGAAAGGATTGATCTATTTCCCCTGTAACTGTCTCACAACTTTCTTCTTTGTTTGGTGAGATGTCTACCACGACGGCATTCAAGACAAATTGCTTTGCATGGTTTTCAGTAAGTTCTGAAGTAGATGCCAAAATTGAAAGTGAAATCTATATATAAATAAATGAGAACCCACTGCGAAAACAATGTACGCAACTAAAGCAGCTACGAATAGAAAGCCTAAAAAAATTCAGGCTTGAACGGGATTCGAACCCATGACCTCTGCGATGCTGGTGCAGTGCTCTACCAACTGAGCTATCAAGCCAACTGGGAGCTGGTCATTTTGTGAATTCATAATATATCCATAGAAGATGAAGAGATGGAAGTAAAATATATGTAATACATAAACTTGAACTTAGGATGAAAGAATAAATAAATGACAAACAATCGTTGCTATACAAGCAACTTTAAATAGTTATGAAAAGAAAGCATAGAAAATTCAGAAGTAGGCAGCTGGTTCAGTTGAATTCTGATCTTACTAGAATGTTATCGAAAAAGTAGAAGAAGCATTTAATGCTTCAAGCCCTAACAGTGATCAGCATCAAATTTCTCCTAGTAATACCAATGCTTATTCAACCCCTCAGGTAATGAGAAATAAGGATCGCCCAAGGTAAATTTTCCTGATATTTCGATAACTTCTCCCCAGTGCTTTATAAGAAAAGTAGGGGGACAAGATAGGAGAATTTGTTCTTTGATATTACTGTACCTGTCATTATGAGTTTGAATATCCTCCCACTTTTCCTCATGTTCTTGTATCAGTTGTTTAGCACTGTTGATATCTGTTGGAGTCTCTGCTATCCTGAGTGAATCACGCATGTCAGATGCCCATGATAACTGTCAAGAGTAGAACAGCAAAATCTTTAAGTCCAAACATTTTTCCAGGGATTGACAATGTTTGGGTTTACTACATTGGCACTAAATAGTTTCTGAGGGGGATACAAAATGTAATAGCCTATGTAGCTTACAGAAAAGGAGTATTTTTTTGCCACTAAGTATTGCAGATATTTTCAAAGGCGTATCTTTTTCGTACTTCAACTGCAAACGCAGGGAGGGAAATAGCCTTGTTATGTAGTTTAGTAGTATAAATGAAATAACGCATCACTAAGATGGTATAGTTAAACTTTCTTGTTACGTTATTTTCAAAAGAAATACCGAATAACTTTTTCACAATAGTTGGAAAGATCTGAGACTTGTTCGTTGTGTTAAACCCGTGGATTACTTGTTGTTCAAGTGTCTTAGTGAAAGAGAGTGTGGTCAAGGGAGTATTTATCTCCACAGAAGCAACATTCATCATCGAATTTTTTGTCACAACAATTCTATGCATATGCTGGTATACTTCATTCAAGAACAAGTACAGACCACAACTGGTTTGATATGTAGGGTTTTAATTAAGTAACAGTAGGCTGATCAAAAAGAAACTATTCCACTTCCCAAACTACCTTCCTTTGTGAAGCACTTTGCCATCTATATAGAATCTTAGTTAATTAATGAGAACCTTGGGTAAGCAAGTTACAGACTCTAAGAAGTTTACCAAATCTCTTGAATCAGCTAGAAATCCTTGCTGGCCATAAGCTTCATCCAACACATGTTTTCTTTTGCTTGCTTTACCCTGAGAAATAAATTAAAAAAGATTGTTGTCCTCTTACGTGTCCCCCATATAATTTTAACTAATCTGAATTTTTCATAAAAATGTGTGTCCTTAGAACACCCAAACAGTTAGGAAAACGGAGATGACAAGAAAGAACTATGGTAGCTTTTCTGCATCAAATGATTCCATGACTTTGTGCGTGTATAATATATCTCATTCATTACTTAGCCATACCCAAGAAAACAAAACCAGAGATAGCCCATTTCCGAGTTGCTTTGAGCCTCATTACGAAAGTGAGACCCAGTACAAAGCTTTTTACTTGAAAATTAGTTTTGTTTGCATATGAATGAAAACTGATTTTCATAATAAAAACTATGCACAAAGCATCGCTTTCGTATTGAGGTTCAAAGCAACTTGGAAATGGTCTATTGAATGGACAGAAACTTCAAGTGTAATGAAAGATGGAGCGACATCAAACTTCCAGTTTGATAATAGATTGAGATCATACGTCAGTGATGTCAGTTCGCTGTTTACAGATTGTCATTATCATCACCATCAACAAACCTTTAATCCATTCCAGAGACCAAGAATTTCTGCTTCTTTTGCTTTTATCTGTCGAGCTTGCCGAGGATGTTGAGAAACCAGACTAGAAACCAACAAGAAAGAAAACAATCTCATCTTTCAAATAAGAAACCAAAGAAAGTTTATCTAAACAAAATCTTCGCAGGTAGAAGAGAGACAAATGTTTAAAAAACAACTTACGATTTTGCCTGCTCCTGAAGCTTCACAAGTTTTTCATCAACAGCAGCAAGATCTCTTTCAAAACCCTAAAACAAGTTTTTACATGATATATCAAATTGGTGGCAGATACAAACTTGGTACTTGATATGATGAAATTTTGCTTTATCACATAGCATGTTCATAGAGCAAGAAACAATTCTGTGCTCCTTTTTCTTTGTTGCATGGCAAGTTTATTAGACTATGAGAACTCCCCTATTTTTCTTTGGGATAGTAAACTGGGTGAACCATGTGAGCACACGAAAAAATCCCCTTCCCCCACCCCCCAAAAAGAGATGCAACACGTGAAAGGAACCGTCCCGTCTTCACGCGGGCAGTCAGCCGACAGCTGCCCGACTGTTGGCCAACTGTCGGCTGACAGTTGGCCAACGGTCGACTGACAGTAAGTGGAGGTGAGCTGTTCTTCACTTTTACCGTGTATTTTAGAGAAGTTGCTAAAATCTTGTTAATGAGTTATAGATTGTTTTTTCAAGGAGTTACCTGATGCCGCCTCTGTAAAGCTCTAACAGTCTCCAAGTCTCTCCCCAGGTCTTCATCTGATAACACAGCATCCTTCTCTTGGATCCAGGACTTCATCTCATCACAGGAGTCAAAGAAGAGCTCAACCCTGGAAAACAGAGACCAGTCAAAACAGACACAGCTTCATACTTTGAATCAAATGCCTCTTGAAGCTAATTTCATTGTGGAGGGGGGATCATTAAAGTTTGCTACTTAACACTATTGCAATCTAAGCGAAGTTGAAACTGGAATAACCTTAAATGTGATTTTGATAACTGGGCATTACTTTTCAGTAACTTTTGAGTCTGTGGAGGAAATCCTAAATTGTGACCATTCAATTGAAAGCTACTGAGCAGTACAGTCGGACCTCTATTAAGCGGCCACCCTGGGGACTTTGAAAACTGACCGCTTAATAGAGGTTGGCCGTTAAATAGAGGTATCGGATACAGCACTTAACTGACAATTGAATAATTTGGGACTTTGGAAAGTGGCCGCTTAATAGGTGGCCGCTTAATAGAGGTCCGACTGTAATTCCCTGTGATGCTGTTTATTATGCTATACAAGGTGGTTCTAACTTTTGAAATTGTGGATGAAATCCTAAAGTGTGACCATTCAAAAGAAGGCTACTGAGCAGTACTTTTCTGTGGTGTTATTTACTATCATTTATATTGAACAAGGTGGTCCAAGTGTTTTAGTCTGTGGATAGAAGCTGGGGTGTATTTCAAGTTTTTAGCCAAAAAGATGATACACAGCATGACATAACACGTTTGCACGCTATTGACCCAAAGGGTAAGCCATTCCTGCTGACATGCTGACTTAGTGAAAAATAAGCTGTGTAATACAGCTGTCATCTGTACCCGTGCTTTTCTTTGAGTTCTTCTTCCTTAGCTTGCTTCAAACGTAGGAGATTTTCCCACCTACAAAACAAAACAGTGTTTACATCAATAACTTATAATTCTATAAACTTAGCTGTACAACACGCCAACTGCAATGAAATTTCTTTCCTTTTGATGATCAATCGTCATGAGGCATAAAACAGATGGAAGATCCCGTAATGATTTATGGAGGTTGTTCCAATCTGCAAGACCTTGATATAATACGTGGTACTTGCTATAAAGTTGGATTTGCTGCAAGTATTGTAGGAATGAATGTCACTTATTCTCTTTTATTATGTTAACTTGAGGCAAGTCTATTTCCTTAGATGCTGTTCATTTTCTAATGTCACAATATTATTAATTCCTTTTCATTTTTAATATTTTTGTAATTTTTAGTCGCATAGATACTGTCGCCAAATGGAATGGGCCAGAGCCCCCACAAAGCTTTCTTTTCTTTTCCTAAGTTTCATATATTTGCAAATAATGAGGCTTGTGTCACACTTAGAGACAATAAATGAGAGAAAAAAACTGGCAATTTTTTGTTCCTGAAAACTAAACAAAGATAGACTGATGTATTTTTCAACCAGTTACCCAGGCAAAGTCGGGAAAAAATCAGAGCTCTCCCAGCAGGAGTCGAATCTATGTAATTGGAAGTTCAGAGGTTTGACCATTGTTGGGAGAGCTAGCTAGAATTTTCTTTTTCCAAGTAAGCCTGTGTCACTGACTGAAAAATACCTCTATCATTTATTCACCAGGCTAAAAACATTACGTTACATTGCTTTCAAATTGAATGTTTCTCGAATTTCAGCCTTGTCCATTAGGGAGCTTAAGCAGCGACCATGGCAACGGCAACAAAATCGTCACCTGAAAATATAACTTTATTTCATTTGCGCTACTTCGCAATTATTTCAACTTGCTCAACCTCTACAGAAACAGCGAACTATCCAGGAACCAAATTGGTAGGAGTGGCATTCAAGTTAAGAAAGAAAATGAAAAACTCAGGGTTGTGCTCACGTTCTCCAAAAAACCTAGAATTTGGTCATTTCACGATGTTGTTTTGCAGAGTACAGCAAAGAAATGTACCAAAATGTAAAACGCATGTGCAGAGCGATTGTTTTTGCAAATTAAACCTATTGTTTTGTGGCATTGCCATTGTCGTCGCTGTTGTCGTTGCTTAAGCTCCATATTGCTAGAACTATTTAAGCTTTACAGTATGTCGCAGAGTAACAATACAATCATATTAAAAGAACCTCACATGTCATTGATTTCTTTCTGCCTCCTCTTTACAGCAGCTGAGTGCCGGTAATCTGTTTTGACCAGTTGTTCTGCTAGTGTGTTGATTTCAGCAATACGACTACTGTTTGCTGTTAGCTCCATCACAAGGCCCTACCAAATGGAATGTTAGTGTTAATTAAAGGTAGAGGATTATTGCAAATTTGTTTTGCTCTGATTAGCTTGTAACATAGCAATCATTACTTAGCTTCAAGTAAGAATTTATGAGCAGATGTTCTGATTAGGCTGAGCTGCATTACTCCCAGCATTACCTTGTGAAACTCAGAAAAAGGAAACAAAAGATACACACAAGCAAATAAACAGGAGCACCTAATGGTTAATAACTTTTGGTGAGTAACTGTTCAGAAAGCTTAAATCACCTCAGAAATTTGAATTGAATAAAATTTATTGTGAGAAAACCTGTAGCATTTCTTTTGCTGTTTTGTCACCTAAAACTTAAGTAACATGGGAAAACCAATGTCTATTTTCTTTTTGAACGGACAAAAAATGTTGTTAAGGGTTTAAAGAAGCTTGTCCAGAAAGCAAACAGAAGCTTCAATGGAAATTTGGAGGGTAGGTATCTGTTCCCCAAAATTTTCTGAGACTCAAAAATTCAGCCCTGAAAGTTTCTGAACACATCAAAATTGTTTTAGCATACACATATACACCTTTTTAAAGGTTTCACCTTGGAAAACAGAAAACAATATTAATTTTTTTGAAGTACTCTCAGTAGATGCCTCTGAATAAACACACCAGGCTTGTAACAATGAATGTTGTAACTTACAAAACTCACAAACATAACAACAAAATAAGACAAATCACTGGCTTCATGCACACTGTAGCATAATTAAGCAAGACTGCAAACATGCTGCATTTGAGTTAAACAGCACAACACTGTTAATACAGAATCAGAAATTTTATTGTACAAGAAAGCACACAAGAACAGAAAACAGCTATGCTATTATAGATTAGCACACTAGACTCTACCTCAAGGGTTTTGCGGATCACATGAATATCTTTGTCTGATTCAGACACATCATTAGTGAGCTGATTGTCCTGATTAGCCAGAGCAAAATGTTAAAAAGTCAGCATGGTCAAAAGAACATTCAGCACAATGTTAACTACTAAGATTTTAAACTGGGAGAGCAACAAAGGTATCAGTATTGGGTCTTATTGGGGCCAGGCCAGGGGGAGGGGTACTACCCTATATAAGCTACCGGTATATAGGTATGAGCAGCACCAAAGGCTATGGTTTCTTAGCCATTTTGGTCTGAAATAGGGTATAGATTTTAACTGTTTTGGTCTGAAAGTCTGAAAATGGGTATGAATTTTAGAGGCCTGGTCTGAAAAGGGGTACTGGAATATTACAGATTTTGCTCTGAAATAGGGTCAGTGTTCGACACCAAGCCCTGTAGTTGTTTGAAAGCTAATCCACTATCAAAAGTTAACTAAGGTTTTCATTCCACTTGTTAAAAATGATTTTGAAAGCTAATTTTAAGCTAATGGTAAAGAAGTGTCTAAGTCAAAACTGAGGGGCAAAAATCTTTTGGATGAATCTATATTGATAAAAAATTAAACTCAAATGTGCAGTTCCAGAAAAAATCACTACCCACCCCATGGAAGGTGGTCATCAGAAATTTCATGGGGGAGGGGGGTCTTAAAAGTAAACATTTTAGGAGCAAAGTATGAAGCTAAACTGGAATTTCCTGGGGGGGGGGGTGGGGACAGAGGGTGCAAAACAAAAATCTTTAGTGGGGGGGAGTATGGATATTTTCTGGAACTGCATAAACAGAGTTCATGTCAATCCAGCATTAGCTTGAGAAAAAGCCCAATTGGGCTTTGAAAAACTAGAAACAAATGAGTTCATTTTTTCACACACCTAGATGTAACCAACAGTAATAATCTCACTCAATCTTGAGTGAAGTAGTTAATATGTATTCTCCACCATCCAATATAAAGACAAACCTTGTTTTTTATCCAAGCCTCAATGTCATCACATTCGTGACAGAAGTGAAAATACTTGATTGAGTTCTCCAGATTTTCATGACGAATCTGAAAGGAACAACACGACAAACCCAAAGCATATAAAATAAAATTCACTATAAAGACAAACCAACTTATATTACTATTATTATTTAATCATTAAAAACCATTTAAAACTATCCATATTCCAATGGATCTCCAAGTACTCTTCCAATAATTTAATATTGCTACTGTTTTAGGCCTTCATCAAAATCTTCAAAAAATTATCTTAAATTTTTTTATGAGTGTCTAACCTCTGACATCTCCACCAATCTTGAATACATATTCTGTAGTGAAACCTGGCGGGTTGCTACATTGTCACGGTCAAAATGAGCAGTGAAATGGCGTCTGACAGGACGCCGCGACTTCCCTGTGGGAATAAGCAATGTACAGTATGGATACATGTATTTTGTTAGAATGTTATGGTCAGAAGGAAGGAAAAGGGGCACAAAAGTTCTCACTGAGAGGAAGGTACACCTATCTTTATACTACTTAAGGACAGTGCCTACTATTGTTACTGTGCATACGTTCTGCGCATCTTGAGATACTCGAGTTTCCTATGGGTGGTACCCAATAATACAGCAATGTTTTTATGCAGTTTAAAACTATTCGAGGAAAGCAGAACTTAGCAAGTGCTTCTGGTATCCAAAATGAAAATTGGGGGTAACCATGCATTTTTCAGAGATAATAAAGCTTCAAATTTGGAAAAAAATGCCATTGCTTTGTATTTTACTGCTTTTTAGAATAATTGTTGCTTAATTATCTCTAAAATATGCGTGGTTCCGCCCAATTTTCTTTTTTGGATTTCCATAGCCATTGCTAAGATCTGCTTTTCACGTAAAGTCATAAACCGCACAAAAATACTTCAGTATTAGTACTGTAGGCACCGTCCTTAAACAGAGCTTGTTACAGTAAAGGGATTTAGTAATGGAGAGGCAGCTTAGAAGAAGAGAGTACAAGACCATCAAAGAGGAAATTATAAGAGGGGAAGGTAAGGGATGTCCTAGGGATGCATTTATAAATAAATTGTTTTTGTTTTTTTTAAAAAAAGGGGGAAATTACTCAAGTAGGGAAGTTTGTTGGAAGGGAAGGCAGTTGTCCCCCACATTCTTTACCTACCTTTCTTTTCTGGTGTTTTTTGTTTCACAGGTCTTTGCCTCTGAACTACAACCTTCTTCTTTACTTTGCGCTTCACCATCACTTTCTCTGGGACAACAACTTTCTGCTTGGTGGCCTTCTTCACTGTCCTGGGTTCAATCTCCTTTACATAGTTTGCGGGAACATAGCCAGCTTCCTTAGATGTCAAGCGTCTGAAGAGATAATAATGAAGTTGTAGACCAGGGTTCTTGTTAAGAGCTGGTAACTGGTTATGTTTTCCGTCTATTCATGTAAATGTTACTGGCTATCCGAAATTATTGAAAGCGCTTTCAAAACTCATTGTATTTTGAAAAAATCTTATCCTTGCTTTGGGAATATCCATTCCATAAATACTGTAAAAACATGTAGCAGCTAACATTGCATCAAAAATCTATTGCCTGTAAAGAAATCGCTTTCTGTTTGAGCATTTTCTTTCGTCAAAAACAATGCTGACTTCCAGATGCACCTGCCAATTCATTACCTCCTTTTACAAATCTTAACAAGAACCCTGTTGTAGGCTATTTCTAAAATGCCCGAAGAAATGGTGGCATTGGAAAGAGGAAATTAACTTGGATCTTGTTAACCCTTTAACCCATAATATCAAAGAACAAATTCTCCTATCTTGTCCCCATACTTTTCTCATAAAAGTACTGGGGAGAAGTTATTAAAATATCTGTCAATAAAAGTCACCTTGGGTGATCATACCCATAATTCTCATGACCTCAGGGTTGAATAAACATTGACATTACAAGGAGAAATTTGATGCTGATCACTGTTAGGGCTTAAAAGGTTAATATGTAAAACATGTAACAAAACAGCAACAAATTCTACAAACATTGCTTTGTGCATAATTTCTTCTTTACAATCATTATGATGGAATGCTTTGCTATCACCTATTATCAGTTTTTAAAATGAAGCATTCCCCAATTAATTTAAGGGACTTGGTTGATACAAATTTCTTGAAAAGGAGAGAGTGCAATTCAAAATTCTAACAAACTGAAAGACATTTAAGCAATTCAAAATAATGGAACTTAGTTGTTTTGGGTTAAAACTTCGGTCCATCGTTATTACAATCTGCAGCAACATACCTTACACTCCACCAATCCTTGTTCGTCTTAGCTATCAAGAAAAAGACCTGTGTAGTAAACAAAAGAGAAAATTGGAGTGAGCTCTACTGGTATCAACTCTTTTCAGGTTTGGCTGGTTGATATGATTCTTCATGTTCGCTGTTCTTCTTGAAAATTTACTCCCCCCCCCCCCCCCCACCACTCTATACAGGGTTTACTACAACACCCAATCACCACACCCACCTCTCCCTTGGCCATTTTGAGACCTTGTCCACTGAAGGGGTGCAAGGCTTTCACTTGTGGAACTTTGATTTCCTGTACAACATCTTTCACAACTTCTTTCTCCACAATTTCCTCCACTTCCTCATCTGTCTCAATCTCAGCTTCTTCTTCATAAACTTCAAACTTTGTCTAAAACAAAACAGCAAGAACATTAACACATCTAGTCGAGTGATTTATTCTTTAGAGAGATCAACATATTATAACATTTGATCTCATCTCTCACAAATTAAACTTGCTGAACACAAAATGCACTGAGAATGATGTATTCAGTGAGTGATACCACCAGGCATACTTGGAAAAAAATCTGAGTGCTCCTATCAGGAGTCGAACCTAAGACCTTCTGATTACTAGTTCAGATGCTCTACCGCTGAGCTACAGGCGACTCGTGGGAGCTAAGGCCATTAAACTAGGTTCATGGAACAAACATCCTGCATACTGCTAGGATTTGCATGTCAATGTGTGGCATATGCACAATGGAAACAATGTGATGGAATATGTTAAGCCTGGTGAATAAATGAAAATGATGTACTAATCAGTAAATAATATTGGCATAGTTGTGCATATATTTCAATCTCCCTAAAGCCTGCCGCACACTTGAGGAAAGAGCTGAGCAAACTGCCTTGCGAGGCGATTAGCTCAGCTGTTTTATCATGTGCGTGGTGGCATTTTCGTGAGTTTTTCGCCTTGCGAGGCCATGAGGAAAATATCTATCATGTTTGATATTTGAGATTTCGCCTTGTGAGGTGAAATTCTCACAAAAACTCAACCGCACACTTGAGGAAACAGCCGAGCTGATTGCCTTGCTTGGCCTCACGAGGCAGTTTGCTCAGCTCTTTCCTCAAGTGTGCGGCAGGCTTTAAGGAAAAACACCATCTGGAGAGTAGAAAACCTTCACTTCCACCCCCCCCCCCCCTCCCTTATTACTCAACACTGCTTTGAAAGCTGGATGATTACCCAGCCTTTTTTCAGTAGCAGACCAACAATAATAACAGGGAAGGGGTGGGGTGGGCTGAATTGTTGATGTATCAATGCAGGGTCAAATTTGTAGGTTGACAAAAAGTTTCTTAACAGTTTTATGTAAGATTGTAGTTTCCCTTGGACACTGTCTACAGTAATTTACTGCCATCAGTTCCTTCTCCCTAGTTGGGGAACAGGACAGGGCAACTAGTAGTTAGAGCACTTCCTGCTTCTGCAAACTATCAGCTTTTAAAGGGTGGTGTGATTGGCGCCACTCCAAAACCCCAACCTGCAGTACCAGGGGCTGTCTCTCACCCTCAGCTACAGGTAATCCAGCATGGTTGAACCTACTAGGGGCCTAACACCAGCAAGCATGGCTATTGGAGTTATCAAAACACTCAAACTTCACAATCATGATCAGGTGACAATTCTGGGTGAAGTTCACAGTACTTTGCTACTGGTTTTCCCAAACTCTGATGATGGGTTTCCAACTACATGTAGGTTGCGATGTTGGGGAATTTAAAAAAACATTTCTAACCTGAGCTGCCGCCTCACTGCTTTCCATTAGTTTGCTTTGTTCTCTCAAACGATTCACATCATCAGCAAATCCTTTCACCTCATCTATCACATTTGTATGTCTCTGCAGTAGAGACTGAAAGTAAAATAAAAACAAAAACATGGTTTGAACTCGTAACTTTAAAATTGTAACTTTTATACCAAAGGCTCCTTTAATAGAGCCTTCTCCAAAATGGCGGGAACGGATTTGAATGAGTTAAAATTGAACTGAATGAAAAACTGCTACCAGCACTGGAAAGAGCACCTTTAGTTTAGTAACCTTGCAAAGTTTCAGCATATTAGGTGTTATATCAGCTTAGGAAATGTAAGATGAAATTTGACAAATTTACAGATGTTTGTATGACTGGGGATATACATGTACATCATACCCCCAGTCATACAAACATCTGTAAATTTTTCTTTTTTCAACTTACATTTTCTCAGCTGATATTACACCTGATATGCTGAAACTTTGCAGGGTTACTTAAGTAAAAGTGCTCTTTCTAGTGCTGGTATACGTTTTTAATTTTAACTTATTTGAATTTTCGGCCACCATTTTGGACAAGGGTCTATTCAATAGTTTACATGCTGATTACCACTTAAATTCTTATAACAGTTTAAGTGCATGAATTATTATAAGCTTCCGAGAACAAATTGTCACATTTGAGAGAATACAAAACCTGAAGATACACATTAAGTATATTCCAATTGTTCAGGTTTTGCTTTTCCTACTACCAGTGCTCTCACAATGCTTTGCAGTGGTACACAGAAAGGGCTAACTTAAGTCTAAGGGAGCGTTAAGAAAAAATTAGCAGAGTATTGTGTGATGCTGCAAGTTGAAACAGGTCATTCAACATGTTGAATGTAGTTGAATGGAACAGAACAAGCAATTCAGAATAAACTGCCACTGTCACCAGTGCTGTGTACCATTAGCTTAAAGGGAAAGTATCACGCTATTTTTAGTAACACATTGAAAATTGGAAAGACGCTATTCGGTTGATAGCAGACAAGATATAATGAGAAAATTCCATTAAAAGGCTATCAGAATGCAAACAAACTATCCAGGAATATTTTCGCCGGTAGATGACCAAGATGAGAGGGGTTCAAATTTGAAAACGTCTGGCAGACGATTTCAAATTTCGCTGTCGCAACGCACTAAAAATCGCCGGTTGTACTATATTTTGGTTCAACCTTTCGTCTTAGAATCACTATTAATATTTCTTTAAATTAGCGATTGAGAAAATAAGTAACACAGTGTTCAAAGTTTAAATTTAGTGAATTGTGGCCAAAAATCATGATATCTCCCATCGATCTTCCATGATACTGCCCCTTTAATTATTGTCTGTAGACAGCAAAATCATCCAATAACATAAACACTTTTTTGATGGCTTCAGTGGCTTGTCAAATAATGTATGAATGTTAGTTTTACAAATTAAAGTAGCAGTTGTACCACTGTTAGTATCAGACGAGTACTCCCTGACTTATAAACTTACCATTGCACTCTGTTCATCTCTACCATAGTCCTCACTACTCACTACACACATCTTCTCTGTCATCCAAGACTCTGCACCATTTGCATCTGAATAATACTACATAATAGAATACAAGCCTTATGATGCAAATCTACAAATTAATAACTAAAAAATTATTTTAAAATAATGCAAATCATCTAGTTAATACATGTACATGTATGCATGATCTTGAAAATCAATATTGACAGCTCAACTGAAACGTGATATTGGACAGAATGGATGTAAAGGTACCTATGGCCCAGCTTTGGCCATTTTGTTAATGATAGATTATTCCCATGAATGAACATGAACAAGGCAGACCATGACCCCAAACAATAGCTATTGTGTAAGCTCTTTTTAATGGTAAATTATGTAGGTTCTTATATTATCTACTATTTCTAGTAAGACCTTGGTTGGTGGTGGGGCCAGGATTCTAGCACGTAACATCAATGATGATTCAGATGCTGATGACAATGGGTGCGTTTGTTTGGGAAAATCCAAATCCGGATTTTTGATCCAAGATCACGTGGATCATGGTGTATCAAAGGAACCAACGAATCCAATCTGGGTAAGGATTTTTTGGTTCATTTGATGCACCATGATCCGAGTGATCTTGGATCAAAAATCTGTATTCAGATTTTCTCAAAGAAATGCTCCCAATGATGACAACGACAGTGGTGATGATGATGATGATGAGGAGGAGGAGGAGGAGAAGATGATGATGATGATGATGAGAGGAAGAAGAAGAAGAAGAAGAAGAAGATGAAGATGATGATGATGATGATGATGATGATGATGATGATGATGATGATGATGATGATTGCATATTTACACAGCAAGCCCATGTCACCAAGGTATTCTTCAATGGAATGTTCTCGATGCAGTCTGGTGCCTTATGAACTGAACTAACCAACAGGCAATCAGGAAAGTCAGAACAAGAGACTCCCTGTTAGTTGCAGTCTACACTTACTTGCAGAGACTGAGCAGCATCCTTCAGTCTGTCTGATCTTGTGATCAAAAGTTCCTTTAGTTTCATCCAGTTGTTCTGCAGCTGTTTGATCTTTGCTCTGATTTCCTTAGAGGCATAGTGTCCTCTGTCAATCAGCGACTGTCCCTTGGCACACACTGTCTCACAATGGGCAAACCGGCCAGTCAATTCAGCCTCCGAAGCCTAAAAACCAAGTGCAATAATTTAAAACTTTAAGGGCCAGTTATTTAGATGAACTCTAACTTTAAATATGTGTCAAACAATCAAGAGACCTTATTATAATTAGGTCATTTTTAGTATCATATCATCTTCTAAGGGGTAAAATTAATGCAGGAGAAGCAATGACCTGAAAACTGGATACAAAGGAGTTTCTAAATGGCCACAACCTGCTCAATTCAACAGTAATGCAGTTTAAAGCTGATTAAACCTTATACTGATCATTCCCTTTTGAGAGTGTTCCCACAGGAGCAAATGAATGTGAATGTCAAGATTAGGATGTCTCAGCAATTAAAGTGATCATGAGAACGAACAAGGAAATTCATGACAACAATCATAAGAAACACAACATACAATGTAACAAGCAAAATCATCCTGTCTGAGTAAGTTCATTACAGGTACATTGGTGTTAGACCTCATTAGATCATTGTCCATTCATGGGTACCTAACCTTGTGCTTTTCTTGCAGTCTTGTTAAACTTATCAAATCTTTTCCAACATCCTTTGATCCTAACACGTTCTCAGTTTCCTTGACAAACATTTCCTCTTCCTCCATATCACCAAAGAACTTGTAAAGTTTTAAAGAATCTTCCAGCCTTGCTCTGCGTTCCTTTCCCAGCCGAACTAATGCCTGTAGGCACAGGAAAACAAGTTAGTAAGAGGTTCTTTTTGGAGGAGCAAGAGAAACACTCAGACCTGTCAGTGATAACACATACATGTACTTAGGCTGTGTTTGTAGAAAACTGATCCACGCAAACGCCATGGCAAATGAAACACTTTATCAAACATAATGGTTCCAAAAGCAGATAAATTGTCACCATCCGAGTGAGTGAAGTCCTTAGAAGGATTGTTTGAGGTAACATTGACTGATATTTTGACAACCTGAGCAGAATTGAAGTGTCATTTGACTCTGATGATGACTTCAAATCAGATTACAAAACATCAGTCAATGTCACCTCAAACAGTCACCTGGATGATCATAACTAATTTTACCTACTTACAACACGACTCTTTTGACCCTGGCTTAACTATACCCTTTTTGGTCACTGTACCTAACAGAACTCCCCTAAATTAAAATTTTAATAATTTATTGCCTTTGTCCATTTGTTTTGTTACCTCAAATGCCTGTGTGAGGAGTGTCTGTCGTTCCTTGATGACCCGAGACTCAGGATGCTTTGCTTTGATAAACTTTTGTGTGATGTTGTTGAGTCGCTGCACACTTTCCCCTTGAGACTGAATCTGTGACTCAACCAAAGTGTGCTTTTGAAGCAAATTTTCAACATCAAGCAGATGCTTGCCATAATCTTCAGATCTCACAGCAGCCTAAAACAAAGTACATTATGAGAATCACACGGGATCTACAGAAACTGGGCATTAACTGCCAAAACCTTTCCATTTCCCTTTCCATGGCCAATGTTCTTGTTTGCCCTGCCGCCCCTTACCTAAACTTAAGAAGGTAACATGTCCACAGTGTTCCAGATAAAAGAGGGGTTTCAGGTCAAAAACCCGAGAAAGCTGGCTTCCTGACCTGACAAAATGAATGGTAAACTTGAGAAGATTTGGAGAGAACCTGAGCTATTGACCCCTCAAAATTCTTCATTAACTCTCTGATTTTTAAAGTTATCTGGAACACTGTTCCATAAAAATTGCATGCTGTGTAAGATTCCACATCTTTGCATCTAAATTATGCAAAATGATTGGCAAAGAATGTCCCCTGTTGTTTGTCAAACGTTCTTTAAAAATTGATAAACAAAGGAGTAACTAAATGAAGGAATATTTTACTATCTGAGAAGATTGGATACTTGGGGTTTAAAGTTACATGTAACAAGCTTTCCATTATTCTTGGATCTCATAGTTGAATATAAGTGAACATAAGTTATCTAAGTGGGCGTACTTTCTTATTGGCATTCTAATTTCCAGTTGCTTGTCATTAATAGTACCTCAATATCCTGCATATCACCATGCGCGCCATCCATTTCTCTGAACAAGCCAACAAGATCCCTAAATCCCACCAGGGTTGAACGGCGAGCCTCTAATTTACCAATTAGTTTATCCCACTTGGTCATTATTACTTCCTCTCTGTACAATGGAAAAAAAATGTCAGCTTCACTTAAACTTGCATCAATAAATTGAACCCCAAAATAACGCCAAGCTTTGCTAAAGGTAACCAAAGCTGTTGCCTAAGAAAAATTTCAAGGAGCCCACAAGGCAAAAACGTGAGAAGTTAGGAGCCCAACATGTGAAGTGTCAAAAAAGTTAGGTGCCCAGAGCATTTTCTTGGGCGCTCCAGGCTACAGGGCTCCTGTCAAGCAGCAGCCGTGGTAACTATCGCTAAGTACGTTGAAACTTACTATAAGTGCTAAGTTTGTGCTGCAAACTAAAACATCAAACTAATGTTTTCAAGTTTTGCCCTTTTGCCATGGTAAAACAAGTTGCTAAAACTAAATACAACATGAAATCATGGTTTGATTTCCCCTTGAGAATTCACACTGAAATTTTCCTCTTGCTGTCGGAGATGGTCTTCATCATGAGTGTGAGTTTGTGACCACAAAGCAACACCGTTAACTTCCTGTGTCGAAGATGAATTTAGCAAAAAACTTACAGTGTCTATAGTGATGTTATGGAATAGAACTTTAAGCAGTTATCTTTCCCAGCTTTACCTTGCACTGATAACATCAGATCTGTGGTAATCCTCATCAATGAGTTCTTGAGCCAAGTCAAAAACCATCTGAAAACGTTCCTCCTATAATCACACACAAACATCCTTATTTCTCATTATTTTCAACCATAGGAGCAACAACCATCTCTAATAGGCCCTTGATAGAATGCGGGAATGTAACTAAGAAAATCTCACCAGGATCATTAACAAACCCAGCTGGCTTTTTGGACTGTGCAGCTATAAAATTAGCCTCAAGTGTTTGTGTTCTGTTGAAATTTCAGCTGATGATAAGATTACTTTCAGACGTTGAAATCTGCCGGTAGCTAGCTCTTTGCAACATCCCCAAGAACACTCACAAAAAGAAATTTAATTTCTGTGATTATAACTATCATAAATTATTTTTAAAAACTGTAGACTGAAGTTTCTTTTCCATTGCAGATAAAATTGACAGAAATTTTCATTCATCTACAGCTTTAACTCAAATCTTGATCAAGTCTGGAATTTTTTCAGGCTTTCTTTTGCAACTTGTTATTAAGTTCCCCAGACAACTGTGATGATAGGTGATTCATTAAAGTTGCGAGCAGCATCATATGACTTTTTACAACTCAATTTTCCTGAGTACTCATTGGCAAATTTTTATTACCAACGAGAGTTTAGACACATGCAATCCTGGTTGCAGGAATGGCAGCATTACACAAGACATAGACCCTATGCAAAAATGGCTGACATTTTAATATCCTTTTGTTTGCATTCAAATTAGCCCTACTAACCTTTTTCTCGAGTTCAAAAATCAAAAGAATATTTTAGTAATACCTTGAGCGAGGCTAGTAACGCTAATTTGAATACAGACAAAAGAATATTAACATGTCTGTCATTTTTGCAAAAGGTCTATTGCACACGTGGTTAGAGCTGAATCCACATTACTTAAATACAGCTCAACTCTCCACTTTTTTGCATAATAAATCTGATGTGAAGAGGAAGATTTAAGTCACAGGTTTGAAACCTTGAGAAATCATTTGGTCTGTTTTCCTTCCTAATTTCTGATGATCACAAACTTTCTTTAAAAAGTCTAAACAGGATTTGATGTCATGAAAATGTTCCAAGATATTGCTGCGTTTTAACTGGTCCTGCAAAAAGTAAAATTAACGATGGTACTTACTAATACCGAAGTATTTTGGCACAGTTTATGGCTATGTGAGAAAAGCAGATCAGGGCCATTGGAATCCAAAAATAAAATTGAGGGAAACCATGCATTTTTTAGAGATAATTTTAAAAGCAACAATTATTCTAAAAAGCCGTAAAATACAAAGCAATGTATGGCGTTTTTGTTCCAAATTGAAGTTTTATTATCGCTGAAAAATGCATGGTTACCCCCAGTTTTCATTTTGGATGCCAAGAGCACTTGCTGAGTTCTACTTTCTCTGCTTACATGTAGTTTTAAACTGCACAAAAATATCCATGTATCAGTAGGCACCACCCATACGAAACCCGAGTATCTCCACATGCGCAGAATGTATGCGCAGTAGCAAAAGTAGGCACCGTCCTTAATTAGTGCGTTCTCCTCTGCTGAAGAGACACTAACCCTGGCTTTCACATCAGTACTGATGGCCTCATGACGTTTAAACGCTGCTTCCACAGTGGCTGCGTCCTGACCAAGTGCCTCTCCTTCAAGTACATGCATCATGTCATCCAACCATGACTCACGGAGAGAAGCCTGCAAAATCATGTTGTTCTATCAGTAACTTGTCAGTAACGTTATTAAAGCTCAATAGTCAACACTAGCACTTTAAGATCATTGCAAAATACTCTACAGGAGTAGGATAATCTATTGTCTAAGGAATCATGTGTAACAATGACCAAGACCTACAATCCTGGTCAATATTAATTTTTCTGTGACAGATACCAAAATACATGGTAGCGTTGACAGTGTACATTTGAAGGGGTATCTGGGAAAAAGCCCCAAGTGACTTCTGATAAATTGCTAGATTCTCCTTCCTTGTATTTGCTTGTGAAACAAAAGGAGAATTTGACCCTACATCAAAAGTCACTTAGGACCTTATTCTATGCACCCCTTCATTTGTATTTTGGATACATGTATCTATAGCCAGTTGCCGTTAGCTTGGCAGTGCTGTCGTTGCCAACTTTTGGACGCCCCCCTCCCCCCTCTCCCCTCCCCCAAGCAATGTCAATGGCCACTGGAATCATTTGGACTGTACATAAACACAGCAACATGACAACATTGCTTGGGGGGAGGGGTTTGGTGTTGAATTTTGAAAATTTTTGGCCAGGTTTGTAGGAAAACAATAAATGGATTCTGCTAAAATTTTTAATCTAATCTTGAGCAGTGTCACCTTAGAGTATTTTTGTGGGTGGTAGACAACACTGACACAGCAAGTTTTAAGTTTATCACAAAGAGCAAATACAATGGAAAAACACTTCTGCAGACTTGGTAGAGAGCAAAAACACAAGACTTGACAATCAAAAATTACTACAGACTCAAGACAAACCAATAGGGCATCAGCTGCAGTCAGATGCTAGCCATCCTTACCAAAATTTCTCTGTTATTCTAAAAATACAGTTGCTGTACAATTATTACCTTTCTTTCAAACTTGTCAGCCAGTTTTTCTAGCATCTCCTGTCTGCAAACAGCATTAACACACAACAAAAATCTTATTCTATTGTTGGTTAGCATCAGTACTTCCTTAGTTACTTATTTTGTAAGTGAAATCTTAAAGGGAACCTCCACTCTGACAACAAAGGGAACCTCCACTCTGACAACAAACTTTGACATTAAATTGTTGGAAGTGTCTATTAGTAAATTCTAAATTTTAGTTTGAAAAGCAAAAATAACAATCTAGTGTGCTAAAAATTTGATTATCATATGATTATGGAGTACATGGAGTACAGCATCTTTCTTTCATTCTTTTGTTTTTTGTTGTTATTGTTGTTTAAGGCTTAAAATAATTTGAAATTAAATCAGTGAGGCAAATTAAAACATTAATGATTTATTTTGTTATCCATCTGAACCTCAATCTCAACTTTTGAGAAATGCCATAGTCTGATTCTTTGTGAATTGATTTTTTTAAGCCTTAGGATCAAATTTTCACATGGCATTCTTGTTACCTAATCAACTCCTGACGCAGGGCCATTTCTCTATCATGCTCAGCACTCTCCATAATCTGCCACGCCCTGTTGATGTCCATCACAAGTCGCCCCTCAGGTGGGACATAAGGCCGCTGGTTGTTACCCTTTCTCTTTGTTTGCAAACTGAAGAGATGTGCCTCAATATTCACACGCTCTGAGTATCTACGAAAAACAAGCCACAACATTATACTATAGCTACTTAAAGGCGCAGTGTCACCTATTTTTAGTGTCACTGTGAATAGGGAAAAAACAGATTATTTTGTATCAATGGAAAAGTTAAAATAACGGTAAAATTTTGTCAGAAGTAACTCTACTACTGCACAGAAACTAATATCATTCATTTTTGTCTGCAGATGGCTGGGATGGAAATGGTTGCAACTTGAAATAAATGGCCAATTTTTTTAAGTTCCTCATGCATATTTTAGAGAAATCGCTGAAAACAGATTATAACTTTAATTTATTCTTCCTCGGATAAATCATTTTATTTATTTTCCTCTCTGTCATAAAGAAGGGGTTATTTGTCAAAATAATATTGAGCAGTTTTGGTCGATATACAGCCAAATCTTTGTGATAGTGCCCCTTTAAAATTCAATACCCAACTTTAATTGATTCAAAAGGTAGTTTGCATGGGGAGCTTCACTTTCGCTCATCAGCCTCAGATATCACCAAAGCATCTGAACCTCCCAACTTTATGTGAACCTACGTTCCCCCTGGCCTGCACCATGGTGAGTCACTTCACAGGAAATGGGACTTTGAGTCCCTAGCTGCTCAGTAACATCAATCTTAAAGATGGTGCCTACCAATACCGAAGTATTTTTGCACAGTTTATGACTATGTAGAAAAATCCTTTGGACTCTACACTATAACTGTCAACAATTCCCTTGCAATAACTTTGGCACGTTTTCCTCCTTCACCACTATGGCTCACAAAGTTCTGGTATTTTTATTGGCTGATGAAAAGGAAAGCCATCAGAAAGTTGCCAATTGAAGAAATGTTAAGCCAGAGCTGTTATTAAGGGCCGTAACCCGTGACACCTGTTACAGCTGAATACCCTTGAAAGAACCTTGATGTTACGGCTGATCTTGATGGTTGAAGGATCATTTTACTCAGAAATTAACAAGATTGTTACGGGTGAGAAGCTTAATGTCACATGTGGCTGAAAACGTTATGACAGCCCCGTTAAGCTAACCCTCATTAAGTTCAGAGTATTTGTGTCATTTATAATAAATGATTCATAGAGCCAGTTGTAAAATCAACATACTTTGGGGGCTTTTCAACCGTGCGGAAATGTTTGAATGCCGCCATCTCTCTCTGAACTGCCATCATAGACTTCTGAAATGGCCGACCAAGCTCAAGAATTTTTGAGTTGAGCCAGTTCAACAAATCTGAAACCATCCGTTCATAATCCTTCTCCATCTGTTCAACTTCCATCAAGATTCCGAGGATCTGTTGATGACAAAACAAAAATACACACTCATGCTTAACAAAATATATTAAATAAAGGTAAATTGGCCACTGTAAAGAGATTTGAGAGCTGACGTTTCAAGCGTTAGCCCTTCATTCACTTTGACGAAAGCCCAATGCTTGAAATGTCAGCACTCAAATCCCTTTATTTTGGCCAATAGCCTAATTTTGATATATTAAATTCAGCCTGAAACAATAACATCACTTTGAGGCTCTGGTGAATGAATCGTTGAGTTTATATGGGTTTATTCCCTGGAGCCTTGCAGTGATGTTTATTGTTTCAGGCTGAATTTTAGTATATTGAAATTGGGCTATTTACCTTTAGTTATCAACTCTGTTGCTAAACCTAGAACATTCATTTCTAGTCACAACTGACACAGCACCACAGCTTCTTTAGAAACTAACCCCCTTATCCATTTAAAATAAACTTAAATAAGGCAGTTAATGTAATATTGCCTTAATTATTTTGATGTAAAATAAAGATTTAAGCTATGGATCCCTTTCTCTGAATTAACATCAATCGAAAGAAACATCTTACCTTAGCAATACGCCTTCCCCCAGTTTCTTCACTCTTCATCTTTGCGAAATACTGATAATACATCGAAACGTATGTCATGATGGACTTCTCATCAGGCCGTGGGCAATCCACATCTGTTGAAAAGGAAAAACAAGGACACATGACCCTTTCTTCCATGAAGTCAATCTATGAGTGATGTACAGTGGTCTAAACTAAGGTGAAAGTGTGTAAGGATGCACTAAGTGTAACCATTCTTGAAAATTACTTTATTTAACATTAAACCTATGGTAATATTAATTTTACTGTGCTGTAAAGAGTGGTTCCAGCTAAAGTGTGACCATTCCAGTGAAAGCTAATAAACAATCTTATAGTACTGTTTATCATTCTGTAGCAGGTGGTTCTAAATTTTGGGTCTGTGAATGCATTTGTTGTAGGTTAAAATGAATCTCAGGTTAAAATGATTTCAACCTAGGTTGATTGTATTTTCCTAATTGTTTCAGATGTAAATTACCCAACCTTAACAAAGTAAAATACAAATCAACCTAGGTTGAAATCATTTTAACCTGGATTCATTTTAACCTACAACACACTCACATGCAGACGTTTACTGATCAGTGCTTTCCTGTGGCTCTGATTGCAAACCTGTTGTCCATATTTTATTACATGGATTTTGGGGATTTTAAGCAACTTTCATATGACATTCTTTACAGTAGAGAGGTACATGACGGTACTCTAAAGACTGCTTCCACACGATTGCTAACAGTCACTAATGGTAATGAAGGACAGCGCATATATTCTGCGCATCTCAAGAAACTTGGGTTTCCTTTGGGTGGTGCCTACTAATACAGGGGTATTTTGCGCCGTTTAAAACCATGCGGAGAATAAAGAAAGTGCTCTTGGTACCCAAAACATAAATCAGGGGTAAAAATGCATTTTTCAGAGATAATAAAGCTTCAATATGGAAAAAAATGACATGCATTACTTTGTATTTTACTGCTTTTTTAAATTATTGTTGCTTTATTATCTCTGAAAAATTCATGGTTACCCCCAATTTTCTTTTTGGATTCCAATAGCCCTCGCTAAAACTTGTTTGTCCTGCATAGTCATAAACCACACAAAAATACTTCTGTGTTAACCATCCTTAAATACCACTACAAAAACTGAGCTTTATTAATAAGCACAATCACATGGACACCTGACCAGTGATTGCTGTGTGTGACTCAAATCCATATGACAGCACTAATGCTGATCAATTTTGTAAGCAATCAATGGGTTGTTGTCAATAACTTACAAAAGCAATAACACTTTTTCTAGGATCAAATATGGCCATTTACCATAATTGGTCCTGGAAAAAGTTTACCGAAAACAAAAATCTTGAGCATTTCACATCACAAAATAATACTCCACAGTTGATGGAGTATTTAGCAGTATACCAGGGTCTTTTCTGTACCGCCATTTTGAATATCGCGAAGTCCCTGGGGATGATTATGAGGTGACAATTACCTTCTGCATCCAAGAGTTTGGTAATTCCCAGACTCTCCTCAGCAACATTAAAGGCATTGTTCAGGTTTGCTTCATGCTGATTGGGTCGCAGCGTACCATAGTTAAAAATATCAGGTCTGTAGAAATAAATGAAGAATGAAAGTGAAGGTGGAATTGAAGATCCTGTTAAACAAAATTTTGACAATTATCTGTATCATTTGGATCTGTGATTTGACCTTGGTTGGCAAAATAATGGTCTTAGCTTACTCCAACAAGAGGGTCATCCTTCTGAAATCTTAAACAAATGCTACCTACCAAAAGCAATTTTTTAAGGAGAATTTAAACATAAAGAAGCTGTTGTGTACCTGTGTTTATGAATGAGAGCATTAAAAGCAAGTCCATTTCTCCAGCTTGTGGTAAAATTTTGAACATCCACTCCTGGGTAACTGTAAAATAAAAAGGAACAAAAAACAAATTTTACAATAATGAACCAATTTCTCACCTATGACAACCATTAGTCACAGGTTTTCAAAGGCAGGCAAAATTGTTTTAATTTCACTTCTTTATAACAAGAAAATTTGTGCTGATACATTGTATTAAAAGCAAGTGGGAAAAATCATGTTCACAGCAAGCCAATTTGCCTGTTGCCTGGCCCTTAATGAAGTCCCTAGTTAGAACATGTGTAGATATACTACAATAACAATACTAGATAATATTTGACATTTAAATTAAGGTGTCATGAAATTGATGTAGGTAAAGGAAAATGTTTGTGAACCTAATGACCCACAACCACAGTAGCATTTAACTGAAAATTGGAAATACATTACTTCTGATTGGTAAACTCTTAAGCCCTTATATCATCATGTATATTCTCCTAACTGTTCTCCTAACTGTTCTCCTTATTCTGGGAGAATTTGTCAAAATATCAAGGCATGTCTGATGATCATTTCCTTTATTCTTATAACCTGAATGTTTGATCAAGCAGTAATACATGTTATGTATCTTAAGGAAAAATTAGATGTTGATCTTTATTTGGGCTTTTAAGGGTACCAATACATGTAGCGTTCACTCACTAGAAATCTATCAGACAATCCCAGAATTTTATGCCTCATTGCTCTGGGATCAAATCAGGGATAAAGACCTTGGCCCAGTTGTTCAAAGCCAGATTAAGGTAATCCTGGGTCAACGTGAACTTTGATTCAAATTCAATTGCTAATCAATGAAGGCTCTTCAAAAAGATTTTTGTTCCTCAGTTTTAACTTGTACTTTTATTTACCACTAGTTTAAAATTAGCTTTTAAAAACATTTTCAATACGCGAGATGAAAACCCCGGTTAATTTTTACTCGTGGATTAGCATTAATCGGCTTTTGAAAAACCGGGGCCAGTAGCATAAGGGGAGGGATGAGGCAGATTTGTTTTCTAGAGCTTTGATTATAAGTCACAACACACCACAGGCCTTACCCTCTTGTCATTCTCTGGCACCAAAGAAGCAATGCCTCCTTTGCAGATTTTTTCTCCTTTGACATTTCATCCTGAAATTTAATTGAAAGTGGATGCTGTATTAAATCAACAAACCACTTATAACTGCTGACACTGATCATAGAGATTGTCACTCAAAATGGGCACTCATAAAATAGAATTAAATATACCTGATAAGAAATGTCTGCAATTTGAAATCGCAGTATGATCATCCAAATCACGGCCAGAATTAAGCGTTCATTGCCATCCACTATGTCTTCAGCCCCAATGCTCTCCAGCTTTACCTGAAAATAACAGCCACAAGAACTGAACCTAATGTCACCTATAGTAATCGTAATTAAGTAGGTGACGTGTCAGATCTGACTAGAGATGGATCCTTCAATCTGCAGTCTACCTACATGATGCACATTAGGAAAGAAAATAAATTATTTTTACATTCAAATTTTATTCCCTTCTGTCTTTGACCCAGGTGTAGACATTGTGTGTGAAAGTAATTTAAATGGTACCAATGTACTGTAAGTTGAGAAACTTTAAAGGAGTGAAGATTGTGTCCATTATGCTTCTAAATGTGCCTTTAAATTATGTTTTTTTGCAAATTATTTCTGTCAACAATGGAAAGGATGGACATTCGTTCACTATTACTTTACAAACCTACCGAGCGCTGGAGAAATTCAAGTGCTTTGTTAACATTTTCAATCTTGTGCACCCTCAGTTTTCCACGTGCTAGAAAAATAATTGTTACCGGTACATAATACAATATTAGCATTAATGTCACTCTTAAGAGTAAAGTTTATTTTTACATACTTGCAACAGTCTTAGCTAAACAAAATTCAAAATAGAAAGTCTAGCACTCTAACCAACATGCCTCCTAATAATTTATTGTCGACAGACATTGCCACATGTTTTTGTGTTGAGGCAGTAGTTTCATTAGGAGGAATCTCCATTACTGAGGTTCAATTGTATGGCCAGAAGTGGATAATTCCAGTGCTTCATGAACAGGTGCTAATAATGTGTTGTTCCAGAAGATGATGATAACCCTCTGATAGAAGGCTTTAATGGTTTTAGCCTCCAACCCTCTAAAAATTGTAACTTTAAATAAGCTTCATAGTTTCCATGAAACCTTGGCTTTCAAGATCCCCCACCCCTCAGAATTTCCAAATGTGTAGTTCCAGAAAATTCGATACCTACACCATGGAAGGTCACCGGAAATTCCTAGGGGGAGGGGGGTCTTAAACGTCAAAATTTTAGAAGAAAAGTATCAAGCTTAACTGGAATTTCCTTGGGGGATGGGGGTGTAAAACAAAAAACCTTCTGTGGGTGGAGTATGGATAATGTCTGGAACTATACAATGACCTTTTGTGAGAGAGTTGCAGGTAACAAACAAACAGTACATTATACAGTCGTAATACTAACCAATTTTTCCAAGCTTTTCTCCAGAAATAATCTCAAGAAGGCTTATCAAGAGTCTTCCATCAGAAAAATCAGTAAACAAGTCATCTACATGTTGGTTATGCTGCAATGCACATGTTGTTAAAATAAATTAAAACTCATGTTTCTAGCACCTGTGATATCTATGCAACACAAAGTAATTTGCATAAATAAATTATATACTTTATTCTGAATATGAGTGAGTTATTCTGAAATTATTCGAAAATTTACAAGCTATTAGCAGATTTTCAATTTTACCTCATATTTGATACCGCAGGATAATTTTTTACAGCTGGCTCAAGGCTGCTGCTGATGGAAAACTTTAAAGAGCCCACAAAGTCAAAAGCTGACAAGTTAGGAGCCCAGCCAGTGAAATAATTATTATTACAGTCGAACCTGTATATAACGGCCACCCTCGGGACTTGAGGAACTGGCCACTTAATACAGGATCACTAAAAATACTCACTGGGCGTTGCCTAATGTCAATTTTAATGCTGTATCATACAAAAACATTTCATTCAAGGAAACAATAGGACAATCAACACTCTTTCAAGTGATCAATACTTTAAACAAAGTTCAGTGCCAACTTCTAACTTAACGGTATAATATATGTAACACTGTGTAAAAGCACTGTGCAATAAATTGTCCTCTACTCTTGTACGGTGTACAGTACTGTATTTCTAACTCACTTACTTACGTGACTTGCAGTTCACAACAAAATATAACGGTAATGTTGCTAACTAAAAGTAACACAATATATAAATAAAATTCTTCAAGTTAAAATAGGAATAGGGTAAGAATTACAGCCACTTAAACAAGTGGACACGTGCGTTTGGCGCCTCGGAATTTGAAACTTTTGTTTGTAGAGCAAGTCGTTGACTGTCGGCACTGCCAGCGACAATTCCTGTTATCCATGGTACTGTGCATATGGCTTAGTTTCCATTCAAGGGTGGCCGCTTAATACAGGTAAAAATAACAAAGAAAGACAAACATGGGACTGCTACAGGGTGGCCACGGCCGCTTAATAGAGGTGGCCGCCTAATACAGGTAACAAATACAGCGTTTGTAGGCGCGAAAAATCGGGACTTTAAAAACTGGCCGCTTAACAGAGGGTGGCCGCTTAATACAGGGCCGTTATATACAGGTTCGACTGTATGTGCTACAATAATTAGAACTCTAGTCCACAACCCAGAACAATTTGCTGGGTACCCCAGGCTACCGGGCTCCGGTTAGGCAACACCCTTGTGACTCTCTTTTGTGATCAGTTGTTACGAAATAGTAAAGACTTTCTTTCAAGTCTTTCCTTGTTATCCGCTCATCAGCAAAGACGACATCAGATAATGCTCATTCTATCAGGTTTTTGGGATACCTCAATGCTTTAACCCATCTTGCATTGAGAGCATCCTGAACAATTTATTACATGGATTTCTGAGGAATTAAAGCATGAAGTCCAATAGCCTGCATCATGCCTTTGATATTACTGGAAAGTGATTGACTCTGGGGAATGTTTTGCTAGCAGTTCAGTCCTCACAGGACAACTGATGATAACCCACAAAAGAAATTGATGGAAAATGAAAATTAATTTTTTACAATTCTCTCGCGGTACATGCCCAGAGGACAGCCACTTTTCAGTTTATTGCTTAACCTTCATGGCATAAGGTCTGATTTCACACAGTAAGATAACTACATTAATAGACAATAATACAGTCCATGAGAACAAAGGAAATAATCACCAAAGACGTCATTACATTTAACCCTTTAACCTCTAATATCAAACAAAAAAATTATCCTATCTTGTCCCCTTACTTTTCTTATAAAAGTACTGGGGAAAAGTTATTGAAATATCGAGAAAATTTACCTTGGGTGCTCATATCCTTAATTCTCATGACCTCAGGGGTTGAATAAGCATTGATATTTCAAGGAGAAGTTTAATGCTGATTACTGTTAGGGCTTAAAGGGTTAAACAACTTCTTCCAATAATATTTACTAGGAACATAAAAAATTTATAGAGACCAGTAAAGAGAAAATAATATACATGTCGATATTGAAACTTGAGGTAAGAAAGAAAGTGATGTACTTTAACCCACAGAGCAGGTGTATTTGTGGGCCAGTGAGTGCTGGATAATATTCTTCATGGACAGTGCCTCCTTTTGCTACTGTGCATACATTGTGCAGTTCCAGAAAAAATCTATACCCACCCCATGGAAGGTCATTGGAAATTCTTAGGGGGAGGGGGGGGGGAGGGTCTTTAAAGCCAAAATTTTAAAAGCAAAATATGAGGCTTAACTCGAATTTCCTGGGGGAAAGGGAGGATGTAAAACAAAAACCTTCCATGGGAGGAGTATGGATATTTTCTGGAACTGCACATTATGCATTTCTCGTTCGGGATGGTCCAAGAAACTTGGGTTTCTCAACTGCAGTGCCTACTAAACAAAGACACTGTATTTTTGAGAGGTATAAGTTAATACAGGAAAAGGAGATCTTGGACACAGCTATTGGAATCCAACAACAAACAGCTAAAAGTTTGAGGTAGTGGTGAAATTTTTCATACCAAGTTTTATATTTTAATGTTTTTATAATCATTGTTGATTAATAGTTATTAAATTATCTCTAAAAAATGTGTAGTAACCCTCAAGTTTCTTTTTGAATTCCAAAGGCCCTTGCAAAGGTCTGCTTTCTCCACAGCTATGAACTGCTCAAAAATACCTACAGCGGAAGTTCTCTTAACGGACACTCTCGTAAGCAGACAGCTCTACTTGGCTGCCTTCACAAAACCCTGTTTGAACTCCCATACAAACTCTGCATTTACACATTCCTGTAAGTGGCCGCGGACACTTTCAGTGTTTATGATTTAAACTTTTCCTTTGTTTTTAAGCTCCCATAAGCGGACACCCAAGAGGAAATTGCACTAGTCTCCGGATCTTATTTTAAGCATTCAACTTTACATCGCTGTTAGTCAGGATGATTTTAATTTCAGTTATGGGCATTATCACCTCTAGTGGCCGCTTATGAGAACCATTCTTGTATTAGCGGCCTGCTCCAGTACGGACACTTTTTTTGCATCCCAAGGGTGTCCACTTACAAGAGCTTCCACTGTTTGTATTTAATTAATAGGAAGCACCATCTTTTATTTATATTATCATCTAGGATTACAAAAACAGATGCACAGTGACTGAAAAAATGCAGCCAGTGGGGTAGTCACAAACAGGATAGTAGCTAAAATTGCAAGCAAGCAAACTTCAGCAATTTTTCACCAATAAATGGCTACACTGTGTACATTCAACCGTTAATGGCAAGTGTCACGCCATACTGTTGTAATGCCTCACAAACCAGTGACCTTTCTAAATTCTTGGCTGCATGTATGCAAACACGTTTTACTACAACCAATTATTCATACCCCTAGCTTACAGACACAGAACTCTGCATAGTTCGCGGAATTTTACTATACCAGCATCAGTTTATCCTAAGTAGCTTAATTATTTAAGGCTTAAACCTTAATCTCGACGCCAACTAACTGAATTTTACACTCACCTTATCTAGAAACGAGTTGACCCACTTAGTGAAAGTCTTCTTTTGAGAGTTAATTCGCTCATTTTTCAAAGCTCTGATTCTGTCCTTTTCGAATGTCGGCGTCGGAGGGGGAACGTACGACATGATATCGTGTCGGAATCGCAATACAAGCGAAGAGTCTTGTTTACAAACTTTCGTATCTCGCGCCTTGATCGCTAAATATTACACTTGTAGACGAACCCGTTTTGCCATACACTTCCTCATAGCTTGCCTTTAACGCGGTAAAATCCGCAAGAATTAAGTTTTCCTTAACTGGAAATCTTCTTGAATATGCCCTTTCCTCTTTATCCAAATTATTATAGAGCACTTTACTACGCCTTGGCAAATCACAACTTCAATTCATGTTGACCTTTCACTGAGCAAATCACAAGTGCTGTTTATAATATCTGTCCAAAAACCACTGGAGTAAAAAACAGCAATACAGCACCTCCAATTAAAACGACCCGAGCACAATATCAGCTCACCATGCCATGGGTAACTGAAATAGGCAGGGAAAACTTGCAAAGTAAAAGCTTCTTCACAACAGGAAAATTTTGTCCTCCGTGACAGTGTGATGGAATGCTGAATGGAATGACCGCGAATTTCCAACTGTCGGCGCGCCGCCTAAATCTACCTTATTTGGAATGATTGACATGTATGGTGATCATTGATCATGATCAGATCCCACGCGACCACGCGCCATCCACGCGGACCTTAGAGGTGAACATAGATTTTCTTGTTTTCTTTGCCTCTAGAAATATCCCTATCCAAGAGAACAACCCGTTTTCTGTCATCGGATAATTAAGCGGAAACAAGACAGGCGCGCGCCGAAAAAAATGGCCTCGCGACTTTCGCGTTATTTTACCTGTTCTGTATGTAACCACGCAACTACACCAACACGTCCCCAAAAGGGACGGCTTGGATGACCCTCGGTATTTCTCGCTATCGTAATAGCAGGAGAGGAGAATTGACAAGGGTGTTTTCATAGCAATATCGGTTCGTCTTATTCTGGTAGGATATGGTTAAATCTTCGTTTTGACCCAGGGGGTAAATAAAGCGAGGC
This sequence comes from Pavona decussata, assembly GCF_977016875.1. Lineage (NCBI taxonomy): Eukaryota > Metazoa > Cnidaria > Anthozoa > Scleractinia > Agariciidae > Pavona > Pavona decussata. Next base: position 4,517,150 of record NW_028145470.1, on the reverse strand, counting down.
TAGGAGAGCTCGAGGGGAAAGGCGGGAGACAGAGAATGGGGGACGAGTCAGACCAGAGTGAAAAGACCTTTGTGAAAATCACATGTTGCAGCTAAAAGAAATGCAACATCTGCAAAATTCTCATTAAAGAAAAAACAATTTTATTACAACATTTGTAGCTTTTTTTTTAACATTTGTTGCATTTTAAACCACAAACAGGGTCACGAAGATAAAATGAAAATCCCAGTTCACAGAGCTGCCCAGTCCACCGGTTCACTATTTTTATTAGAAGAGTGCGGTTTCTCATTCAGCAGAGATATTGTGGGAACGCCTTACACTGCTTCCATCTCTTGGTACTGAATAGACAGAACATAACTTTTCTTCCAACGCCTTTTCCAGTTCGAATATCCTTTTTCGATAATCCTCCCTGGAAATTCCAGAATTGTTGCATTTTTCCTTCGGAAGGTAAACAGTTAAGTCACTTTTCCGTGCTGTGCGGGTATTGGTTGTTTTACTTCCTTATTTGCTCCAGGAAGATCTTGGTTGATCAGAAACACGAAGCGAAGGCCACAGATCTGTTGGAAAAAGCGCGTAAAATAGTTAGTCATATTTAATTGCAAAGTTTAGAAGTTGCTTTGCACAGGTCGTGAAAACGCTGAGGTAACTAGTGTAAAGCGCGGGAAACATGTAACCGATGCCAAGCGCGGGAAACATGTAACCGACTATCCGGTGCCAAGCGCGGAAAAATATGCAACCGGTGGTCCAACCGGTGTCAAACGCAGGAAAACAGGAAAACTTGTAACCGGTGCCAAGCGCGGAAAATATGCAACGGTGTCAAACGCGGAAAAAAAGGCCGGAAAACAAGTAACCGACGCCAAGCGCGGGAAACATGTAACCGGCTTACCGGAGCCAAGCGCGGGAAAATATGCAACCGGTGGTCCAACCGGTGTTAAACGCGGGAAAAGAGGAAAACTTGTAACCAGCGCCAAGCGCAGGAAAACGTGCAGTTGGTTCAAAACGCGGGAAAATATGCAACCAGTGCAAAGTACGGGATGTGACCGGGTGCCCAGTCCGGTAAAGCAAGGTAATCTCAGAACAGAAGAAAACATAAAACCAATATATCCGTTTTCTACTGTGGTTGTAGTACAATAACCGGACACAATTACCAACCGTTTCTAGAATTAGAACCTGCACAAAATATAAATCTCGTTAACGCAGACAATTCAAGACTTGCTGAGAGAATACTATCTTTAAATTAATGAGTAAAAATATGAAATTGACTGGTTTACCTCAAAAGTAGAGTTGTGATGAAGCCTTGCTTTTGTTCCCATGACAACAGGTTTTCCGTCTATATACAGTGGTCTGCGACCCTCGTTGATAACACAGTATTCCCCGTCACTACGTAGTTTGATAACTGCCTGAGAAGGTAATAACCTCTGATAAATGCGGAACATTAAAATAGATACGGGAAAGCGGAGATCTAGCCTATTTTACGTCTCCGAAATAATTTCGTAGGATACAAATGCCTTAAAGTTTGTGAACAAACTTTACAACAAAGGTTAACCCAGAAAAACGTTCATATAAAATCAATGACAACAGTTTCCAGATATTTTCATTTCGAGGTTCTATACTTTGTCAAACAGTTAATACCGTCTCCCCACTTCCCCTCCCCCTGAGATATCTCCTAGACTGCTAGCAGTCGCTTTTGGAATAGTCGAGAGCATCAACAGGGCGACGAGATTGGACTTCCCTCCCCACCTCGACCCGTTCGCTCAAGGTCTCAGCTTTTTCTCACGCTCTTTCGAATATAACCAAAGGATCATTAAGCAGTCTTAACATCTCCTCTCCCCCCCCCCCCCCCACCCCCACCCCCCTCCCAAAAAAAAATATTGATTTTCTGAACTGGGGCAATGCTACAACATAAATTTTTAAAAACTGGATCATTGTATAATGCAATTCCAGGGATTGGATTGGCTTAGCGACCATGGTATGAGTCATTACACCATACCCGAGAAATAGCGACCATTAAATTGTCTTCTGGTTATTCTTGCAAAGCGAAACCAGCAAGACCTAACAATATTTCTTGATTGTTTTTAATAAAACTATTCCACTCGCGCTTATTGGATATGAGATGATAGATAGCCAACTCGGCGTTTCGCGCCTCGTTGGCTATCTATCATCTCATATCCAACGCGCGCTCGTGGAATAATTGCTAAATAGAGTGAACTAAGAAGGGGCATTTGAAGTCATAGTAAAGAAATGCATGTACCAGACGACCTTTTTACCAAGTGTCTCGGACACTTTTGACGACACTTGAACTAGAGTTACGTTTACACCAAACGTCAAACGGCAGAATGACTAGGGAACCATGTTTATCCTATATTTGCCGCTCGCTTTTTTCAGTGTCTGACTAAGATTGATTACTTTCCCTTTATCGTGAAAGGCCAGAATTGTTTTGCACTATTCTCATCTATATATTCATTTTCTCAAGAAAACATAACCGCGATTCTCACGTTTCCCGTTTGTCGTAAACGCGATTCTAAGGTTCGGAAAAAAACACGATTTTTTAGATCAACAGTTGTTGCCCGTGCTAGGTAATGTCTATTTTAAAGTTTAAAATAATATATTTACTTGTCGTCGTGAGATCTTCCATGCTGGCCCCTCCAAAGATAGATCGACATCAACATGATTGTCGGCTGTGGATCTTCCAACAGTGATCTGATTCAGAAAAATAAAGTTAACGCTTTGGCAATAGTTACAATGTTCACTATCATGGGCAAGTTTACAGTAAATTATCTACTCTTGGTGAAAAGAGTTTTAAACACAAATTTGTTACATAAGCGATACGGGTGGAAAATAAGGTATTTTGTTGACAAAGAATACAAAGTTCTTTGAAATAGCGCAAAGCTGTACACATGTACGTGAGGGAAAATGTAAGATTCAAAACGAAAATGTACATTTGAAAGTGAAAATGAAAGGTCGCGCATGATTTGGTAGAAGCGCTTATGAGTTACGATACGTTTTTCTATTAGTTTTCTGTACATTTGTAAATATTTTTAGACTTCTATTTCAATTTCTGTCGTGGAATACACGGAAACTAACCTTACCAACTTGCCCTACGCCTCTTCTCTACGTTAAATTAAGTATTGGGATCGATTGTTGTATTGACTAAGTGCGAATACAGCGTATAATTAATTGTACACTTTGTATAATTATGCTACACAGTAGGGAGTTGACTAAAGAGCAGTTATTGATTAAGTGTCCTACTTTAGTGAAACCAACCGCAACGTAATCATTCTGACCAATCACAACATAGCCAAACAACGAAATGAACCAATCAGAACTCAAAGCAAATACATGCAGCCGGCGACAAGGGCGGGAAAACGCATTGGTTTTGGTTTGACTTTAATATAACTGGCTGAGAAAGTAGTGCGACTTTTATAGCCAATCACAGAGCGTATTAGAGGAATACCAAAGCAAGCACAGCATTACTTTCAACACTCAACTGAAAACTGCTCTTATGCGTTGTAAAACAGTTATCACGTTACCTCTCTGGAGCGCATGAGGTACCGAACCAGTCGACCCCTCAACACAGCAAGAGTGTGTGAATCAAACTCACTGGCTGGAGTCACGGTGGTAGTGCCGGCTAAGAAAAAATAAGATAACACTGCTAACGTCAGTTGTTCCTCACCATTCAACTGAAAGCTACTGAGCGGTACTTTTCTGTGGTGCTGTTTATTATGCTGCATAAGTTGGTTCTACCTTTTGAGTCTGTGGATGAAATCCTGAAGTGTGACCATTCAAATAAAAGCTACTAATCGGTACTTTCCTGTGGTGCTGTTTATTATGCTGTACAACGCTGCTCTAACTTTTGAGTCTGTGGATGAAATCCTAAAGTGTGGCCATTCAATGAAAGTAACTGAGCAGTACTTTCCTGAGGTGCTGTTTATTATGCTGTATAAGGTGGTTCTGCTTTTTGAATCTGTGTATGAAATCTTTAAGTGTGACCATTTAAATGAAAACTACTGAGCAGTACTTTCCTGTGGTGCTGTTTATTATGCTGTACATGATGGTTCTTACTTACAAATTCTGTGCCTAATCTATCTCCTTTTCATGTGTGGATGACTTCCTTTTTTAAGTATAAAATCAAACAACTTACTGGCCGCATTAAGTTTTTCCACAATAACTTGCCAAAGGGGTATTTCAGTCTCCAACAGCCGAATTTCTCTCTTGTTACGTTTGTCAGCTAAAGAAAGCTCTTGTTCTAAATTGTCATCTTTTGCTTCCCTAGTTCACAAACAAATAAATACAAAACACAAGATATAAGAGCCACAGATTGAGCACACCACAAAAACGTAGTATAAAACATTGAAATGTTGTGAAAACCTACAAAAGCATTAGTTATTTTAAGAAATACAGGAGGGGGGGACCATGCATTATATTGTCACAAAACACAAGGGAATTCAAGAAAACAAAAGAAGCCGTAAGAATAGCCTGGGCCACAGACGCAACCAATCGCCGTACATACCATCTGCAAATTAGCACCCAAAAAGTCCCCATTTTATACCCCCAAAGAAGGACCTGGATCTGAATACACTCTGATTGGTCTTTGCACAAGGTCATTGCTCGATTGGTCTGGTTATAGCCAATCAGATTGAAGTGGATTTCGAAATGACTTAGGGTATTTCGTGTCCTTTGTTGGGGGTCTAGAACAAGGATATATTACATAGTTAAATTCATATAAGTTTAAGGTGATTCCGTTGAATTGCATTGCGCATCCTTGCTGCGCATAATTTTTCGCGTCATTTAGCGCGCGCACGCAGAACATTACGGGATTTCGTTGAGGTTAAGCTCGGCAGGAAAATAAATGGTCCTTTTCTTCTAAACGAGCACGGTGACCCCCATTTTTTAATGCATCAATTTAAATGTCATACGGTTGGCCACTATATATCGCGATTTAAAGAAAAGAATAATACTCTACTTTGAGATATTTTTATCTGAATGCTTTAAAAAGCACGTATTTAGGTAGTGCTACTTACGTGCACACGCAGCAAAATCTTTGATTTCTTTCATAATCTTAATTCCAGTTCAATGAAAATGGTTTGTTGTGTAAGATTAAAGTAAATTTTGTTGAACTGCTTCGATATTTTAATGCAAGAAATTAATTTTTCTAGAAATGATAGTTCCCTTTTCTGATTACTAGCGTTCCTAATATAAACCTCGTGGGTCATCTATTTACTATAATAGCCATCCAGGATGCACAAAAACGAGCACGGTGACCCCCATTTTTTATTGCATTTTTGTAATGCTCATAACATAGTCATGAACTGGACCAAGTCTTAGACAATTTTAAATACTCCTTCTTTTTCAGCGAAATCACCTTAAACCAAAATGAAAACAGGTTCTCAAAGCTCCATCATTCATCCAATGTTTTCCTCTTTCTTCTTATTTTGCCTTTTCTCTTCCAATTCATTTTTCTACATTTTAAGACAATCTGCAGAACTTTCTTCAGAGAGTCATACCTCAAACTAACTTTCTTTCTCTTTCGCAATAAAACTTAACATGTTTTTCTATGTTTTGTGCTTTGAAAAAACAGAGTTTTGAGCCAATTTAAGTGCCCACATCTTCTAATATATCGATATTCTATTTAAACTTATATAATGCTTACAAAAGTTCTGCATCATTGATTTGTTCCTCAGCATCAGAGAAGCTCATGGCATGCTCTGCTGTGGAAACTGAAAAACCAAAATTAAAAGATAGAAAAACAAAATTAGCTTTCAGAATTAAAAACTATAGAACGTTACAAGCTGTTGATTCCCTCACAGAATCTTTTTCAAGTAAATGAGAAGTTAATTTATGTCACGTGACTTGAGATGGTGTGAGAGGCACTGCTGAATGACTGACTGTTAAATTACAGACTTGTTGGTCAACTTAAAAATTGGATTATTCACTGGCTGGCCAAGTGTACATTTATTTAACAAAATGAGCTAAAATTCAAACAAACAGGGAATGAATGACAGACTCAGGTAGCAAATAAATGATAAATGGGCAACCTAACTGATGAAATTATTGGACAGATGGTTGCTGATTGATTAATGGACTAACTGATTGGCTGGCTGACTGACTGACTGACTGACTGGTTGATTGATTGATTGATTGATTGATTGATTGATTGATTGATTGATTGATTGATTGATTGATTGATTGATTGATTGATTGATTGATTGATTGATTGATTGATTGATTGATTGATTGATTGATTACCTGTCTGATCAGAGAGAAGCTGGTATTGCCGCATAAGAAGCCAGTGATTCCTTAAAGCTTTGGCTGATCGACACTGGTGAAACACTGCAGGGTTTTTATCCAACAAATCTTGAAATAACTCCAAAGAAGCTGGACTATTCTAAAAACATATATCACTTGTGTAAAATAACATTGTTATTGCTAGGATTAGAAACCTAAAGATTTTGATTTTAGTGCCAGGGGTGCTAACATTATTTTGAGAGCTCAAAGGAGAGTGCTTATTTCAGGCAGGGCAGGTGCATATTTCTGATTCACATGTAACCTAAGCATCTGCATAAGCAATAAGTCTGTTATATTAAGAATACAGTGAAGGTTCTGTGAAAGCTGTTCATGTGAAGCAAATCTCAGAATATTTATACATATTTACACAAACTCTAAGGTCAGGGATGTGTATTGGAACAGGCAATAAAAAATTGGGATAATATACTGTATTGGAACTGCAGATGAAAGATTAAATAGAAAAAAGGTCCTCGCAGTTGTTTACGAAACTTAAGCAGTAGCGAAAAGAAAGCCTGAAAAAAATTCAGGCTTGAATGGGATTTAAACCCATGACCTCTACGATGCAGGTGCAGTGCTCTACCAACTGCAATGACCTTTCTGCTATTTAAAAAAATAGGGGGCGTTACTTCAGGCACTTACTAGTATAAGCACACTTACTGGAATAGGATTGCTTGCTAACAAACTTAAGTCATCTTGAAAGTGGGGCTTTTATAAAAAGGTGATCTTGTTGAAAAGAGGGTGCCAAATCTAAATATCATTATAGCAGTTTTGACTGTATTTTTTTAATAAACCTATTTCAAGAAAATCTAGAACATACCACTGGAATGTTTGATAAGAGGTGCTCTTCATCTTTGCTCCACAATGCATTGTTTTGTGCTGCAGCTATCACATCAGGGGGAAGCTGTTTGATAGAAGTTGTAGCCAACCTGGAGTTGAAAAAAGAAAAAAAAAACAATAACAAGAAAAAGTCTAAATTATGTAACTAGGCACAGCCCTTTGTAGTTTAAAATGAATTTCAGGTTAAAATGATTTGAACCTAGTTTGATTTTTATTCTCCTTTGCCTCCTAATCATTATCATATTTTGGAAACAAAGAAAGTAAAATTCAAACTAGGTTGAAGTCATATTAACCTGAAATTCATTTTAAACTACAACATATCCACAGAGGGCCTATTCATCCACTGTTTCAAGGTCAGTTTGCAACAATTTCAAAATATTGGTTTTTGCTGAGGGGCAAAAACTGGAAAACTGGAACTGAAAACAATTGGAACAAGGAAGAGAACCAACAACAAACACAACCCATGGACATCAACTACAAGTATTGAACCCCGACCACACTGATAGGAGGTGAGTGCTCTCAACGCTGCACCATCCCTGCTTCTCAAACAACACAGGGCTGGCATCAGTAGCTACCCTTATGCTATCAGTAATTTTGACTGCTGTACCTTCACTTTACAAAGTTGACTAAGGGAGTGCAGTCCAATAGACCCTTCTCCAATTAAATGGCAGCAACAGATTTGAATGAGTTAAAATTGAACTGAATGAAAAACTGATACTAGCACTGGGGAGAGAGCACCTTTACCTCAGTAACCTTGCAAAGTTTCAGCATATTAGGTGTAATATCTGCTTAGGAAATGTAAGATGAAATTTGACAAATTTACAGACGTTTGTATGACTAGGGGTATCCCAAGTCATACAAATGTCTGTAAATTTTTCATTTTTCAACTTACATTTTTCTCAGCTGATATTACACCTGATATGCTGAAACTTTGCAGGGTTACTAAAGGAAAAGTGCTCTTTCTGGTGCTGGTATACATTTTTAATTTTAACTTATTTGAATTTTTGGCTGCCTTTTTGGAGAAGGGTTTATTGACCATTCTGGAGTTCAAATGGAGACTGGGGACAAGTTTTTAAATTTTCATTTCATCAGAAATTGGAGTCCATCACAAGAAAGAACACATTAAAATTAGTCAGTTTATCAAGTTTGAGGTTCTGTCGATAAGATTGCAACCATTTAGAAGGCTTTCAAAATTTGGAACAATTAGAGACTTCATATGGATTTGGGAGATGCCATCTCAGAATTGGAGATATTTGTATGGAATTTGATTGACCTTTGACAGGTCAGCCTGGTTACTATGCAATGAAACATAACCAAACTTGGTAAACTTAATAATTTTTATGTGATCTTTCTGGCAATGGGGTTCATTTCTTCATATGATGCAATTTGAACAATGTGTAAACTTGGGCCCAGTCCCTTTATCAACTTCGGAATAGCAATATACTTAAAGTGTATATGACACAAAATCTTTTATTAGCTTATTAGGAAGAGCTTTCAAAATGATGAAGAATGGCATTTATTTTATTGCGATAGCATTCTTGGTTGCCGAGTTATTCAAGATTTAGGCTTATGCAAATTAGACAACTTGTGACGTCACAAGACTGACACAAAATGAAGGGAAATCACAAAATTTGGAATATCTACGCAAATACTACATCTACAGGGTTGAAATTTTGCAGGGTTGATGTGCTGACAGAACTACACATTGTGATAGTGGCTATGATGTCACCATAGCAACGTACTCGTTACCAGACCTCTACCTTCCCAAAATGACAAAGGCCTTATTTATTGCTCCACAGTCAAACAGAATTTCTTATACTTGTGCTGCGTAATGTCCATATTCCCTCACACCCACTGAATAAACATCAAGAGCAAAAAGCGCTTCTTGGGAAGGGAAACTCTGATTTTATCCTTTGGATGGTGAGGGCCTGGAGCCCATTGTGTTGCCATGGAAATGTCATAGTGGATCATATCATGAAACTTTGTAATGAGTATAACAACTCTACAGAAAAAGGCTTAAGAGATATTCCATTTTTTGTGATTTCCCTTCATTTTGTTTCAGTCTTGTGACGTCACAAGTTGTCTAATTTGCATAAGCCTAAATCTTGAATAACTCGGCAACCAAGAATGCTATCGTAATAAAATAAATGCCATTCTTCATCATTTGAAAGCTCTTCCTAATAAGCTAATAAAAGATTTTGTGTCATATACACTTTAATGGCAGTCACACAGTTGCATTTCTGTTAATTCAAAGTCAAGTCACTTGTGTTCAGGAACAAATACAGTATTATTATTAATCAATTCACATTTCGGTTATCTTGTCTTCAGTTATTTTGCACATCATTCCTGACAATTTCTCCAACTTCCTAAACAGGGGCTTCATTGAGATGTTGAAACGGTGGGCAAATGGTTAATGTAACAGGGCAGAATAGTCAACTTGGACGTGCTCTTTTAACAGAAACAGTTGGTCACTGTTTAGCCTGCTGAAATTCATTTTCACACTGGGTCAATTTGCCTGCTGCCTGGGCTGTGCCTCAAGAAATAAACAGATGAGAAATAACATGTAATTTGAGTTGCACAGTACTAAGGTCAAATAAATTAGAGCAAACCTTGAGACCACTGGGTCATAGAGAAGTTGGTACCATCGTTCCTGTACTTCCTTCTGGCTGAATCGACAAGAAAACTTTACTCCAAGGTAAACGGCAGTTAGATCATTTGTCTAAAGGAAAAACATTATATTATAGTCTCAACATAAATATTTAATGTTCACCTGATCACGTTCAAACTGTATAAATTTTGATTTAGCTAAATGTAAATTGTACATAGACTTTTAAGTATGCTTTAAGCTTCTTTGCGGAAGTGAAGTGGTTAGATTAGCAGCCTTTGGCCTCAACGGTTGTTTGTTTAAATCCTCATACAGTATATGTATCTGCCACCATAACACTGTATTACTCTTTAAAAAAAACAAGACAAATTATAGCAGCTACATTAAATTTTATCCACTGGATAATGATTTCACCAGTGGACAATATCACTCATGTTTTCAACAACCACAGGGCTGTCAACTCTCCCAGATAATCCGGGAGTCTCCAGATTTTGAACTGTACCTCCTGGTCTCTAGATTTATGTCTGTAATCTACCGATTTTGAGCCTTATCTCTTGGTCTCCAGATTTATGTCTGTAATCTCCCGATTTTGAGGCGGATTTCTCCAGGTTTATGTCTGCAATTTCCCGGATAATTGAAGAAGTTTGCTATTTGTCGTAGACTCGACTTTCTGACAAGAAAGTCAGAAATGTGTAGCGTTGTTTCTGGTACTGTTTAATGTACGCCCCCCCCCCTCCTCCCCACTGAACCCGGGAATTTGGCCTTGATGTGACGCCTCTATAAGGCGCTTTGTTATTGCTGGCCGGGGAAGTCATATTCTCCATATTTGAAGACTTGTGAGGTTGACAGCCTTCAGGTATACAAATGGGTACTCAAGGAAAAAAAATTGAAAACAATACTCCAAGTTCTTCTTTAGACAAACTGTTGTCAAACAGAATTTGCCTCAAACCACCATCTGTCTCACAATTCAAGAGTCCAACTAAAATTCTAATACGCTAACAAACTAGATAACTCTGAGACCACTGTACTTATCACTATCACTTTTAACTCTTGAATTCCTACGGCAAAACAACATTTTCTCCAGATCCAGAACTACAAACTCAATGTCCATGTATGATATACCATTTTAAAGCTACTCATGAGTGTATTTCATAACTGATATAATTATGAATGAGAAAAGTTATGACTTTGAGATAAATGGTCTTGAAACGTAAAAATTTAAAACTTCAAAAATGCCCCAATCCTTGTGTATATTAGGTATACCCCTAAACTATAGCTTATTTTGCAGTTCTCAACATGTTCATTAATGTGAGAGATGTCTTAAGACCCACAACTTCTAGGGAAAAAAGTTGAAAAGTAATGGGGGTAGTCAACCATATCACATATGGGAGGGGGGTAAGTTTTCATCCTTTTAATGAGTAGATCTTCACAAGACCATCTTGGTGTCAAAAATTCATAGAAAAATCTGTCAAATATTGAAAGAGTTATGGCATTATGTGCCAATTGGTGCTCTAAGGGTTTAAAGGGTTAAGACTAATATAATTATCTTTATCACTACATGTATAATTACCTGTTGAATAGCAGTGATGAGTGCCAAATCATCTGCTGGTCTCCATCGTCCAAAGTCCTTATTTATTTGGGGATTCTGCAATAAACAGAAATATTATTAACACATCAAACATAACCTGTTACTTATTATTTTTAAAGAGAAAGATGCTTTAAATAGAAAGTGTTCACCTCAAACAACTTGTAAGCAAACTGTATGATTTAGTAAATAATGACAGATTCCTTACAGTATTTATTTTACAAGGTACACTTCTCAGTTTGTGTATAATTTCTTGAAAATATTGTTGCTATTAAACAAGAAACAATATTTAAATAAGGAAACTTACAACAGACAAAAACACTAGGTGAACCACTACCACATATAAACACTGTCTTTGTGATAAAGGCCCACGTTACAGAAGGAAGTGCTCCAAGGAGCTCTAAAACATTATAAACAATAATATTACTGCATGAATACATAAAACATGTGCTTTTAGGATGGTGACTTCTAATACTGAGATATTTTTGTGCAGTTGATGGCTATGCAGGAAAAACAGATCTTAACAAGGGCTATTGAAATTCACAATGAAAATTAGGGGTATCCACGCATTTTTTCAGAGATAAAAAAACAACAATAATTTACAGTGCGACTACTGTTACCGGGATCACTTAAACAAAACTGGCCAATCAGATTGCAGGACAAAAACAATGAATTTCAACAAAAGCCGATTGAACCAATCATGAGTAGACGGAAAACAACAATTGTAACCCAAAGGTTTGGAATTAGTCACTGTTCATATCATAATGTGATCTGATTGGCCCGTTTTAAGTGATCCCGGTAATAGTAGTCGCACTGTAAAAAGCTTTAACCCTTTCCTGCCCGAGGGAAATGTCGAATTTTTCTAAATCGCTAACTATGAACTGGGAGACCACATGTGATATACCATTTAAAAGGTATTTTCTGGGGTGTGCTATAAATCACACCAACAGAGATGGAGGAGGTCACATATTAGAGTGAGAAAAGTCCAAAACCAAAGAAAAAAAACATTGAAAATTTTCTTATTCGTTTTACATACTGGGTATCCCCCTAAACTATAGCTTAATGTACAGCTCTCAGTGCATTGCTTGTTGTAAGATATCAACTGGACCCTTAACTTACAAAGGAAAAAAATCCAAAAGTTTGAGGGGTGGTAAATCAAGTCTCATATAAGAGGGGGGCATGATTTTATGCCTTCAATTTATAGATCTTTTAAAGATCTTTTGGTTGTGCAAATTTCACACAAATTGACCAAATACTGAGCTCATTATTGCGTCTTGTGCCATATGGCACTCTTGGACGGGAAAGGGTTGAAGTAAGAACAACTTGTGGCATTTTCTGTCCAAAATGAAGATCCAACTGCCCTTGCTAAGGTCTACTTTTTCTGCATAGTCATAAGCTGTGCAAAAATACCTTTGTATTAGTAGGTATTCAAGTTTCTTGGACTATCTCAAGGTGTGCAGAACATATGCACAGTAACAAAAGGTGGAACCATCTTTAAGGACGATGCCTACTAATAAGGAAGTATTTTGTGTGGTTTATGACTACGCGGGGAAAGCAGATCTTAGCAAGGGCTACTGAAATCCAAAAAGAAAATTGGGGTTAACCATCCATCTTTTAGAGATTATGAAGCAACAATACTATTCTAAAAAGCAGTAAAATACAAAGCAATGTGTGACGTTTTTTTCCAAATTGAAGCTTCATTATCTCTGGAAAATGCATGGTTACCCCAAATTTTCTTTTTTGGATACCAAGAGCACCTGCTAAGTTCTGCTTTCTCCGCATAGTTTTAAAGCGCGCAAAAATATCCCTGTATTAGTAAGCACCACCCATAGGAAAACTGAGTATCTCGAGATGCGCAGAACATATGCGCAGTAACAAAAGTAGGCACCGTCCTTAAATTCACTGTGTTACTGACCTTGCTCTTCCGTTGTTTTCTGGAAGGCCCTTTGCCTGTTGGCTAATAAAAGAAACAGCAGTAATTATTAAGTCTTATGTGGCTAGATGTGTATGAGTGAAAAAACAGCAATCTAATGAGTTGAACATTCAGAGTTCGTACCCCTTTGGGCCCTTTCTATGGCCTTTTCAAGTTTTCCATGACAAAGCGTTCAAATTTTACAGCATCAAAATGTACCGAGTTTATTTCTACTGAGAAAAAGTCTGTTTCTTGGTTCCTTTTCATTTTCTTTTTTTAATTTTTCATCATCTTCTTTTTTTATTCCCTAAAAGAATGCTTTGTTGGTGATTTTTCCCATAAACATAATTTTCAATGACTTTCCATGACCCACAATTAAAATCCATGACTTTCCAGGAAAGGAAAACAACATTACAAAATTCCAAGACCAATAGAAACCGAGACTTTTGATTGTGAGCCAAACTGCCAAATGCTACATTTCCTGTATTCTGCAGTTCCAGAAAAAATCCATACCCACCACATGGAAGATCATTGGAAATTCCTAGGGGGAGGGGGGAGGCTTAGAAGTCAAAATTTTAAAAGCAAAATATGAAGCTTAACTGGAATTTCTTGGGGGAAGAGGGGGGGGGGGGGGTGGTGCAAAACAAAAAAGACCTTCCGTGGGGGCAGTATGGATATTTTCTGAAACTATCCAAACTAGTTGTCCTTTTATCTTACCAAAGGTCTTTTAACATCTTTTTCCAATCCAGTGACATCAACTCTCTGCTTAGAGGCCTTTTTGAGACTGCTTTCCACAAGCTCATCATCAAACTTCTTTCTTTTTATGGAACGCGACGAGCTGCGACGTGGCGTACCCCGCCCTTGTCTGGAAATTGGTGCGCCAGGATTTGCACTTCGTCCTGATGGCCGGGCTATGGGTGCTGGGGGATTTGGTAAGGTCGTAGGAGGTAAGGAGGCCATGAGTTATCTAAGCAAAATAAAGAAGTAAAATTTAATAAAAATAATAGTTTGTTAAAAATGCTGATCTAAATTTTACCATCTTGGTAGCTGTCTCTCTTTGAACCTACATAATAGAAGACATGATATCACATAATTCAGTTTGTAAGGAAGCGACCTTATCATTGAGGTGTCGTACATAATGTTAGGAAATTTGTATGAAATTTAGTCTAATTGAGGCCAGCTAAACGGTACAGTTGAACCTCTTCTTGCGGACACCTCTCTAATATGGACACCTCTCTACAGTCAAACCTGTATATAACGGCCCTGTATATAGCGGTCACCCTGTATATAACGGTCACTGAACAACTTCCCAAAACTCGTCCCTTATATTTACTGTTAAGTTGACCTGCATATAGCGGTCACCTGTATATAGCGGACGCGGTCACCCTTTAGACTTCCTGAATGCACAATTTCATTATCTTCTACCTGTATATAACGGTCACGAAATTGGGTTACGATTAACGAATAATGACAAGCTTTATTCATCAGCTCGCTAAATAGTAGCCACCAAGGCAGGGGTCTCACAAAAATGCAAATATTGGTACTAAACACAACTACTAATACATGTCATCGCCTACGTTCGACACATGCTTGCGGCAGATAACATTTAAGTGCCGTAACAATAGTTACCGTAACTGTAACAACACAACCGTACCACACTGTTTTCACTTTCGTCATAGTTCCCGATTATAACACTGTACTGTACTTATCAAGTTGACAGCCGCGGTATTTCACTGAAAGTATACTGCACCTCCCTTAAAGTACACCATGGACATTTTATGGGCATTTTTGTCGTATTTATTGCGTTTCTGTTTAAAATTGTTGTCAATAAATGTAAATTGAGTGATTTTCCACTTAAAAACGTTGTTCATTAACTTCCAGTAGACTTTTACTGCACCTCCCTAACGGTACACCACGGGCATTTTATCGGCCTTTTTTTTAATCGTGATTATTGCGTTGCTGTTACTGGTTATTGTCAATTAAACGTAAATTGAATGATTATTTGCACATAGAAATGCTATCTATTGACTTCTGGGGGAGTTTAAAGGAAACCTGTGTAAAGCGGTCACCCTGTATATAACGGTCACCTGGCCATTTCCCAAGGGTGACCGTTATATACAGGTTTGACTGTATTATGGACAGTTCCCTATGTCCTGACAAAATTCTAACATATTTTCTTTAAAAAAAACTCTATTTATGGACCCTCTCTACTTCGGACAACGGACACTAAATCTCAGTCACAGAGAGAAAATACATGAAAACTTAATTAATAACCTCTTTATTACGAACACTCCAGTGATTAGGTGATGATAGTTAGTGTTTACAGTTTAAAACACAAACATCAATACTTTAGTTACTGAAGGTAAGCGTTACAAGAGAAAACACTAGCAATAACCAATTAATTAACTGTATACATGTATAAAGCTGGCATTAAAAGACATTTTCCAGAAATCAACTGCAATACAATGTACTTTTTTCAGTGCAGCATTGCCTTGTAGTTTGTTTCATTCTGCTGTAAGACACTGTCTCAATACTGTATATGTGACCGTGCACGGGAAAACGTACCTTAACGCTTATCCGTTAAACGGTCGCTAACGGACGGATAGATAACGGATAGTTAACGGCCTGCACAGCATTCTAACGTTTTATCCTAACGTTCTAACGGTTATCTAATTGTGCCTAACGGATGATCAAAGCGTGCTAACGCTTTGTTCTAACGTTCTAACGGCTAACTAAGTATGCCTAACGGAGAAAGAGAGAAAGTTCTAACGGTTGCCCAATTTGTTCTAACAGATGACTGGAGCCATTTAACGGTTGTCTGACGGTTTACAACTAAGGACTTTTCACGAACGAATAGCTTAGCTTTCAGTCCGATGCTATAAACACATAATCAGGCCAAACGATTAGTAGTCTTACACTCACGTTTTTTTTTTAAAGAATCACAAAGTGCCGATTTCGTCAGTCGTCGATGAGACAAACATAAGTATACTTATTTCCACCGAAAGCAAAACTCAGTGATATAAACTATCACTTCCTCATTGAGATAAACAAACGCAGAATTCAAGTCCTTCGATGATGATTATCATGTGAGATGAGAAGTTAGTCCAAGGCTAACGTCGCTAAACGAGCGTGTAAACAATTTCACTTGCCAGTCGGGGTGAACATTTTTTGTTTTACTCGAATGGTTTTGTCGGTTATACTTATTTTACACAATGACTTTGTCTAGAGTTTTTTTAAAGTAACTGTTTAATCCAGCTGTGGATTCGCGAAAGATCACCCTTTCAATTTCTTGACAGAATGCGAAAAGCGGTACCTTTGGATTCACAAATCTCGAAGCGACGGGCGTTTTGTTGGCACTGGTTTCATCAGATAAAGTTGTTTTTGTCACATACATGTTGTTTAAAATTGGTTTCTTCTGATTTAGAGTCAGAAACAACGAGACAACAGCCTATCAAAATATTCATCAAACTTCCCGCCGGAATATGGCCGTTTCTCACATCTTGGAAAATGTAAACAACTTTATGCAAATGTTTGAACCCACACTTTGTGAATTGAAACCTGCCGAATGTAACTTGATACATGTGAAGGAATTTGGTTGCCTAGCACGTGACTAAAATCTTGCCAGTATTTTCAGCATGGCGAACGACGGCTTCTATCAGTATTTTATAACGTTAGTAGAAGCTTTAAGTCTTGTAAAAGATCGTATTTTGGCTTTATCCAAGCGACATACTGAATATAGAAATGCGTCAAGCGTTAATTTGCGGTACTCAGTAGACTCGCAGTGTTTACGTTTGTTTCGGGTAATCGATCTTATCGTTCACGTCTGGACCCGAATGAAATTTTGCAAAATTGAAGTTTCCTATTTTACCCCAAGCCCTTAACCAACGGAATTGCCTTGCATCTTTTAAAGTCAAATGAATGATTACATTTTGCTGCCGGAGACAGTAAATGCTTGAGGTAGAGTGAGGGAATAATTAGTTCATGGTAAGTCATCAAATATGCAAATCGGAACCGAAGCGCGCTGGAGGAGACGGGTCTGTTGAATTTACTGATTTTATTCCGGGTCGTAATTTATTTTTGTGACTTAATTTCATGGATCTGGAGCTACAATATCTTCCGTTCCTGGTTTACAAAACTGTCTGATTTCGCGGTAAAGATAGTTCCCGCGTTCCTAGCTACATCTCATGATTGTTTTGAACTAAATGGAAGCCAACTGCAAGAGCCACCCTCCATTAGGCTCTCGTTTCAAACTGTGTTTAGGCGATCACATTCTACTTCAACGCGTGTCATGCCATTCTAACGGAATCGTTACCCGTTTAACGGGTGTTGGTTTATTCTAACGGATCCTAACGGCTTCTCTAGCCGTGCTAACGGATACAGATTGTTTGCTAACGGTTATGCTGTCCAGTCTAACGGTCTGATGCTAACGGCTAACGGATACATGTCTTTTGCTAATGGCTGCACTATCCGTTCTAACGGCCCGATGCTAACGTCTAACGGTTGGGCTTAAGGCTTTAACGTTCTTAAGAAAACTTTCTAACGGATGACTAATGGATGCTTAACGCTTTTGCCCGTTTAACGGATAAGCGTTAAGGTACGTTTTCCCGTGCACGGTCACATATTAATAAATTCAGATGCATTTGTGTGCCTGTTTTTACTTACAAGGCACTTTAACAATGTCAATGTGACCTCAATAAAAAGGACACCTCTCGAATACAGACACTTTGCTCTGTCCCTTCAGTGTCCGTATTAGAGAGGTTCGACTCTATGTAATAAGGTATCTGTAAGGAGAGTTTGACTGTCGTGACAACAGTAAACTAACAGTTGGGATACAGGCTACTTTCTAGGACACAGCAATAATGCTTGAGAAAAAGGTGAATGCTGACTATCTGAAACACCATACTAAAATTCAATATAACCTTACTATAGGTGCTTATACATAATTACTGATGATCTCGATGAAATGACCTAACCTTACTCTTAAAAGCGGAAACAGCCTAGGCTAGTAGGTCTTCTTGTGTCACCACGTAAAATGTTCCATTCATGAAGAATTCGGTTAATTGATTAACAATAAGTTACCTTCAGTTCTCAAGTTCAATTTTCCTCCTACAACACAGCTGCAAAGCGGGCTGTGGATGTGACAGAGATCCACCTCGATTATTACCGATATCTTTCTTTTCGATATCTCCGATAATCCAGGCGTTGTTACATAGAAATCATACAAAAATCTTCGATGATATCCTTTTACAACAAGTCAACTCAATTTTCTGAATGTACTTGACCAATTTGGTCCCCCTTGTCAGCACGAAAGAAGAAGAAAAGTTGAAAGACCCGTTTCATCCACCTGGGGACGCCATATTGAAACTACGCTCGCGCAGAATCATGGTCTTGTTGTGTTCGTTCCCAGTGCCTTACGGCCTAAAGGCCAAAGGCCAAAGCCCACCACCGATACAGGCTCTGCCCTTCCAACCGGAGCCTGTACACTCACTGGCTATAAATCTATCCGATATAAATTTTACGAAATTTACTTATAGTTGGCATTGTTTCAATATCAATATAATTCCACATGCAGTTCTCCACCATGTTGTTTTTGGCCTCCCCAGCTGTCTTTAGAATGTGGCTAGCACTCAGATCCACTAAACACTGTCAACACTAAAGAGAGTACCAAATCTGTGTTTTCAAATTTTTCCATTTACATGTAGGTATGTTCTCAAATTAGCAAAAGACAGTGGTGAGAGCACTGGTCTCTCACCAAATTATGTGGCTCAGGTTCCATTCCTGGACTCAGCATCAAATGTGGGTTCTTGTCCTTGAGAGAGGTTTTACTCTGTTTTTCCCCCCTCCTCAAAAACCAACATTTCAGGGCTGTCAACCTCACACGTCTTCAAATATGGAGAACATGACTTCCCCGGCAAAGTGCCTTACAGAGGCATACCATCAAGCGCTAACTTCGTCAATAGGCCATTTTACAGTTGTGTGCTTAGGGACTTGGCCTTGGATTGGAAGCGAGGCTGGGGGTGACCTTGTTTTGATACAAACCTCACTGCTTTTCATATGTAGATCATGTTGTTCTTATGCTAACTAGTTTGCATTTACATATGAAAATAGTGAGGTCTGTATCAAAACAAGGTCACCCCCAGCCTCGCTTCCAATCCAAGGCCAGGTCACTAAACACACAACTGTAAAATGGTCTATTATCCGGGAGATTACAGACATCATACATCTGGAGACCAGAAGATACGCCTCAAAATCTGGAGATTACAGACATAAATCTGGAGACCAGGAGATACGGGTCAAAATCTGGAGACTCCTGGATTATCTGGGAGAGTTGATAGCCCTGCATTTCCAAATTCCAATTCAATCTGGAGAGTACCCTATGTTGAAAACGCACATTTGACCATCTTGTCATGGAATTATGTGATATACAAATCAGTACAACTTTATTATTTAGGTAGGTAGGTAGGTAGGTAGATAGGTAGGTATTTTATTTATCCACATTACACGGATGAGTACAGGACTCGTTTAAACGTGAACATGCCAAATAACTATCAATCCAGTACATATTAAAAATATTAAATAAATAAAAAAACAAACAAAGAATATTCCAAGACCAACAAATTATACTGAGGGGAAAACTTTTCATTTATTTATTTATTTGTTTATTTATTTACAATTACATTTATTTCTTAACTCAATAGTTCTTCGTCAATATTTATTGTGTCCAGCTTTCGGATACATGAGGGATCTTGTTTGTTCTCATCCCCTTTTCTCCTCCTCTAATTTTTTTTTTACCTTAGTAGAAATTAGTTTATTGTCTAAGTCCCTAGTTCTGGTGTTCTCAGTCATTGGAAAACATAATAAAATGTTTTTTTTCCTAGAAGCTCTGTTTTAGTGTAAAACATTTTTTAACACTTTGAACAAAAATTTTAATCCCTGAGAGGATTTTTTTTACATAACATTGCAAAACAATAAAACTGATGTGTTATTTGCCAATTATACAGTATGAAGTGGTACCTTGATTTAACAAACCTCTATAAAGTGAAGACATCGGTAAAACAAATGATATTATCCAGCCTGGCCTTTTAAAATGTATGGATCGGAACCTCAATATAACAAGATGCCTGCTATACTGGCATTACGCGTGATGCTGGGGCTGATTCATTTATTCCAACTGTATGCTTCGCCGATTGATAAAACTATCCTTGCTAATGGAATAGTTTGAGCCACGACGATCGCGTTACATTGTTTCCCTTGTATTACGCGACTCAGACTATCATCGGAAATTTGTGGAATTCCATTACGATAACGTAAGCTTCTCAATGACCTCTTTAGTCTCGCCTCGTGGTCTAAGACTGTCAAACAAAGACGATTCCTTCGCCATGAACTTACCAATTTCCACCGTTTTAAATGTCGAGTGCTTCTTAGAAGTTGTTCTTTCGATTCACCGCTTCAAACTGGTGAAATTTCCGTTTAAAAACGGCACACTTGAGTCCAGAACATGTTAACAACATGGCGCCAAATTTAATCTGTTTTTAATAAATAGATCAAATGATGCGTTGACGTCACACAGGTAGGGGTGAGTGGGTCCCCTCCCTCGCGATTTAAGCGACAAGAATGGATTTTGATTGGCCTGCTTCTGTTGAAGACAATCAAAACAATACATCCCGAGTAGGAGAGGGGTGAGTTTTATGAATAAATCAATGTACAGATTTGTAGCTACGAGGAAGAAAAAAAAAAAAAAAAAAGAAATCAACCCATTTTTAGACACGGTATGCCCCTTCAGGGCATCCCGCGTAATGAACCAATTTCCCTAGTCCCTTTGTAGTTCCTTAAATCAAGGTTCCACAGTACACTCGAAAGATTAAAACACTAAAACCAAAGTGAGAATGCTAACACCAAAAATTAATAACCTTTCTCAAACTCATTAATAATTCATCAAGCCAAAACAAAGCAAATCACTACCGTGAAGGAGGTTTAGAAAATTGATCTTAATTATCATAAAATTTTGTGAACTATTGCTTCGAATTTCTCCAAGAATTATTAATAGTTTGAGAAGCTATACCAAACACTTGAAAGAGGGTTTCCTCCTATTTCAAAACACCTCAAAGTTGGTTAAAAAATCTCGGCTGCGCCTCGTGTTTCCAACCTACTTCTCGGTGTTTGGAAATCGGAGGAAACGCTCTTCCTTGTGTTTGATATATTACTTCTCACTTGGCTCCCAAGAGGAGCCAATCTCCTGCTGGAAATGCAATGACCCCTGCCCTACTGGATTCCATTTTTGCTTAATTTCACAAAGGCGTGTGTAGTTCACACCATAGAAATTCTTGCCCCAGTCCTTGAGATGCCGGTCCATATAGTTCACATAACTACCAAGGGAACATCCGGACTCCCTCACTGTGTCATATGCTGATGTTGCAAATTTAAACACCTCTTCTCTTTTTTTTGGATCATGAAGATTAAACCTGCCATATGTGTAAAAGCTGTACTGCGCTGAGCGAAAAGGAAAAGCAGTGGACATTGGCAAATGCTCTGCAATATCACCACCCATGTGAACAAACTCTAAAAGGCATTCTGGTGGAATATCAACATGGGCAAAATAGTTGGCCAAAGATGGAGGGAAAGCATCTATCATTACCCCTTTGACGTAGATGGGTTCAACCTCTTGGTGAACAAAGCCATGACGTTTACTGTACTCAGTTGAAAATTGCAGATATGAAGTGAATGTCTGGGGCGGTGATTCAGTTGTTGGGTGAAGAGCCTTTAGACTTGATTGCACCTTATCCTCGTGAATATCAGAGTATACAGCATCCAGTGTCAGAGTCTTTTTTCCAAAGTAACCATGAATGGCCATGTCAAGATTCAGCTCTTTAGGAAATTTGTTTAAATTCCTGCCAACAGCATTAAACCCTTGTTCACTTTGATCAGCATCATCGTAAATGAGTCGACTCCAAATAAAGTCTTTTGGGCGTGGACATATTTCTAAGGTAACATCAACCAATACTCCAAAGTTACCGCCTCCTCCTCCTTTCAAGGCCCAAAAGAGGTCTGGGTTTTCTGTGGCTGATGCTTGGACGAGTCTGCTCCCATCAGCTGTTACCATGGTAAATGACACTGCCTTGTCACATGCCAATCCACCATATGCACGTGACAGCATACTGTACCCACCACCAAGAATGTACCCACCAATTCCAACTGCAGGGACACACCCACCCACAGCAACATAACCAGTATTATCCAATGCAGCATACACATCTCCCCAGCTCGCTCCAGCCTGCACAGAAACCTTATTCTCTTTAATCTGAACTTGACTCATGTTTGTAAGGGAGATGACAAATCCCTTCCCGTCAGTGGTGGAGTAACCAGCAAAGCAGTGTCCCCCGGATTTAACAGCCACAGTCACACCAGTCCTGGTTGCTATCTGCAGACAACGCTTGATGTCCTCAGTGTTGTTAGGAAAGGCAACAAAGGCTGGATGCTCGGCGCTGTAAGCGGGGTTGTATATCTTCACAGCTTCTTTGTAAAGCTCTGGTTGTTCCGGAGTTACTGCTAGATCTTTCAACTGCTCAAGAGCACCGTGTACTGCACTGCCTTCATGTATCGTTCTAATCGCTGAAGCGCTCTCTAGAAGACTTTTTCTGTGCAATCCACAACGTAGAAAACGATAACTTTTGCCCAAGTACATGATAATTTCAAAAGTGATGTTTTGCTTCCGCGTTCGCCTTCTACAGTGACAAGAGTTCATTGTGTATGTTACCGTAAAGTGTACTTACCCGTCAAATTATCCGGCGAGAGCCTGGGCACAAACGCGTGGGGCTCTCACTTACTTCTTGCAATATTCTTCCGCTTAAAAATGACTTATCAGCCTCTTTTTATAGCAAATTCGAAAATTAACGCAGTCTTGGGTTGGCTGCGTAAAAATCATTCTCTATTTTGTCAAATTACCACTTGCTCTTCGTTTCGTTACTCTTACTTATATTTTCGTAACTTCCGCACTGGTTGAACTTGAATCGAAGCTAACTCAGTTTTGTGGTCAGTTTTGTTTTCCCTGTCAAACTTTTGCAATAGCACTCTTCGTTCAGCTGTTTCTACTGAGAATTCTTAAAGACGCTGATAACTGTTTCATCGGGTAATTACCTTATTATAAGAGATCGTGTTACGCAAACGACTTTGCAACGGTCCAGTGCATAATTAAAGTTTGGAATATACGGAGAAAATAGTCTGGAAAGTCGGCTTCGAGTTGTAAGAGCCAACTCAAAAGGGGGAGTGCGTATGTAGACGAAGTTCAGACTGCGTTTAACAAAATACAGTCTAGCTTAGTATACCAAGTTTAATACGAGTCACAGAAACCGAAGCAGTTCAGTAACTCTTTTCAGCTTTCGTATACAGTGTTCACAAGGCATATAGCACGGACTTGATATCCATCTTAATATCTGACTCGCTTATAAATCCATACGTCACCTATCTGCAGTTTCACTTTGAGTAGGCTAAAAGCATATTTCTGTGATCGATCGAAGAATCAAAATAATGGTTCCAATTTTTTTTACAGTTACCTTACTAGTGCACGGAAACTAGTGTTACTGTGTAGCACGAAAATTTTGCGGGAGTTTTATTTTGCGGATTGGCGAGTTTTTGTGCCGGTTTGCGGGAACAAATTTTTGCGGTTCGAGATGACTGAAATTTTTGCTGGGAACTAATTTTTGCGATGCTCTGTTCAAGCAGCTGAACATTTGAGTGGAAGAAAGCTTAATACTTTTAACTTTTATTGCACGGTATGTTGAGTCACAGATCACTCTTCTTACGTATTAGAGACATATCACTATAATACCTTACTGCATAAAGTGACTGAACAACAACGAAACAAAACAAAAAGCCTACCTGGCCTACTATGCACAACCAAGCAGTATATTATTTTACAAGAAAGCAGTGTGAATGTTTGAATTACCCGTAGCTGAAACCTTTCTAAGCATACGGAGGGGTACCCTGCGAGCAGAGGCCCTTCGATCCTCCTAGATAAGTCGGGAAGGGGAAGGAAGTCCCTTCCTCTTCCCGACTTATCTAGGAAGATCGAAGGGCCTCTGCTCGCAGGGTAACAGAGGGGCTTTCAAGTGAAAGATGTAGCAAGCTGATACAACTTTGAAACCTAACTGGGAGCGGCCTGCCAAAATGCAAAAACTTCGCCCTACTGTAACGCAATGAGGCAGACTCAGTCGATGATAATAACACTCTTGTTCAGTTGAAGTTTCAAGAGTTGAAATAACTTCTGTGCAGGCCGCCGCAGAAGCGCCACTAGAGCATGGTTGGTCTGTTTAATTCCAACGATATCGCTCCAATGGCTCAGACCTATTAAAAGTGGAGTTTTTAATTTGACTGAAGGGAGTTAATTTTTGCGGAGTTTTTATATATTTTGCGGGTGTTTTTTTCTGCGGGAACTAATTTTTGCGGATCGAGGTCAATCCGCAAAATCCGCACAAATTAGAACCCGCAAAATTTTCATGCTACACGGTAATTATCTTTTTACATGGATGACTAAGATGAATATGGATTGCAACCTGAAAAAATATGCCAATATTTTCAAGTTCTTCTCGTGTATTTTTAACCTCGTACGCGTCCTACACCTGCATGCTGCACACGCGTTCTTTGGACTCGTCACGCCTCCTCCACCAACGGTGGGGGCAGGAGGAATGCGTGACGAGCCCAAAGAACGTATGCGTAGGAAGCTAGTATATTTCGGGCAAATTGCTAAAAACTTATCGTGGTTTGCTCTCCCTGGGAGAAATTACTTAATATTTCTCTCCGCTCTGTTCTGAGAGAAAATTCATATTTATGCAAAGGTACTTTGTCAAATGCGGTTTGGGCACTTTTCGCCAAAATATAGTAAAATCACGTGACACTGCCCCTTGAAATCAAATAACTGGCCCAAGGTGCTTTTTTTATTCTTCTTCTTCTTCCTCTTTTTTCTTGAGATTTTCGACTGGCGTAACTTTACGTGTGTAAAATGAATGAAATTTGTAAGTGATATTTAAGAATATTAAGAGGCGTTCCTCTCGTCATTTAAGAATCCAACTTGCGTAATCATTTTCTCAAGGACCACTTCATCAAGATGTCGACCAATTTTAAACAAAACCGGCAGCTGCTTAAATAATTCAGAAGTTCAGTTCATTCACCCACATGCAAACCTCATTCCCTAAAAATTACAGAACCAAAGCTTCTATAATCACCCACTTTTTACTAGCATAACGAGCTATCCTGACATTATATTTAATAGATAGGCCCACCGAATCAAACAATTTTCGTCTTAACATTAGGTTGTTAAAATAAATAGCCGTAAAAGTTACCTTACTAGTGCACAGAGACCAGTATTAATTATCTTTTGGCGCGAATGGCTAAGATGAAAATGAATTGCAACTGGAAAAAAATGGCCAATTTGTTTTAAGTTTTTCTCGTGTAGTTTGAGGAAATTGCTAAAAACCGCTTGTAGCTTGTTCTTCCTGAGAGAAGTTAGGTAATATTTTCCTACACGTCAGGATACCTGAATTTGATTAACGGTCATGCCACCTTGCCAAGTCCAACAGGCAAGTGATGCAACAACGAATTATATTGAAAACATGTCGTTTCGTATTTTATGAAGAAGGAGGAAGATATCCTGATTGGCTAACTTGTAAAAAAAACTTTGTAAAAATTTCAAAGGTTTCTTACTACAAAAAGTTACAAATATTTCTAGATATTTCTATCAGGGACACTAATTTACACTGAACAAGTGGGTGCTGTATTTCAAATAAGTATACAATACATATTCATCTAATGACACAAACGCAGCTTTATTTTTCTAGGAGTAAATTACTACTGATATTGTTTAAGCTGCCAACTTATTCCCTAGCAACTACTTCTGAGGTAAATTACAAAATAGGGTGGAAGGAAGGTTACTGATTAGTTTTGAGAAGCTTTTCCAAGTGATACCGCCTCTTAAAATCTTCATATTGACAACTAACAAAGGTAGGGGAGCTATATCTGTATATCCCCCTTTCATACCTTAACATGCCTTACTAAATTTCACTGGGCTTAGAATCATTCAGTTCGCCAAAATCGTTGTCTTAAATGGCCTTGAACATTTTCGCGGGAAAAATCTGATTAAGGTTACCTTATACCATTAGAGGTTTTAGAGGTGTCTCGCGTCCAAGCGATGTAGCGCGTCAGGTTTAAACTGTAGATACCTTAACCCCTATATCAAATTAAAGCTTATAGGGCTGGCTATCAAGCTATACCAACAATTTTGAAATAAAACGAATTAACGAATTTTTCACGACCACTAAATGCGAGCGTCGGAATCACCTTAATCCAAATTCAATTTTTTTTTCACACGTACAACGAGATTTAGTACAGAACATAAAAACAATAAACATTTATATTACAAAGGGGGATTAAAAAGAATTAGGATAAATTTGTTTGGTTTAGTGTTAACTTCCCTCATCAAAACCACTTTTACAGTTCTACATCTAAGAAGAAGACGAGTAAAATTTTCACATTTCCTTTTGGTGGACGTCGAAAATTTTCACTGCGCGAAAATTGGAATTTAAGTATCGAAAAGAAAAGGAATGCGAATATAAAAAGCACAGAGTTAATTTCATTATTTTTGTTCCTGTTTAATCGGAACTACTTATATAGTTTCCACATCTTTGTGCTATAGAAGGCAAGTAACATTTTCGCATTTCCCAGCTTTTTCTAGACGTCTTAAATTTTCACTGCGCGTCGATTACGCAACGAGAGAAACAAACGCGCTAAATTAAAAAGGACGAAATTAATTACATTACTTTTTCTTGCGGTTTAAATGGTACCATACTTTCAAGGTTTGTTCAAATCAGCAATCATATTGGACAACATTTATGGCAAAAAATTGATAATTCAAAGAGTCAATTTTTTTACACAGTGACTAAAACTAGCAATCTATTTCAAAGATTTTCCGTTACGTCGACCAAACTCAGCTATGTATTTCCGATCAACAATGACATAACAATCGATTTTTATCTTTTTTTTCGCTTATTTAAAGTGACGCTTGAAAAGGCAACTTCGTTAGCTCTCGGCTTCAATATTTTATTAAGAGATATTTTGACAGCAAATCTGTGGTGTTTGGAATTAGTGTTACAAAAAAGACGTTACTTTGTCGTTTTTGGCACCTGTTTGAAAAGTTCAGGAGCACGTATGTTTGGCCGCCAGGAATATTTAAGGCCCTTTTACCCAGCGATTTTTTGTACAACTTTTGTCGCACTTCAAAACAAATTTTTCTCGCGCGAGGCTGTAACCTCAAATTGCACTTGTAAACCAGCTGCAATATCACTGCGATTTCAGCGCTAAATCGCCGTTCGTTCTCTGAAAAGTCCTAAAAATTTGTATCAAGTTTCAAACATGTTCGACACAGCCGGCCCTGCGATATCACGGTTAGACTTGCGCACGACCAAGGTTGGATCTGACAGTTTCGCACGCACAAAAAGACCTTTACTATCTACAAACAGGCTCAGTGGGTGTGTTTTGTGGTGTTGAGTTGAGTATAACGCTTAAGTATATATATTTTCTTAAAATAATCTCTTTGTAAATGAAGGAGAATTAAAAAGTGGAGCTTCATGTATACGCTAAGATTGGCTGGTGACTCAGGAGACTTCGATGTAGCGAAGGTGTGATGATGCACTTGTGAAACGAAAACACATTTGCGGCCATTAGTGATCGCGCACATTTGGGAGTTTGTTTTTGTTTTTTATTTTTTTCGCCCGATAAAATCTTGACCTAATATCATTGCACAAACATTTTGTCCTAACCTGATGCAATGGCTAAAAACAAAAACGTTCCAGAAACCGAGATATAAACCTTCTCTATTTAATTATCACGAGATTTTAACATGGGAGGGAAATTTTCAAGAATGCTGCTTTGACGCAATGCCAATATTATCTCATTAACGGTAACGATTTCATTTTTTGCATTCACAAAGTAGCGAATCCCCTAGCAACAAACATGTACCAATTTACGACTGATACATTTGTCAGGCTGGAGAAATTCCAGGCCAAACACTGCAGACTAGCAAAGTTTTGGTATTTTAGTGTTTTCATTTTCTTACGAAAAATTATGGACTTCGTGTTCAATAGTTTGGTTAGCGTTTCGCCGTTAAAGAAAACTCGTCAGCAAACCGTTAATAAAGAGTGTTTGTTTGAGTAAGCTTAACTATCTCGCTCCCGAAGGTAAACACAGAGTCATATAATGTTATACATTCTATCTTGTCAAAAGTCTTTCGCGAAAACGCTAGTGTATGATCACTCAAATGATAGCTACTGAGCAATACTTTCCTGTGGTGCTGTTTATTATGCTGTACACTGAGATGGTTCTAACGTTTGAGTTTGTAGATGAAATCCTAAAGTGTGATCATTAAAATGAAAGCTACTGAGCAGTACTTTTCAGTTCAAATGACACTGTCCATTTTGCTGTAGAAGATGAATATACTTTCTTAAGACTTAAATGAGTGTGGCCATAGCTATTAAGTATAAATCTTTAATTCCAGCTGGGTAGTTTCCAATGCAAAGTCTACGGATTTCAAGTTGATAAACCATGCTGCGTGGATTCTTGTTGTAATGCAAGTACTAATTATTTTGCAGAGCTCTCAATATCTTAGTTTATTTGAACTTGTTTTTAATTAGCACTTTAATCAGCTGACGCAAACAACATATTGAGAAACCAAAACAAGATCTCCAAAAGGAATAATTAAAGGTTAGAGCTGTAAATTCGCGCATTTATAAAGTCAGTTGAGTAACTTCAGCTAAGGCCCACATTTGATAAACATCACCTAAGGTTTATCATTCCCATAATTATGCATAATAATCATAATCATAAGCATAACCCTAATCAAAATCGCAAACACAATGATAATTATGATCCATAGGTCGCTAATGGGAACCAAACTTAACCAGATTTGATCATTTTAAAATCTTTTCATTTCAGTGAACGTTGAAAGAGACAATCTTCTTCAGTTCCTTCTTTGGATATAAATTTTTTTGACTCGTAATTTTGCTGCCCAAATAACACCAATTAACAGCAAAATATGTTTGTGTAAATAGCGTTCACACTTTAATGATCCCAATACTAAAATATTGTCCTAGTATGAATGCGAGAAAAGTACTACTATCAGGAGTCAAACCTAAGACCTTCCGATTACTAGTCCGGATGCTCTACCACTGAGCTACTGCCTACAGGAGATCAGACTCATGGGAGCTAAGGCTATTAAACTAGGTTCATGGGACAAACATCC
Organism: Pavona decussata; assembly: GCF_977016875.1. NCBI lineage: Eukaryota > Metazoa > Cnidaria > Anthozoa > Scleractinia > Agariciidae > Pavona > Pavona decussata. The sequence goes on along the minus strand of NW_028145470.1, from coordinate 4,487,644 downwards.
TGCATACTGCTAGGATTTGAATGTCAATGTGTGGCTTATGCGCAATGGAATAAATGAGATGGTATATGTGATGATATAAGAGAGATGTAAGCAGAAAGGCTAGACTGTTGATATTTGCAAGTTTATATTTTTTTGTAAAACAGAAGGCTGTGACTGACGCAGCTTTGATTTTTCCTTCTCCTCTCAGTTTGCCATGAATCCGATGGTTTTCCTCGTTGTGTTTGCTCTGGGAATCATATCTACAGCAAGCGAGCCCATTCATGTTGAGCGCAGAACTTCCGATTTAGACGATGTATACACTTGTCTTGCGGAGGGATACTTGAAGGTGAAAGATGATTTGGACGGAATGGGGGGTCACGCCGAAACCGATGCCGACAAGCTAAAATGTGCTTGTCACTTTTTTGAGGTAAGTCTCAAATTTAATGGTAAACTCTCTTTTTTTTACGAGTAATCCACTAAGAACCAATATGCAAACACGAATTAGACTGCCAGCCGCACAAAAATTCAACGAGAGTTATGCAGGATGGGTTTCTGTTAAAGCGGTCGAAAACTTAACAAATGTCTTAAATGACAGGCTTCTGTTGAAGCGCGCGAAATCTGGGTAGCTGGTGGGATGTCGTGCGAAGGAGAAAGGCGAAACAGCAGCAAAACCCCTAGGGGAATAGGGAAAAGGTTATTTGAAATCTCTCTTCTGTCTTCGAAAGACTGGTCTGAATGGTTCCATTTCAACGTACCCTGGTAAAGGAGTCCAAGGATGAGTCTTCAATAGGTGAAACGTTTATTACAAAGGGACACGGAACTACATATTATAATCACAGGATAAGAAACCTGTGGACTCATTCAGCGTTTTCAATTTTTCCCATTTTTTTTACAGGCAACGAAAAAGTGCTTCTTGCGAATCTCCTTGGAGCTCGGTGACCAAGCGTCAGAGATGTTTAGGTACAGCGCCCTTTACCATTGGCAGCATCTCGTTCTGGCTCATAAGGCGGGTTTATGCCTTGAAGTGGAACCAGGTAATCTGGAGAAGATCGGAAAAGGTAAGAACTGATAAAAAAAGGCTTAGCAAACTAGAGTCGTTTTATTGAGTGTCGAAAGTAATTTCACGCGCAAAACTTGCGCCACTTTCTCAACGATAAAAATGAAAAGCGAAACCAAAACCAGTCGTGCCTCACTCGCAAGCGCTTTCCCGCGCTTGGCACCGGTTACATGTACTTGCTTCTAGTTCTGATTGGTTCATAATACGCTGTTTGTGCGGTCTGTTGTGATTGACCTTTCATTTGAATGGTCAAGACTGTGTTAATCAGAGATTCAAAAATACAGCATATACTGATGAAAACATTACGAAATAAAACACTTCAGAGTAGACTGTATTTGCTAATTGTTGTGCAAGGCCGTTTATCAAATCTCGCAATCAAAACAAGACTCCATATTGGAAAACAAACTCGGATGAGTTTTAAAAACTTTGTGTTTTAAACTTTAAGTCTCCGTTGGTGCATTAAGAATCACAATTTTAGCCCTGATTTCCCAGAAAAAGACTCTTCGAATCGTTTCTAAATAAAGTTATCTATTCTATCGTTATCTTCTGTCCTATTCAATTCGATTTTACTCCGCTACATACTCTCCTCTTCTCTACTCTATTCCACTCCACTCCACTCTACTCTACTCTTCTCTACTCTATTCCACTCCACTCCACTCCACTCCACTTTACTCTACTCTACTCTACTCTACTCTACTCTACTCTACTCTACTCTACTCTACTCTACTCTACTCTACTCTACTCTACTCTACTCTATTCCACTCCACTCCACTCCACTTGACTCTACTCTACTCTACTCTACTCTACTCTACTCTACTCTACTCTACTCTACTCTACTCTACTCTACTCTCTACTCTACTCTACTCTACTCTACTCTACTCTACTCTACTCTACTCTACTCTACTCTACTCTACTCTATTCCACTCCACTCCACTCCACTCCACTTTACTCTACTCTACTCTTCTCTACTCTATTCCACTCCACTCCACTCTACTCCACTCCACTTTACTCTACTCTACTCTACTCTACTCTACTCTACTCTACTCTACTCTACTCTACTCTACTCTACTCTACTCTACTCTACTCTACTCTACTCTACTCTACTCTACTCTGCTCTACTCTACTCTACTCTATTCTACGCCTCTCCTCTCTTCTCTTCTCTTCTTTTCTATTTTTTTAAATTTATCATGAAGTAGCTTTGATAAAATGACGAGGAACATTCCCCAATCCTATATTGATGAGGATGATCTTCAGCTAAGCAGTGGAGCTTTCCTGACAAACATGATATTTTCAATGCTTTCAAAATGCAAGGCTTCCATTTTTAGTTTAAAAAAATGTTTGAATTTTTTTGTTTTGTTTTCCAGCTGTGCTGAAGGAACGGGCTGATATGGGAACAGAACCAACGCTGGTTAACATAGGTAAGTAGCCAAATTTAGTTCCTCGGAGGAAGGTTTAAGTTATAGGTGGCGTGGCTCTTCCCAGCTTAGCTGTGTTGTCAAAGTTGGTAATAACCGTCTTTGACTTTAATCAAGGGTAGTGCAGTTGGTGCAAAGATGTTGCCTAATATGACTTCCACAAAGGTACCTTTTATACTTGTCAAAGGTGTAATACTTTTGACGTGCGTAACTAAAGAGCGTTTCTAATCAGATAATCATCCCGTATACAACAAGCCTGCGTCGAATAACTGTTCTATTAAAAACAACGAATATTACCAGATCTTTCTGATTTCATTTTGTAACGGCACCAGAGAACGATCTAATGGCCACTTTTTCTCGGGCATGGTTAAATGGCTGTTATTAGAAACTTGATCATTGTATGATGCAGTCCCAGGGATTTGATTGGCTTAGCGGCCATGGTATATGAGCCATTATACCATGCCCCAGAAATAGCGACCATTGAATTGTCTTCTGGTTGTTCTTGCAAAGCGATATCAGTAAGGTCTTGCAATATTTCTTGATTTTTTTAATAAAACAATTATTCCACTCATGCTTGTTGGACATGAGATGATTATAGCCAACTCGGCGCGTTTAGTAAATAAACCCCTTCAGGCGGCTGGTATGTCGGCTGATAATGTCCGCGGCTGAGAGATTGTCCGAAAAATGAATATTTGGCCGAGAGGCGAAGCTTCGAGGGCAAATGTGAAATTTTTGTCAAATCTCTCAGCCGCGGACATTATCAGCCGACATACCAGCCGCCTGAAGGGGTTTATTTACTAATTGTAACCTACCCATTAATTTTCGCTAGCAGTTCATGGCACTTTACAATACTTAAAATAAAAAAATTTGGAAAAAAAATACAAATTAAATTTAAAGGACATTGTTAAAAAAAGATAAGTATCAAAAGATTTCATAAAAACATTTATCCGAAATACTGCGTGAACTAGCCTTCGTAAGAGGCGCATGAAAAATATAGGGCGGGCGAGCCACGCACGCACGAGAGAGACACCCTCGTGTGTCTCTCTCCCTCACGCTCCACGCTTTTTTTCGCGCTCAAAAAATATATAACGCGCCTGCCATGCAGGCTATTCGTGAACTAACAATAATGACATTATAATTACAATCATACATTAATTATAATCACACACTTTTCAAAGAGGAGAGATTAAGAATTTCTAAGAAATTGATTAAAAAAATAAGTCTTAAGAGATTTCTAAAACACGTCTATCGAAGGACTTTTCCTAAGATTCATTGGTAACGTATTCCACAGTTGTGCTGCAACACTGAAGGATCGATCACCATAGGTTTTTAACGGTGATATCGGTACTTGTAAGAGTTCGTTGCTTGAAGAACGGAGACTCCTTAGTAGCAGAGGGTAACGTAGAAGGTCCCTCAAATAGTGTGGAGCAAGATCATTTAAAGCTTTGTAAACAAAGAAAAGTGACAAACACATATCACAAATTAACATTGTGATATTTTTTTTCTCAAACAGAGGGTATGGAGTACAAACAGTGCGTGGGAAAGGCCTTTCGCGGATGCTCCATTAACATGGAAACTTCGTTCGAGGGTCAGAAAGGCAATGTCAACAATCCAACCTTCTACTACATCGAGTGCTACGAGAACGCGAAAAACCTCTGCACAGCGCCCATGCTGAACATGTTTATCAAATTGGGAAAGGTTGTTAAGGGAATGAGGGATGCTATTGAGTAGAAGCATTTGAGTTGGTCAGATGGGCTGGGATACGTTTTCTTAAGATACAGTATCATGTCTGTAGAAGTATTTATCAGAAGTATATATTGGAAAAGTATTTAGTTAATAAACTTGTTGTATTGTATTGTGTCACTTGGAGTCGGTCATCACAATTATGGATTTCATCCACAAAATCAAACGATAGAGCCACAGTTGCTAACAGGAAACTCAACAGCTTTCAATAATATGGTTACACCTTAAGATTACTTCCACAGACTTAAGAACTAGAACCACTTTGTAGAGCATAATCAACAGTACCACAGGAGAGTATTGCTCAATAGCTTTCATTTGAATGGTCACACTTTAGGATTTCATCCACTGACTCAAAAGTTAGAATCACATTCCATGAACCAAAGATTAACTCGTAATCATCTCCAAGGCGATAATATACCAAGTAGTTTTTAAACGGTTTTCAATTGAGTGTCGAAAGTAATTTTGCGTTTGCTTTTGTTTTGCGTAACTACGCCCTGTGATTAGTTAACAAAATTGGCGCCACTTTTCTCAACCAATGAGAAGCAAACCAAAACCAATCGTGACTTGCTCGCACGAGTTTTCCCGCGCTTGCCGCCAGTTACATGTAGTTGCATGCATTGCCGCCAAATATATGTAACTGGCGCCAAGCGCGGGGAAACGCGTGCGGCCAAAACATAATTGGTTCTGGTTTGGATTCTCATTGGTTGAGAAAGTGGCGCGAGTTTTGTTAACCAATCACAGAGCTTAGTAATGCAAAACCAAAGGAAACACGAAATTACTTTCAACACTCAATTGAAAACCCCTCTATTTACCCAGTAAATGTGTAATAAGTAAGCCCATCATTACCATGACCATGATATATAATCGGTATTATTAAAAGATGATGTACTCGCTGTGCTTGTAGTAGGGATAAAATGGGGAAAATAAAGTATATGAAAAGCTGATGGCAAACGATGTAGTTATGTTCATTGTTTTGTAAACTGTTGCATTAAAGGAAGTGTTAGGGTGATAAGAAAAAAGTCAAATGGAGCGTTTTCCAGTTAAATTGCGGAAAACCAAAACCAAAGTGATTACTCTGACCAATTACAAAAGACGTAATCAGCGCAATGAAACAATCAGAATTCGACTTAAAAACGTGTAAACGGTGCCAAGCACGGGGAAAAAGTGTGCAGGCAAGGCATGATTGGTTTTGGTTTTGCTAACTTATATCAGAGCGTGGTGAAATCAAAACAAAAGCGAATTACTTTCGACAAACGCTCTACTCTGACCAATCACGACAAAGCAAACATCACAATGAACCAATCAGAACTTGAAGCAAATATATAAAATCGGCGCCAAGCGCGGGAAAACGCGTGCGAGCAAGTCACGATTGGTTTTGGTCTTGGCTCTAATTGATTGAGAAAGTGGCGCGAGTTTTCCTGAGCACAGCAAAGCAGAACCAAAGTAAACGAAACCTACTTTCGACACTCAAGTGAAAACTGCTCTAATATCGGTAGTCTCCCTCGCAGCCGTACTGTGTCTCGTCACGCAACGCTCCTCCACACACCGAGGAGCGTTGCGTGACGAGACATAGATCGGCTGCGACGGAGACTATAATATCTGTTACCGCCAAACCAAATTTGAGGGCTACGACCCTCGGAGTCCTGTAGAAGTGCTGTGCAAGTGGATGTATGATAGAGAGCTCGAAACCTCAAACCTTTTTTGATCCAAGATCCTTTTTAGACCTTTTAATAATTTTTTTGGACTTGAATGTCCTACGTATATTAACTAAAAATATCCAAATTCACTCCCACAGTGTAACTGACGATGACGGTTGGTTCTGTCGAAACATGTTTTCAAAACCTTGAAGTGTCGTCTTCTTCTTAAAACGTTGTATACGCTGTTCGAGATCAGTAGATACATCACATCCTATCATCAGAGAAAAATGTCAAAACACCATTAACAAAATTCCACTTTTACAGTTCCACACTTATGTATCTGATAGAAGCCAAGTAGCATTTTCCTATTTCCTTTTTGGTGGATGTCGAAAATTTTCACTGCGCGAAAATGAAGGTACGTGACAAAGGGAACGCGAAAATAAAAGGAACAGAGTTAATCAGTTCATTATTTTCAAGGTTTGCTAAAATTAGCAATCATATTGGACAACATTTATGGCAAAAATATGATAATTCAAAGAGTCAGTTTTTTTACACAGCGACTAAAAGTTCTAGCAATTTATTTCAAAGATTTTCCGTTACGTCGACCAAACTCAGCTATGTATTTTCGATCAACAATGACATAACAATCAGGTTTTATCTTTTTTCGCTTATTAACAGTGACGCTTGAAAAGGCAACTTCTTTAGCTCTCGGCTTCAATATTTTGTTACGAGATATTTTGACAGCAAATCTGTGGTGTTTGGAATTAATGTTACAAAAAAGAAGTTACTTTGTCGTTTTGGTATCTGTTTGAAAAGTTCAGGAGCACGTATGTTCGGCGGCCAGGAATATTGAAGGCCCTTTCACACAGCGATTTTTGGTACAACTTTTGTTGCACTTCAAAACAAATTTTTCTCGCGCGAGACTGTAAATTGCACTTGTAAACCAGTTGCAATATTACTGTTATTTCAGTGCTAAATCGCCGTACGTTTTCTGAGAAGTCCTAAAAATTTGTATCAAGTTTCAAACATGTTTGATACCGACCCTGAGATATCGCGGTTAGCCTTGGTTGGATCTGAAAACTAAACGGTACGACACTTTCGCACGCGCAAACAGGCCTTTACTATCTACAAACAGGCTGGGTGTGTTTTGTGGAGTTAAATTGAGTATTACGCTTAAGTATATATTTTCTTGAAGTAACCTCTTTGTAAATTAAGGAGAATTAAAAGGTGAAGCTTCATAGACTCCGATGTAACGAAGATGTGATGATGTACTGGTGAAACGAAAACACATTTGCCATTGGTGATCGCACACATTTGGGAGTTTGTAAAATCTTGACCTAATATTATTGCATAAACATTTTGTCGAAGCCTGATGCAATGGCTAAAACCAAAAACGTTCCAGAAAACCAAGATATAAACGATCTCTATTTAATTATCGCGAAATTTTAACGTGGGGGTGGGGGGGGGGGGGGGATTTCAAGAATGATGCTATGACGCAATGCCAATATTATCTCATTAACGGTAACGACGATTCATTCTTGGCATTCAAAAAAGTAGCGAATCCCCTAGCAAAAAACATTTACCAATTAACGACTGATACATTTGTCAGGCTGGAGAAATTCCAGGCCAAACACTGCAGACATCGTATTAATAAAACTAGCAAAGGTTTGGTATTTTAGTGTTTTCATTTTCTTACGAAAAATTATGGACTTCGTGTACAATAGTTTGGTTAGGGTTTCGCCGTTAAATAAACTTCATCAGAAAACCGTTAATAAAGAGTGTTTGAGCTTAACTATTTCGCTCCCGAAGGTAAACACAGAGTCATATAATGTTATACTTTCTATCTTGTTAAAAGTCTTTCGCGAAAACGCCAGTGACCATTCAAATGAAAGCTACTGAGCAGTACTTTCCTGTGGTGCTGTTTATTATGCTGTACAAGGTGGTTCTAACTTCTGAGTTTGTAGATGAAATCCTAAAGTGTGATCATTAAAATTAAAGTTACTGAGCAGTACTTCTCAGTACAAATGACACTGTTGATTTCGCTGTAGAAGATGAATATACTTTCTTAAGACTTAAATGAGTGTGGCCATAGCTATTAAGTATAGATCTTTAATTCCAGCTGGGCATTTTCCAATGAAAAGTCTACGGATTTCAGCAAGTTTAAAAATTTTGAAGTTGAAAAACCATGCTGCGTGGATTCTTGCTTTGATGTATGCACTAATTATTTTGGAGAGCTGTCACTTTGCTTAGAAGAATATCTTAGTTCATTTGAACTTGTTTTTAATTAGCACTTTAATCAGCTGACGCAAACAACATATTGAGGAACTAAAACAACATCTCCAAAAGGAATAATTAAAGGTTAGAGCTGTAAATTCGCGCATTTATAAAGTCAGTTGAGTAACTTCAGCTGAGGCCCACATTTGATGAACATCACCTAAGGCTTGATTCCCATAATTATGAATAACAATGATAATCATAATCATAATCGTAACCCTAATCAAAATCGCAAACACAATGATAATTATGATCCATAGGTCGCTAATGGGAACCAAACTTCACCAGATTTAATCATTTTAAAATCGTTTTACTTCAGTAAACGTTGAAAGACGACAATCCTCTTCAGTTCACTCTTTGGTTAAAGAATTTTTTGACTCGTAATCAGTTGCTGCCCAAATAACACCAATTAACAGCAAAATATGTTTGTGTAAATTGCGTTCACACGTTAATGATCCTAATACTAAACTATTGTTCTAGTATGAATTCGAGCAATTCTTTTTCGTTAAGAGAAACCCTTAGCAACCACTTACTTGCTGTATAATGCATGATATAAAGCACAACGGAGAAGCAAATACATTATTGATATAACGTTGTTTTGGAAAGTGCGCAATTGGACATTGAACTACTCCTGCTGTTTGCCGATAGTTTAGCTCTTCCAAGTTACCCCTAAACATTTCACAGGAAAGAGAAGAAAAGGTAAACGTCTTATTTTGCTGTCTAAATTTTCACAATTTCGTAATATTCATAACTTTTCTAAACTTTGCATGCAGTTTTCATCAAGGCTTCTACACGCGGTGTAATTTCTGGGTCTACCATAGCTTTTGCCAATTTTTGTTTTGGCTTACAACACTCGAAATGTTCTTAAAATTCTAGGTTTTTGTTAAAGTCCTTTTGATCGGCATCTCATCGGGTTTTGTCGCATGTTCCAGTTTCAACTTTCATAACCCGGTCTTAAATTGCATTGGTACTCCTTTTTTAAAAAAGTTTATTGACGAACCTTAGGAACTATCTGCACGATATGTTTGGGTCAATTCTATTTGAAATGGATATTTCATGGTTAAGCTTTTGTCTACAAGTAAATTGCGAGAACGAGTAAAACTCAGAAAAAATCGCTAGAAAATTTCGAACAGTGTTGCGTTTTAAACAGAGGTTTTCCTGGCCTTGTGTGTGGTCGGCAAAAAAAAGGAGCCATGATTTCATTGTGCAGTTTTGCCTTCTTTCCATGCGATACAAACGAATTTTATAGCAGGACTTTTCAAAAACAGTGACATCAGAAAAGTCTCGAAAAAGCCTCAACATTTTTTCAGTTATTGCTTTCAATCGTTTTCGCATAATGGGCAGCTTACATTTTGCGCTGAATACTTATTACATTTTGCGTCGATGTTACTAAATTTGGCGTTAGTATTACATTTTGCGGCGTAACAAAAACAAATGCGTTTGGTCAATTTGCTCAAACATCAAGGCAATTTATCTTAGTTAAATCAAATTACCTTTATTCTCGTGTCCTAAGCATTTATCGTAACATAGAGGCATAGTTTATATGAATTTTTTGCCTCTCCGGAACAACTCAAGAGTTGGTCTTCCAGAGATAGAGCCTTTTGATCCCTTAAGGTCCAAGTGAACTGTCCTTAACCCTTTTTAAGCCCTAACCATGATCGTCATTAAATTTCTCAATGTAATATCAACGCTTAATCAACCCCTCAGGTCAAGGGAATAAAGGATTTGATCGGCCAAGGTGAATTTTCTTGATATACTTATAACTTCTCCCTAGTACTTTTGTAAGAACAGTATGGGGACAAGATAGAAGATTTTGGTCTTTGATATATTAGCAAGAGTTAGCCCCTTCAGGACTACGTCAGACCGAAATAAGTCGGACCGAGATAAAAATGTATGAAATAAGGACAAAAGCGAATGTATAAGAGACATAACAATAATGTATTATTCAAAGTGACACAGGCAGACTGGGAAAAATTAATTCCGAATGCTTCTATCAGGAGTCGAACCAAAGACCTTCCGATTACTAGTTCAGATGCTCTACCACTGAACTACAGGAGACTCGTGGGAGCTAAGGCCATTAAACTAGGTTCATGGGACAAACATCCTGCATACTGCCGGGATTTGAATGTCAATGTGTGGCATATGCGCAATGGAATAAATGTGATGGTTTATGTGATGAAATAAGAGAGATGTAAGCAGAAAGGCTAGACTGTTGATATTTGCAAGTTTATATTCTTTTGTAAAACAGAAGGCTGTGACTGACGCAGCTTTGATCTTTCCTTCTCTTCTCAGTTTGCCATGAATCCGATGGTTTTCCTCGTTGTGTTTGCTCTGGGAATCATATCCACAGCAAGCGATCCCATTCATATTGAGCGCAGAACTTCCGATTTAGACGATGCTTACACTTGTCTTGCGGAGGGATACTTGAAGGTGAAAGATGATTTGGACGGAATGGGGGGTCACGCCGAAACTGATGACGACAAGCTAAAATGTGCCTGTGACTTTTTTGAGGTAAGTTTCAATTCTAAGATTATTCTTCTCTTCCGCTCGTCTCGCGCTTCGCGCTTTATGTCTCTCTCTTCCCGCTCGGCTCAATAAGCGCCTGTTATACAAGCCTATGGTAAAGTCTCTTTTGTTTCTTACGAGTAATCTAGTAAAGAACCGAACATGCTAACACGAGTGCAAAATTAGACTGCCGGACGGACAAAAATTCAACGAGAGTTAGGCGGGATGGGTTTCTGTTGATACTGAACAAACGTCTTAAATGACACGTTTCTGTTGACGCGCGCGAAACCTGGGTAGCTGGCGGGATGTCGTGCGAAGGGGAAAGTTAAGCGAAACAGTAACGAAGCCGCTAGGGAAATGGGGAAAAAGTTATTTGAAATCTCTCCTATGTCTTCGAAAGACTGGTCTGAATGGTTCTATTCCAACATACCCTAGTAAAGGAGTCCAAGGCTGAGTCTTCAAAAGGTGAAAAGTTTATTACAAAGGGACACGGAACTACAAATTACCAGCACAGGGTAGGAAGCTTGTGGACTCATTCAGCGTTTAATTTTAAATTTTTCCCGTTTATTCTACAGGCAACGAAAAAGTGCATGTTGCGAATCTCCTTAGAGCTCGGTGACCAAGCCCCGGAGATGTTTGGGTACAGTGCCCTTTACAATTGGCAGCATCTCGTTCTGACTCAAAAGGCGGGTTTGTGCCTTGGAGTGGAGCCAGGTAATCTGGAGGAGATCGGAAAAGGTAAGAACTGATAAGAAAATTCTTAGCAAACTAGAGTAGTTTTATTGAGTGTCGAAAGTAATTTCACGCTTGTTGTTACTGGTTGGCTAAACTCGCGCCACTTTCTCAATGATGAAAATGAAAAGCAAAACCAAAACCAATCGTGACTTGCTCGCACGTGTTTTCCCGCGCTTGGCACTGGTTACATGTTTTTGCTTCTAGTTCTGATTGGTTCATTACGCTGTTTGTGCGGTCTGTTGTGATTGACCTTTCATTTGAATGGTCAAGACTGCTAATCAGAGATTCAAAAATACAGCATATAAAAACATTACGAAATAAAACACTTCAGAAGAGAGATTGTGTTTGCCAATTGTTGTGCAAGGCCGTTTATCAAATTTCGCAATCAAAACGAGGCTCCATATTGGAAAACAAACTTGGATGATGTAAAGTATATGAGATAATTCATATATGAACTGCGGATATAGATGAAAGTGAGAAGTGATCATCGCAGTGAATTTTCCAATTTATGCAATTGGAAATTGGAAGCCTGAAAAAAATTCAGGCTTCAACGGGATTCGAACCCGTGACCTCCGCGTTACCGGTGCGATGCTCTACCAACTGAGCTATGAAGCCACACATTGGGAGCAAGGTCAATTGTAGGTTCCCATTTTCCCGTGAGAGGAGTGAAACGATGTAAAGTATATGAGATAATTCATATATGAACTGCGGATATAGATGAAAGTGAGAAGTGATCATCGCAGTGAATTTTCCAATTTATGCAATTGGAAATTGGAAGCCTGAAAAAAATTCAGGCTTCAACGGGATTCGAACCCGTGACCTCCGCGTTACCGGTGCGATGCTCTACCAACTGAGCTATGAAGCCACACATTGGGAGCAAGGTCAATTGTAGGTTCCCATTTTCCCGTGAGAGGAGTGAAACGATGTAAAGTATATGAGATAATTCATATATGAACTGCGGATATAGATGAAAGTGAGAAGTGATCATCGCAGTGAATTTTCCAATTTATGCAATTGGAAATTGGAAGCCTGAAAAAAATTCAGGCTTCAACGGGATTCGAACCCGTGACCTCCGCGTTACCGGTGCGATGCTCTACCAACTGAGCTATGAAGCCACACATTGGGAGCAAGGTCAATTGTAGGTTCCCATTTTCCCGTGAGAGGAGTGAAACGATGTAAAGTATATGAGATAATTCATATATGAACTGCGGATATAGATGAAAGTGAGAAGTGATCATCGCAGTGAATTTTCCAATTTATGCAATTGGAAATTGGAAGCCTGAAAAAAATTCAGGCTTCAACGGGATTCGAACCCGTGACCTCCGCGTTACCGGTGCGATGCTCTACCAACTGAGCTATGAAGCCACACATTGGGAGCAAGGTCAATTGTAGGTTCCCATTTTCCCGTGAGAGGAGTGAAACGATGTAAAGTATATGAGATAATTCATATATGAACTGCGGATATAGATGAAAGTGAGAAGTGATCATCGCAGTGAATTTTCCAATTTATGCAATTGGAAATTGGAAGCCTGAAAAAAATTCAGGCTTCAACGGGATTCGAACCCGTGACCTCCGCGTTACCGGTGCGATGCTCTACCAACTGAGCTATGAAGCCACACATTGGGAGCAAGGTCAATTGTAGGTTCCCATTTTCCCGTGAGAGGAGTGAAACGATGTAAAGTATATGAGATAATTCATATATGAACTGCGGATATAGATGAAAGTGAGAAGTGATCATCGCAGTGAATTTTCCAATTTATGCAATTGGAAATTGGAAGCCTGAAAAAAATTCAGGCTTCAACGGGATTCGAACCCGTGACCTCCGCGTTACCGGTGCGATGCTCTACCAACTGAGCTATGAAGCCACACATTGGGAGCAAGGTCAATTGTAGGTTCCCAATTGCATAAATTGGAAAATTCACTGCGATGATCACTTCTCACTTTCATCTATATCCGCAGTTCATATATGAATTATCTCATATACTTTACATCGTTTCACTCCTCTCACGGGAAAATGGGAACCTACAATTGACCTTGCTCCCAATGTGTGGCTTCATAGCTCAGTTGGTAGAGCATCGCACCGGTAACGCGGAGGTCACGGGTTCGAATCCCGTTGAAGCCTGAATTTTTTTCAGGCTTCCAATTTCCAATTGCATAAATTGGAAAATTCACTGCGATGATCACTTCTCACTTTCAAACTTGGATGAGTTTTGTAAACTCAGCTAACCAGTGGAGCTTTCCTGACAAACAAGATTTTTTAAATGCTTTCGAAATGCAAGGTTTCTGATTTAAGTTTAAAAAAATGTTTGAATTTTCTTGTTTTGTGTTGCAGCGGTCCTGAAGGAACGGGCTGATATGCAAAAAAGTCCAAAGCTGGAAAACCTAGGTAAGTAGCCAAATCTACTCCCTGGGAGGAACTGAGGTTTAAGTTATAGGTGGCGTGGCTCTTCCCAGCTTAGCTGTGTTGTCAAAGTTGGTAATAACCGTCTTTGACTTTAATCAAGGGTAGCCCAGTTGGTGCAAAGATGTTGTCTAATATGGCTCGCACAAAGGTATCTTTTATACTTGTCAAATGTTTTATACTTGACACATTCGAGTGTCTCCCTCCCTCACGCTCCACGCTTTTTTTTTCGCGTCCTATAATTTTTTAACGCGCCTGCCTCGCAGGCTATTCGTGAACTAACAATAATGCCATTATAATTACAATCATTCATTAATTATAACTTACACACTTTTAAAAGAGGAGATTAAGAATTTCTAAGAAATTGGTTTAAAAGGTAAGTCTTAAAGGATTTCTTAAAAACGTCTATCGAAGGACTTTTCCTAAGATTCAGTGGTAACGCATACCATAGTTGTGCTGCAACACTGAAGGATCGATCACCATGGGTTTTTAACCGTGTAAGAATTTGTTGCTTGAGGAACGGAGACTCGTTAGTGGCAAGGGGTAATGTTGAAGGTCCCTCAAATAGTGTGGAGCAAGATAATTTAAAGCTTTGTAAACAAAGAAGAGTGACAAGCACATATTACAAACATTGTGATATTTTTTTCTCAAACAGAGAATATGGAGTACAAAAACTGCGTGGGAGATGCCGTGCGCAATTGCTTCATTAACATGGAAACTTCGTTCGAGAATCAGAAAGACAACGCCGGCAATCCAAGCTTCTTCTACATCGAGTGCTACGAGAACGAAGAAAACACCTGCCCAGCCCCCATGCTGCACATGTTTGTCGAATACGGAAGGGTTCTCAAGGAAATGAGGGATGCTATTGAATAGAAGCAGTTGAGTTGGTCAGATGGGCTGGGATACGTTTTCTTAAGATACAGTATCATGTCTGTAGAAGTATTTATCAGAAGTATTTATTGGAAAAGTATTTAGTTAATAAACTTGTTGTATTGTATTGTGTCACTTGGAGTCGGTCATCACAATTTTGGATTTCATCCACAAAATCAAACGATAGAGCCACAGTTGCTAACAGGAAACTCAACAGCCTTCAATAATATGGTTACACGTTTAGATTTCTTCCACAGACTTAAGAACTAGAACCACTTTGTAGAGCATATTCAACAGTACCACAGGAGAGTATTGCTCAATAGCTTTCATTTGAATGGTCACACTTAAGGATTTCATCCACAGACTCAAAAGCTAGAACCACCTTGTACAGCATAATAAACAGCATCACAGCAAAGTACTACTCAGTAGCTTTCATTTGAATGGTCACACTTTAGGATTCCATCCACAGACTCAAAAGTTAGAATCACATTCCATGAACCAAAGATTGACTTGTATAGCGAAGGAATAAGTAAATTACCTGATCATCTCTGAGACGATAATATACCAAGTAGTATATCAAGTAGTTTTAAAGCATATGAATTATTTCATATACTTTACATAGTTTTAAAGCGGTTTTCAATTGAGTGTCGAAAGTAATTTCGCGTTTGGTTTTGTTTTGCGTAACTATGCCCTATGATTGGTTAATAAAATTGGCGCCACTTTTCTCAACCAATGAGAAGCAAACCAAAACCGATGGTGACTTGCTCGCACGAGTTTTCCAGCGCTTGCCGCCAGTCACACGTACTTACATGTATGCCGCCAAATACATGTAACTGGCGCCAAGCGCGGGAAAACGCGTGCGGCCGAAACATAATTGGTTTTAGTTTGGATTCTCATTGGTTGAGAAAGTGGCGCGAGTTTTGTTAACCAATCACAGAGCTAGGTAATGCAAAACCGAAGCAAACGCGAAATTACTTTCAACACTCAATTGAAAACCCCTCTATTTACCCAGTCAATATGTAATAAGTAAGCCCATCATTACCATGACCATGATATATAATCGGTATTATTAAAAGATGATGTACTCGCTGTGCATGTAGTAGGGATAAAATGGGGAAAATAAAGTATATGAAAAGCTGATGGCAAACGATGTAGTTATGTTCATTGTTTTGTGAACCGTTGCATTAAAGAAAGTGTTAGGGTGATAAGAAAAAAGTAAAATGGAGCGTTTCCTAGTTGAGTTTCGTATCACAAAAGAAGTAAACAGCATTGAAACAATCAGAAATCGACTTAAAAACGTGTAAACAGTGCCAAGCGAGGGAAAAAGCGTGCAGGCAAGGCCGCATGATTGGTTTTGGTTTTGTTAACTTATATCAGAGCGTAGTGAAATCAAAACAAAAGCGAATTACTTTCGACAAACGCTCTACTCTGACCAATCACAGCAAAGCAAACATCACAATGAGCCAATCAAAACTTGACGAAAATATATGAAATCGGCGCCAAGGGAGGGAAAAAGGCGCGTGCGAGCAAGTCACGATTGGTTTGGGTTTTGGCTCTAATTGATTGAGAAAGTGGCGCGAGTTTTCTTGAGCACAGCAAAGCAGAACCAAAGTAAACGAAACCTACTTTCGACACTCAATTGAAAACTGCTTTAATATCCGTTACCGCCAAAAGAAATTTGAGGGTTACGACCTTCGGAGTCTTGTAGAAGTGCTGTGCAATAGGGAGTTCGAAAACTCAAACCTTCTTTTTTGATCCGAGATCTTATCTTAGACCATTTAATAATTTTTTGGACTTGAATTTCTCGCGTATATGGACTTAAATATCCAAATTAACTCCCACAGTGTAACTGACGATGACGGTCGGTGCTGTCGAAACATGTTTTCAAAACTTTAAAGTGTCCTCTTCTTCTTAAAACATATAACGTTGTATACGCTGTTGGAGATCAGTAGATAATCACATCCTATCATGAGAGTAAAATGGCAGAGAAAATCTACAACACCTCTATTTCAGAGAAAAATGTCAAAATATCACAAACAAAATTCCGATTATAAGCCCCCTTCAAAGATGGCGCCGGCTCCAATTTCGTCTTCATTTTGCTCTACTGTATATGCTTTTAATACTACAACGTTATTTTCAAAAACTTAGAAAATGGTCAGTTGAAATTACCTGTCCTGACGTAGGGTGATGTCAGTTTTGGTTCGCTTGAAATCTTTAATTTACAAATCCACTGGGGTCAAAATCCTTCTCCCCCTCCAAGCCAAATGATAAGAATAATAAGGACTTGGAGCGGTTTTCAATTGATTGTCGATTGCTTTGGTTTTGCTTAACTAGACTCTGTGACTGGTTGGCAAATTTCGCGCCATTTTCTCAACCAATGGGAAGCCAAACCAAAACCAATCGTGTTTGGTCGCACGCGTTTTCCCGCACTTGACGCAGGTTACATGTATTTGCTTCGAGTTCTGATTGGCTAATTGTGCTGTTTACATCTGTTATGATTGGCCAGAGAAATTACTTTGGTTTTGGTTTTACAACACTCAATTGAAAACCGCTCTATGCTAAACTAGTCCCAACTTTCACCCGCCAACTCGAGCGCTTAGTCGGCACGCGAAACCCAAACAAGAGAATCTCTGTTCGTGGATAAGGAGTGGCCTTACCAAGGACGCCGTTCTCGGTCAGGCCATCAAGACCCTTTTGCGTAGAAGTCCTGAAACCCAACAGCAGGTCGAGCGAGTTCCCGAAAAATCTCGTCCCCAGAGCCTTTGTTTCACCCTTGTCCAGCGGAACGGGCAACGGACCAAAGGATCGCAGCTTCTGGGAACAAAATTGGTTTCCGCGAGTAAGGTAGTTTTCACTTAAATTTCGTTTATGTTTCACTTATTCAATGAAGATGTCACCCTACGTTCCGTGGAATAGAAGGGGACTGGGAAGAACAGCGCGAAAAGATCAAAGAAAGGATTGCTTGCAAGCAGATCAGCCCCCACACGTTTATTTCCCCTTGAACGAGACACAGACAAGGCCAGAAAGATCAAATTTACGAAAATGGTGTCTTTCTAAAGCAGTGTTTTATTTCAAATTTATTGCAGTGGTTACAAGCAGCATCAAAAGTCAACTGAAACCATTTATTTAAGAGAACTCTGATTTTAATTCAAAAGCTTCCGTTTGCTGACTAAGTAATGGATGGAAGCTTTCAGCTAAGACTACGCTGGATAAATATGGTTAACAAGCAGGAATCAGCAACTAGACAGACAGTACAAAAACACCAGAAGACTGCAGAAGGGTGCAGCTTATCTGTAAACCAAAGACAGGGAGACATTATAAGCCTATTTTCGCAAATAATGAACAAGTTGTAGACATTGTTTCCCCTTTTCTATAAGGATCGCGCTGGAGCACTTCATGAATAAATTCATAAACTAAATTCCTTGGGAAGGCGTTTTCTTCCAAAGCTTCAAATCTCTGAAGTTTGAAAGTTGATTCCGCTGAAACTGAATAGAGATAATGATGGATAATGGAATGATGTTGTGACTGTCGTTTTACTGGCGGACCGCGCTTTGTGGTGATCTGATAGCCATTCAGTTTGAGCTACTGAAGTTAGAATAGCGAAAGAGTAATTCTTGTGTCCAAGCTGTCAGCTTGAGAAGAATCAGTCCAAAATTTTGGGGTTGCATTTCCTAGTGGTAAATCAAAATCCCTTTTGTGATGTGACCAAAGTAGACTTTACAGTTTCGAAACTATTTGAAAGATATTTGCTTCTAAGAAATTCTAGTGCGGCTGACATTTCCTGCTTTAGTCCTTCGAGCGAATCACTCTGACGACGGGCTAACGCCAGAAACGTCACCACTCGAATCTCGTTATGGTGGCCAAATTACGTTATCAACTCTGTTGATAAAACCAAATATTACGTTTCCACTGCCCACCGACGCAACACTACAGTTTCTTTAGAAACTAAGCCCATTTTTGGTGTAAATTAGCCTTTCGTTGAAAGGTAATGGTCACTTGTGCGGTCCTTGTTCACCTCTCTCACTAAATACCTAGACACTTAAAGAGTCGTCTACTACTACTACCACCACCACCACCACCACCACCACCACCACCACCACCACCACTACTACTACTACTACTACTACTACTACTACTACTACTGCTGCTGCTGCTGCTGCTGCTGCTGCTGCTACTACTACTACTACTACTTCTACTACTACTACTACTACTACTACTACTACTACTACTACTACTACTACTACTACTACTACTACTACTACTACTGCTGCTGCTGCTGCTGCTGCTGCTGCTGCTGCTGCTGCTACTACTACTACTACTACTACTACTACTACTACTACTACTACTACTACTACTGCTGCTGCTGCTGCTGCTGCTGCTACTACTACTACTACTACTTCTACTACTACTACTACTACTACTACTACTACTACTACTACTACTACTACTACTACTACTACTACTACTACTACTACTACTACTACTACTACTACTACTACTACTGCTACTGCTGCTGCTGCTGCTGCTGCTGCTGCTGGTGCTGCTGCTGCTGCTACTACTACTACTACCTATTTTATTTAAACCAAACTCAACCAACTCTTAAACAAAACAAAACCAAGCCAAATGAAATAAAACAAACAAACAAAAACAATTAAGTTACCTTAATAATGATTCCTTCTTTGGGTTTGCACTGCATACTCACCATTCGTACAACTCGAACACTTCGTAATCTGTCACGAAAAATTTTGCAGTACCCGTCAGGAATAAATCCCTTGGTTTTCCTTCTGGGCATCGAAAACTTTTACCCAGATAGCTGGAACTTGAACTACATTCATTTGCTTTATTCGTAATTGTTAGGTCGTAAGATTGAAAGTCGTTCCATGGTCCGCCAGTGCCAAACGATGGACCAAGGAAAGGTTGGGAGAAGATGGCAGTATATCCCATTTCGCCTAACGACTTCTCTAAGGCTGGCAGTTTTACTGGCTCCACTCCATATGGATTGACCAAACTGAACAAGAACGCCTCTTGGGATTTGATAGAGTAATTACGGGCGGATCCTTTAGGAAGGAAAGAAACCTTATTATGATCCGTTTACCTAACTCATAACCTTAACTTTCCGTTTGTCTTAACCGGTGGCGTTTAATTTCAGCCGGCTCGCACACTAATTTAACACTTCGAAAGAGTTTGCTTTTAATGCAATAAAACTGAACGGCCATACTCACTGTGTTGAGCACTTTTTAAATCTGTATATTAGAGGTAAGGGGCACTTTTCCCCCATTAAGACGTTCTTAACATATTTGCCGTTAAGATGACTCTCCGGCGGACTTATCCCCAATCAGCTGAGATTACACCAGAGTTGTACCGGGAAGTGTAGGACATCATGACTTTTGCATTTCCTCTAACAAATTGTCATTGAATGGAATAGAGGGAGTTAAGAGAATCCAATAAGTGCACGAAAAGCGAGGCGATAGTGCTAGGGCGTGGAGCGCGAAGGAAGGAAATGAGGTGAAATGAAACGTCATTTCCCCTCTCCGCCATGCTCCTCTCTATTTGCGCGCGCACTTAATCATCTCCCTCTTTCTTCTCCTTAAGGAGATGTGATAAGGTTCCAGTTTGTTAACATCTCCAGTGGCCATGTTGTTTGTTTGGGAGGCAGCGAATAGGGTTCTGGAAAGGCATTGTGCAGAAAATTGACGAGAGGCATGCTATACGAAACAACTTGAGCAGAATTTGTGATTTGGCGTTGCAAGTTTTTGAAGCTGGTTCAAAAACTTCCAACGCAAAAATTGTGCAGAAAATCGTCCGAGCTCCAATGTTACACGGGGTTACCTTTTAGCGCCATGAAACATCACCTTCAGTAGCGTCAGTCACACAAGGCAGGGAGGAGACGGGCAGGCTGAAATCCCAGGGAATAGGATACCGCTCAATTGCTTTTCTAGACACCTTTTCGCCAAGCTGTTGAACATGGGATTCTCACGAGACAAAGAAAGATTTAAATCTTGGACTCTACATTACAAGTACGGCTTCCCAAGCCTGGCAACGCCACGCCGTCTTCGATATATTGGCTGTCGCCACAGAGCGGTGTAGGAAGATGTTCTGGGACAGGACTACTGTCAACAAGGTTACGATATTAACCTTGCGATCGATTTTTCAAACATGGAAAACTTTTGATCAACCATTTTTATGAATTCAAATTCAAGACGAGCTCAGATTAAAATCCTCCTGTCCGTTTTAAGAGAATTCATAATGAATGAGATGTAGTTGATCGAATGACGAGGATGCCTTCCCAGCGTGTAACTGTTGTATTGTTTCTCTAGACAAAAAACTTCTGTAATGTATTTCTTTACCCAATGGATAGCGGGAAGTGGTCCCTTACATTTAAAATAATTCATAGAACATGGAGAACACATACATTAATTATCAAAAAAGACTAGAAACAACATGACGGCTGCCGCATCAAACTGCGAACGGCGTTGCATTTAGGGCAGATGGTCCTCCACGATCTTATATCCTGCTCAAAATTAACGAGAGCATTATTGTAATATTCCATCAGCATTCTTTTGAAAGATTGAAGTGGGACATCATCTCCGCGTAAGTTATCAGGTAGTACATTCCAAATGCGACTACAGCAAATGAAAAAAGAGCGCTGATATGTTACCGTTCTGCACTTCTTGATGTTGAAAAGAAACAGGATTCATTCTGATTCATCATAATTTACGTACTTATGACATGACTTCTGGGTTCAAACCATGAGTTTAACTGTAATAAGCTGTTGGAGACTAAACCGGACGGAAGACTAAACAGACTAGCACGTAGTTCTTAAACTGTAGTCGACTACTTTGAACAAAACATAATAGACCCATTCGGCTAACGCAATGTTGTACCCAATTCAAATCCTTTGGGCATAAAATGTTTTGTTCTAAGTATTTCCATATCATTTAAATGTGAATGCTACATTATAATGCAAATGCAATAAACAAAGAATCTTAACCCCGGGGGATCTGAATTGGGTACAACATTGCGTTAGCCGAATGGGTCTACTATATAGAAGTATGAACTCAGAACGTGACCAGCTCCCAGCTGGCTTGATAGCACAGTTGGTAGAGCACTCCACCAGCATCGCAGAGGTCATGCGTTTGAATCCCATTCAAGCCTGCATTTTTTCAGGTTTTTTCGCAACCGTCTGGTTGCGTAAATAACTGCGAGACTTTTCTTCTACATAATCTTTCATCTGCAGTGCGTATACATGTTTCATATGTCAAACATAATTACCTTTTGGTAGGTTTGGAGCTTGCCACTGCGCCTCAGTGAAACCTCCGAATATAGAGCTACCACTTTTCACAATGGTGAGTGTCGGCCCTTTGTTGTCGCATTTTGAGTGAAAATTCTTCGCCGCGAACCCATCTCGAGAAGCTCTGAACAGAAGGCGCCATTTGCTTCTGGGGTACGGCAGCATATCAAATAACATTCCTTGATGTTCCGGGCGCAAAATCTCGGACTCTTCGAATGGCTTCGTGTGTTTAGCTATGCCTTTTGATCTGACGGCAGGTTTGGGACGCTCCAGTTCGTCAAGAATTCCTTGCATCTGGTAAAACTCAGCTTCTGCTGCGATTTCTTCAAGAAACGTGGCCCCATCTGGCAAAGATAGCCTTCCATCTCGAAGATAGTTGAGTATAAAACGGAAGTAAGTTCCATCTCGGTCGATAAAGAATGAACCATCTTTCGATGGTTTCATATCAAATCTTCCTGAAAACATGGCAGCCAACATGGAATCTGGATCCTTGGTCAGCGTTTGGATAGATGTAGTGAAGTGGTGGCCACCGACATTTAGTTTTACCGTCGAGGAAAACTGCATGCTTTCCATTTTCCTCGACATGGAGTCGAACGCTTGCTGCTCTTCATGAAGTCTGGCTGCCTGTCGCTGTAAGAGTTTACAGGCAGCTTTGATTTGTTTTTCCACATCAGAGAGGACTTGGTTGTGCGATAAATCCTCTTCTTCACTCATATTTATATTGAAATTAGCAATACGTGGTACTGTTTTCAGTTTTGTGCAGAAAACTTTATGGTTATTTACGAGGCTTGAGTTTGCGTCCTGTCGGGTCGATCACCAATCATGCAAAAATTTCCTTTCTCTATTCTCTTTATCATGGTAATTTGAAATTTTGATGTGAGCCAATTAACGTAAAGCCATTGACCCTTCTGTAAAGAGCAACTTAAAATTATTATAAAGGCAAAGTCTGAGTGTTTTCTTCTAAAGTAACGAAGATATAGAGCGGTCAAGTCTGAAAATTTTATAGATTTGATTTATCTCACACAACGGGTCTCACACACGTGCTATGGAAACAAGGCAAGTTTTGCACGTCTTCATACACACGTCTACAAAAAAGTCCTGAATTTCCAGAACTATATCTTCACTATTTTAAAAGACTAGACATTCAAACTTGCCCCATTGTTACATTAGTATTATCAGTTCTGATAGCTTAGGAGCAGGAGCTCTCAACAAACCCTGCTGGGCTTACAAGGAGAGCCCCTGGTACATTAATTTGTTGATTAACTACTCTGGATTTACATGGCTATGTCCTATATGTAGGTATCTATTTTTTGTCTTTTACAATACTTCTAATTGTTAACAACATAATTCTTAACATTTTTTAGAAATTCACTCACAGAGAAGATTTTTTTTTTCTTAAAAATTAATATTGATTTGGCAGTTTTAACAGCCGTTGGAAGGCTGTTCCAGACTTGACTTCCTCTATATTTGAGTGTTTTCTGTAATTTGTTTTTATATAGTTTATATTTGTTCAAACCCGATTAAGCTATTCCTGGGTTAACGAGAACTTTGATTTAAGTTCAATTACTAATCAATAAAGATTTTTCTAAAAGATTTTTGTCCCTTAGTTTTGATGTAGACGTTTCTTTATCATTAGTTTAAAATGCGAGTTACGCAGCTCAATTGTAAACAAAATACAAGAAGCAGACATTTGTTGAGAGACAAGCCTATTTTCGTAACACTGGTTGAAATAATTGACAATGGAAAATGTACGCCTCTCCTCGACCTGAGGATACTCTATAATAGAGACATTTTTTCTGCTTCCAACGGTGTCCGTAATAAGTTGAAAAACGGGCCTTGACTGTAATTACGTACAAAATTATTTGGACTGACAAGATATACGTACAGACCCTCGCCCCCAACCCAATGGGACCTCGATTTCGTGAGTACAGAAAACGGCGCTCTCGCCACAATTTCTTCGGCCCCCTCTTTCTCGATTTTCTGGATCCGCCCCTGACTTTCAACAAATTTGTCAAAGTCAGGCTCTTCTGGCACCATCTTGGTTGGGAAGATATGAAAGGTTCCAAGAATGAATTTCACGCAAATGTTGTCTTTCTAGAGCCATAGTTTTATTTGTGAATATTGTAGTGTTTACAGTCAACATGAACAAGCATATAGGTCCATATCAGGAGCCCATTCTCTGTCCATATACTATATCTAAGTTGAAGCTTTTTTAAAAACTACTGAAAAAAAAAAACGATTTTACATGTTTTGCAGAACAAGCAATGAACCATTTCAGAGTTGCCTTTACTGCAGTGTTTATTTTTTAATTTTTAATTTCCTCAGTCACTGCATAATTGACAATCATTGGTTAACACACCTAAAGCCAAAATCACGTGATCATCCAAATAAACCTCATTATAGGAAATTAACGTTGGTGTTAATTAAGGTTTACGAAAATAACGCGACTTAAATTAACGCGAATTGAAGGAAAAATTACTTCTAATAAAGGAAATTAACGCAAAAGAGGCGGTAAAATTTCTAAATGAGGGAAATTGATGCTGGCTTACACAAAGAAACAGAATTTGTTGCGACAACAGGAACAAATTCCTTTTAACATTAAGTGTAATAATCCGAAATGCAAACAATGTTCATGGAATTGTCTCTAACCGTAGGGGTTAAGCAACAGAATCTTGTCACTTCGAGTTTTTTTCACAGCATTTTCCATGATAACAGCAGGTCTCCACCCTGATAAAACAATACTTTTTCCTTTCTGGAGTGTATCGAGAATTTGGGGCGAAAATAGTGGAAATTAAGGTTGCGGACGCGCCACTTAATTATGACGCGGAAATTAACGTTAACAAATATTAACCTGTTAACTTCCTATAATAAGGTAATACTATACTTGCAGCACATGTAGTTGATCAGAGTAAATCTGAAAGCAGCTTTCATCTTACTTCACTGTGTGGTCTATAATAGTGCACCTAGTCCTAAGACTCAAATTTTACCCTCTTTTCCAAAGTGATTGATGTTTACACAAATGAAAGCAGTCTCCAGTTTTCAAATGAGTGCTTTCGCACCAGTTCTAGCCTCGCAATGGTAAAAGGGTAAAACAGTGGCTAAAGCTAGGAAACTAGGAAATGACATATCTGGGCGGAAACGTAAAATTCAGTAACCATCAACTTGGTTATAAGATTCCTGTTGAAGACTAATATTATCTCTTCTAGAAACTGTTTTTGGTGGGTTAAATCAACTAAC